>NW_006399845.1:4238793-4249283 GCF_000299155.1 Elephantulus edwardii | reverse complement strand
AGTATCAAACATTGTCTTAGGACATCATTTGTGAGAAGAGGTGCTAACTTGGTAAGGAAAGAATTACTGTCACTGTATTTATGACAAGGTTCAGATCTATTGTTCATCATCTTGCTATGAATCACAGTCAACCTGATGGCACGTAGCAACAACGTTAATTATGGTTTACAATAGCTCAGATATTTTCTCTCTCCCTGGTGAGCTTTCTCTCAGTAATTTAAGAAAATTTAATATTGTGATGAATGAAGAATAACAATCATAGCACACTTTGGACGAGACCTGATGATTTATTTTTCCTGTTCACAGTGGTCTTAAACTAAATAGAAATATTCTCCACAGCTCTCTAGCCATTGCCACCATTCAGTTAAAAAAAAAAAAAGAAGAAGATGAAACATATTTAACCTTGCTATCTACATTGGATGTTACAGAAATGGGGTAGGAAAGAGTAAGTGGGTGATTATGTACAAAATATATACTTTTAGAAATGGTGTTATTGTTACGTATAATTGAGTTTGAAGCAACTCAAATTTGACCCTCTGGTGGGTTTCCAAAAGTAGGAAATGGCATGGGAAGAGATCACCCATCTTTCTCCCATGGGACATCTTGTGGTTTCAAACTGGGTGCCCTTAGGTTGACAACAAGAAGAAGATCTTAACAGGTTGTGAATGACCACTCAATATATAGTTTGGTCTTTAATTGCTTGGAATGCAATGAGAAAAAGGAGATTCAGGATTAAGATAAATACACTGCAGGTTTAAATGCCTTCAGCAACTGTTCCTTCCATTACTGTGAGATCGTAAGAATTAGATAGTATTTGACTTCCATTACTGAGCGTTTTAATTAAAAACTGAACAGATCAAAACTAGAGGACATGTGAAACAATACTTAAACTTGTGTGGAGATCAGACTTCCTACTAGATTTACTCAGACTGGAAGGACTCTCAAAATTAATGTTTTAAAATAATCTTTCGGCTTTGAACTAAAATCATCTTATAAAGTCATCATTAAATAAAAGATTAGTCTGATTTTTAATAAAAGTATTTTTACCTTAAGCTCTTATAAATAATTATTTACGTGTGTTTAATCTGGCAAGAATCAATCTAAAGCACAGATGAAAACATTAAAGGGTCAGAGATTATTGTTGTTATGTGCCATCGAGTCGTTTGCGACTCATAAATGATTAGTGTTACAATTATACAGATCAAGATAGTGAGAATAAAAGGGAGTGCCTGTGGTCTCGTATGTAAGGAAATGTCACCGCCAACCCAAAATACAGGAGATCTGAATACACCAGGTGCCCTATTGGAAAAAAGATGAGTCATCTCCTCCTATGTGACTGACGGCCTCTGAAAACTCTCTGGGGAGCCAACTATGAGTTAGTTTTGAATTGACAACACAAAACAATAATTTAAAAATTACAGATCCAGTCTCTATTAATTTAAACTTGTATCACTATGCACAGTACACAATAAAATAAATTGATAATAAGGAGGATTAACTGATAGGAAATTATTATAATTAAAATAAAGATCAATAAAAATGGAAAACATAATTAATTTATAGCAGCACTAATGCATTTTCCCAGTAGACCAGATTCTATGTGGGTAGAGACTGTGTCATCTTCGCTTATAAATGTGTCCTCTACATTTGCCAATATGCTTGGTGCATAGTAAATTCTCTAATATATATCTGCTGAATAAATGACTGTATGAATAGCAAGTGTTCTACTGCAAGATTAGGGTAATCTTAACACTCTATGTGTAGAAATATGCAACAAGAGCTTTGCTTTGTGATTTGTAACTGGTTTGTAATACCAAGGTCAATGATGCTAAAAATGGATTGATTTTTTTATTTATAAGTACCATATTGCATTGTTACTGTTGTTAGCTACTGTGAATCAGCCTCTGACTCATAGTAACCTGAGGTCCAACAGTATTAGACCATTTTCATCCATGGAGTTTTCACTGATTGATTTTTAGAAGTAGATCATAATGACTTTCTAAGCCATCTGAGTAGGGAATCTCTGCTGAAAGTGGTTTATCATCAGAGCAACACAAAAATTGCCAGGGACAGTAGGTGGAGGCTGTGCTTGGGTACAGTGGCCTAGAATTAAACCTAGTCTCCAACATGAGAGGCAGGGAGGCCACCCCCAAACAGCTCATAGATTATTGGTAAATATTCTTAGTCAGCGCTTCAAGCCCAAAAGGGCCCGAGGGCCGCATTCTTTCATTGTTTTGTTCAGACATTCCTCTAGGTCTTATAGCCCTGGTGTACAAGTTGCAGTCCTGCAGTCACTTGTGGTTGCTGTGAGGCTGAACACTGTGACATGGATGTGTCAAATGCGTTAATGGTTGGCTACAATGCAGACAGAGAGTGGGGTGGAGCTCCCAGATTGAACAAGGGTGGAAGGAGGAGTGGCATCCACTTCCTTAATAGCTTGCCTCTGGAAACCTATGAACCTGGAGAGAGGATGAAAGGCACTCAAGCGTGGAGGACTCTTCCTCATAGGGTCGCTATGAGTCGCCTGGGCCTTGACGGCACTTAACAACAACAACAACAACAACAACATTCTTAGTCATTAGCAAAGTAAAATTATTTGGAAGAATATGTTGTTTCCTCATAAACTGAAGGACGAATTTCTTATTTTTTATTACTTTGTTGACATTTCTGGAAGCTTTCAATGAGAATACTCATCTATACTACATGTCACTTGTAAATGAAATATCACTCATGGCATTAAAAGTTACATCCTTTAGTGATTTCAAAGGCTAGCAACCTTCCTTTCTCTTTTCAGATTCTATTATGGATAAAGTAGACATATTTGTTGGATTCTCACATTAAGTCTCTGGCATCTGTAACTACATCCATCTGATTTTTAATTTGTATTCTGGCTTGCTCTCTCCCCTCCTTTTATTTACTTATGTATTTTTAATTTTTTTTTAAATAGGAGCTACAGGCCCACCTTTTAATTTGACATCCTATTTCTCCCTGGTGACCATGACTGACAATACTCAGCATACCTGAAATTTTGCCCAATCCTTTACTGTGTGTCATTAATTTACTTTCTCTGTGTTATACAAGGAATTAAACATAAAACAATAAACACTGCCATAATGTTAGTGTTCAATATGCACAGCTTTAAGTAAAACTGACCTGTGCTATTTACCTGCAACATACTACTTACGTCTCTGCTTTCAATGCTGGGTTGATCCTTTGGTAATTATACCCGGGTCTTCTGATTGTATGAGCTATTCCACTAATGGTTTGCAATCACATCACTACATCCTCACATATTGTATGTAGTCACTACTATTGAAATGAAATTAGCTGTGTTTAGGGATTCAAGGAACTAGGTTAATTCTGTAATCTGCTTCTCAGCATAAGTTCAAGTTAAACTTTGTGCCTGTTTCCAAAGTCAGTTTCTCCCCATAAGTTGAAACTTGGGTATGGTTTATAGAAAAGACTTCACTGGAGACAGCACTTTCTCTTCTTTCAGCCTACTGCTCCCATCCCATAATCTTCTACACTTGCTGTAAACATTATCAAATTTTACTTCACACTCCAGCCAATACTTTGTACTCCAGCCAATATTTTCTGAGTAGGCAGTGTTAGTAGGCATCTTTAATTTCTACTTATGGAGCAATTAGATGATTCAATGAACTAGCAGAGAGAAGACAAGTGGTCTTTTCAGGCATTCAACAAAAGAATTTTTTATTCTTTTGTGTTAATAACAAGGAGTAGGATTATTGGGTCACATTCAGTTTTTTTGTACATAGGTTGCTATGTAGAGGAGCTGACTCAAGGCACCTAATAACAACAACGTGGTATTTCTATATTTCTATTTTTGGACATACATCAAACTTTTTTCTCACATACTTTGGGCATGTGTTCAGGAGGCATCAGCCCTTGGAAAAGAACATCATGCTGGAAAACATAGCTAAAAAGAGGACCGTCAGCGAGGTGGATTGACAATGTGTCATGGTGGACTTGATGAGGACGGCACAGGACAGGGCTAGATTCTGATCTATGGTTTATAAAGATGCCATGAATCATAGTAGCCTTAATGGCATCGAACAACAGCCACATTTTTCCAAAGTGACTAAACCATTTTGCATTTCTGTGAGCAATGTATGTGCTTGTTGTTAGGTACCCTCCACGTGGAACAGATTCATAGCTGATCTGATGGGTTTTCAGAAGCTGTGAATAGTGTGGGAGGAGGTTGCTCATCTTCCTGCTTCAGAGCAGTGAGTGGATTCAAAATACTTGCTTTTCTGTTGCCAGCATATCTCTTTACCAATAGATAAAGGGTTCAAAATTCTACACATTATCCAGCTATTTGTTCCTTTTTTTTGAAGTAGCTTGAACTGTTAACAAAAATATCAGTGGATTATATCTGCCAGCTATTTTGTGAGAGAAAGATGGGGAATCTTCTGGTATAAAGATTTATAGACTCACTGTGAGTCTAAATCAACTCAGGAGGAGCAAAATGATATCTCATTGTGGTTTTATGTTACATTTATTTGATGACTAGTGCTGAGCATCTTTTTATGTGTTTGGTGGCCATTTGAATATTCTTTTTGGTAAAATTTCCACTCAAGCAGTTCGTGATTTTTGGCCAGGTTATAATTTTTGCCCAGGTGATCTATTTTTTCATTGTTATCAATAACATAGAGAGAGCTCAGTTAGCCTAGTGGATAGAAAGTTATGGTACAAAGTCAAAGGTGTGTGATTTTAATCTGCAGCCCTTAAGCCTGGTTTTAGTTGTTTTTGGTCAAATATTCTTCTAAGTGGTATAGCGCTGGTCTGTCCATTTGCTATACACAGGTAACTCGTTGTTGATGTGAAGCTGAACACTGATACTGATGTGTCCAATGCGATGTTTACCATTGGTGGACAGTGTTTGGTGGAGCTTCCTGATTAAAACAAGCTTGGAAGAAGGAGTGGCATCCACTTCTGAAATAGCTTGCCTCTGGAAAGTCTGTGAACATGGAGAAACAATGAAAGTTATACAAGTGTTCAGGTCTTTTGTTCATAGGGTCACTATGAGTCATCTACAACTTGACAGCACTTAATAAAAACAACATCAAAGTTTTATATTTATGTTTTGGTTATTAGATTATTCTTTGATAAATGGGGAAACTCTGGTGATATAGTCCATAAGGATTGGTGCTGCTAATCAAAAGGGCGAACATTTCCAGAGATTCAGATCCACCAAAGGCTATGTGGGCAACGTATGTACAGTTTCCTCATTACAATTTACAGCCTGAGAAATCTGATGGGGAGCTGTTATGAATCTGAACCAATGCAAGACATTGAGTTTAAGAGTTTTTTAAACAAGATATTTTCCTGGTGATTTGTTTTTCTTTTTGCTCTTTTGGTAAAGTCTTTCAATGAACAGAATTTTTTTTTTCATTGCCCCCCCCCCGAAGTAATGAGTAGAAGAGTATAATTGTTATCAATAAATTGTAAATTTGAAATGAATTGGAAACAAAATATGTCATATATAGGTTTACTATGAGTAAAAATAAAACCCAGCAACATCACAACCAAAATTCAAACAACAAAAACCAGTGTTTTGTGTGTGTGTGTGTGTGTGTGTGTGTGTGTTTGAGAGAGAGAGAGAGAGAGAGAGAGAAGGAGGAAGGGAGACGTTGTTGCTGGGGCTGCTTATGTACAACTAAACACCTCATGGGAATTGTTTCCTTGGTTTGGTTGCATCATGGTTTCATAGGAAATCCCAATTAACTTGTGTAATAATAATATTAATAATAATAATAATATATTCATCATGTACTTTTTAACAATTATAACATAATGCTTTATGTCTTAAAATTTGCAAGTAACCATTCAAGATATAAAAATTGAGTTCTACTTACCTGGAACAACAGAGATAAAAAAGGAGTCAGTATTAAAAAAAGAAGTAATGTGTGGCTATTGCTTTCATGAAAAATTAACCTCCTTTGCCATGAGATGAAAAGAACTTGATGGTGCCCGAGTATCATTATTAATTATTTTTATTAAAAATCCTATGTAAGAATCTTGATTCAAATGGGTAAAATATAGAACAATAAAAAGTTTTCATGGAATCCATATTTTCTTGAGCCGTGGAGGCTAGATGAACTCCTAAATCTGTCACCCTCACATAAATATCTCCTGAAATATTCTTGACATCAAACAGTAATTTGGCTTAGCTAGTAAAGAATATCTGCCTTGAGCATTGCACAATTCTAAGATTTATTTCTATGTGACATAAAGCTGACAATAAAAAATCATTGCTATCATGTTGGAACCAATTCATAGCTAACTATCAAGTAGGGTTTCTGAAGTTGTAAATCATATGGAAGGAGATTACCCATCTTTCTCTAGTGGAGCAGGTGATGGATTTGAACCACATACCTCTGAATTGGTAGTGCAACTCTCTCTCCATTAGACCACCAGAGAGCTTCCTAGGAAAAGTAGTGGACTGTAATTTTTATATTAATGTCAGAAGAACAACTTGGAGAATAAGAATGGATGCATAATTTGAAGAATTTAATTACATATATAGAAATTACTGAATTGGTGTGTATGGCACAATGTAATTTCTCAGCAACAAATAAAAGCATTTTTTTTAAAAAAAGAACTTGTGTACTAACTATGGGCTATGGGTGCAATGACAGAATTTTGCAGACTAAATATCTTTTTTTTTTTTACTTGAATCAAAAATTTTGACCAAAATGGTGACAACTGTTCCAGAAATACACACATTCTTCTTTTTAACTCCTTGCCATTACTCTTGTCCAAGCTTTTCTTTTGTGCCAAGATTTCTGATTTTTGTAACGGAATCCCCTCCAGTGATTGGCTCCAGATGAATCTGCCTCTGTCTGGTGGGAGATATGATCATGTTTTAACACGATAAGAATCTTTCATGACTCATTGCAATCAATAATTAATCTATATCCTTCAACAGTATTCAAAAGCTTTTCATCATTTCAGCTTAAGTTGTACCTAATTGTTTGCAATATATTATCTCATTTCTGGTCTTTGCTCAAACCACTCCTTTGACTGGAACAGTCTCACTTCCATATTTATATATTCTTCTTATCTCTTTCAGTCTAGCTATTTATTTTGATGATGATGATGATTATGATGATGTCTTTGGAATTTCAGCCTTCAGAAAAACTTACTGACAAACTAATATGTGAAGGCAAACAGCTTTCAAGATTCGTGTAACATTCCCACCTATTAATACTCTAGGCACATCATTTCATTACTGCCTGCATGCCCGTATTCCTTCTTCTCGTTGTCTGATATAACCATAACTTGTGGCTGTGTCTTTCATATATATAAAATCTAAGTGCCTAGAATAGTAATTAGCATCATTTGCTTATTTCATCTGGCACTAAAATAGTAGACATTCAATAAACACTTTAATTGTGATACTTTAAAATAGAAATAACAACATTTAAACATTTATGTGTATTTTTGTTCTTGTTAAGCACCAGGAAGTCAAGCACAACTCATTGTGAACATATCTGAACCTTGTCGTATCTCATGCCATCCTCACAATGTGTGACACCGTCAAGCCTATTGGCTGCAGTCACTGTGCCAATCCTCTTGTTTAAGGGTCTTCCTCTCCTTTGCCATCCTTCTACCTTCCCAAGCACGATGTCCCTTTCCTAGGAATATGTCCAAAGTATGAGAAAAAGCTTCATCATCTTTGCCGCTAAGAAGCACTCTGGCTTCACCTTCTCCAAGAAATGTCTGTTTGTTCTTTTGGCAGTTCATGGTAATCAGCACTTTTCTTTAACCACAATTCGAAGGCATCAATTCTTCTGTCATCTATAGTCATTCTTTGACTCTCAGATGCATACCAAGTGGCTGAAAAGACCATGGCCCAAATCAGGCTCAACTTAGTCCTCAAAATGACATCATTCCTCTTCAAAAATATATGCATAAGCCCCACAATAAATAATAAACTATTGATAATAACAGGGTGAATGAAATGATTTTATTTTTATTTTAATGATATGGAATGCCTTGCTCTTTCACAGAGCTAAGATCATATAAAAATCTGTGGTACTGTGTCAGTTCTGACTCATAATGACCCTCCATTAAGTTTCTTGAGGCTGTAAGTCTTCATAGGAGTAAGTTGCAGATCCTTCTTCTTTGGAGTGGCTGGTGAATTTGAATCACTGATCTTTTGTTTAATAGTTCTGCGTGTTAACACACTACAACATCACAGTCCCTATGTGTGTGTATGTATCAAAACATTGGAAATTTCAGCATTTTTGTATGCAAAATTTAATGGCATTAATCAAATTATCTTGTTAAACAAGAGTTAATTTTACAATTGAAATTAATAAAATGAGTCACCAAGTGATACTGATATATGGAATGTGCAATTTTCATCTTTAAATACTACCTCTTCACGACCCTTAAATCTTATGACAATAAGCTCCATGAAGTAAATGAACTTTGAAAGAATAACAATAAAAATAGAATATCAATATGATCAGTAATGATAGATGTTAAGAGAACAGAAAGAGAAAAATAGAAAAGAATTCAAATCTGTCTATACTGTAAATTTTAAAAAATAAACATATTGATAGTTTTTCCATTAAATACAAAAATTTATTGAGTCATAACCAACCTATAGCTGACCCTCCGGTGGGTTTTCAGAGGCAGTTAATTGCATGGGAGGAGATTGTCCATTTTTCTCCTACAAAGCCACTGGTGACCTCAAACTGCGTACCTTTGGGATTGCAGCACAGCTCCTTACCACTAGACCACCAGAGCACCATTATAATTTATTTGTAGTTGAAATATTTTTTGTTTATTCTGTTGAATCCACTATTTGTGAACCAAAAGTGTTAAGCTTTAAATGTAAAAATTTGTACCACAGATCAAATGGGACCTTATAACTAACCGGCCCTCCTAATTTCAATTATTTGCCTTCCACTCTTCTCTTTCCTAGGAAGCTTTGGTGGCCAGGTGGTAAGAAGTTGCACTGCCAACCCAAAGGCACTTGATTTGAATTCAGCAGCTATTCTGTGAGAGAAAGATGGATAATTTTCTTCTCTGAAATACTGCTTCTGAAAACCTTCTGAAGGTTCAGCTATGAGTTAGATTCAATTCCACAGTAAATTAGAACTCTCTTCACTGGAAAGTTCTGGTAGCTACATACCTAAGAGTTGCATTGCCAACTCAAACACATATGGTTCAATCCACAGGCTGCTCTGTGGGAGAAAGATGAGCAATCTCTTCTTGTGTGACTGACAACCTCTGGGAATCTGCTAGAGGGTCAGCTATCATTTGGTTCTGACTCAAAGGCATGTAACAGCAACATTTTCTTGAAAAAAAAACCCTACAATGATGTTTTCATGGATGCTTTTAGCAAGACTATTGCATTGTTTTAAAATCAGATTGAAGTCATTATTGAAAATAAAAATATGAAGTGAGGAATTAAGTTTTATTTTGTCTTCATCTACATCCAAGGCATAATTTACAAATTATTGTTTTCACAGTCAGGAGGAAATGAGGGCATCAGAATTCTTTTGACTATTAAATTAACCAAAGAATTTAATATTTCAATTATGTCTTAATAAAATGTTTTACAAATCCATCATTATTGTTTTATCTTAAGGTGCCATCAAATTGACCTCAACTTACATCAAACCTATGTTCAACCAAGCAAATTTTCCCAGTCCTTTGTCATCTCACAGTGTGTCTTGTGCACAGATTAAGCCCATTGTTTCAAACTGTCTCATGCAGCTCTACCTATTTTTTGCTAACCCTTTACTTTTTCAAGTATTTTGTCCTTTTGCAGGGCCTTGCCTTTCCTCTTACCGTTCAAAATCGAGTATTAAAAAAAACAAACAACACAAACAACCACAACCAAAAAAACCAATGTATTTGAAATGTGTAAATAAATCAATAAAAAATTAATTTTTGAAAAAAAGAAAAAAAAAAGAACATGTAAAACAAAGTCTGATGATCTTTACTTTTTAGGAACACTCTGAAAATATTCTTCCAAGGCAGATTAGTCTATTTTGTTGGGTATTAATGGTATATTCAATATACCTTACCAATAATGTAATTTAAAGATCTTAATTCTTCTTCTGTTTATCTTATTTATAAGGAACCATTTAAGATGACTTACTGCATTATGTGGGGCTATAATCCAAAATGTTGAGTAACTAAAATATACCAGTTTCTCCATAGGAGAAAGATGAGACTCTTCCCATTTAGATTTATCACTTAAAAAACCCTAATCAAGTTACTTTGAGTAGGAATCAATTCTATCACAATGAGTTCTTCACATAGAGTAATAAACTATGAAAAGCAATTATGTGTGTTTGAAATCAAAGGTTCTATTCACCCTAAGGAATAATGTTATCCCAAACATATAATTGTGCTAATGCGAAACCTATACTTGGACCAAGAGGCAGTAGTCAGAAGAGAGCAGGGTAACACTGCATGGTTCAAAATTGGGAAGGGTGTACGCCAGG
>NW_006399845.1:4196659-4237788 GCF_000299155.1 Elephantulus edwardii | reverse complement strand
CAACAACAACGTAACATACTTTTATGTTGCTTAAATATTAAATGAAAAGGTAAACAAACAGACCCTTTACCACTAAGCCACTTTTAACTCAGTGCGACCCAGAGTTATAGAGTATATTGAAGCTCTGTAAAATTTTCTTGGCCCGAATCTTTACGGAAACAAACTTCCAGATCTTTTATCCGTGGAGTTATTTAGTGTGCTTGAGCTTCAAATCGTTTGATACAATCTGTGCCAACTCGGGACCTTCTTTGGGTTTGTTTGTTTTGTTTTATTTTTTCCTTGGAGCCCTGAGATGGGTTCAAATTCCTTTTAGTTAATAGTCACAGCTTAACTGATGCCCTGTCAGAGTGCTTCATTGGTAAAACAATCATACTACTCACTCGCTGCTAGTCAGTCGGAACAGACCCATAGCTGAGCCTCCAGAGGGTTTCTGAGGCTGTAAATAACAAGCAAGAAGATTGTCCATTTTTCTCCCTCAGAGTGACTAGTGGATTCAAACTGCGAGAGAAGCAGCATCTTTGTCAGCATTGGAATTCCCTATAAGTTTTACAGCCAGAACTCCCTCATTGGTTACTTAGCTCTTTTAAAATAAAAGTTGCATCAATTAGATTCCCAAAGATAGCATCATATTCTATTGTAAAAATTGGATTATGTTTCTTTCTCTTCATTTAAAAAGTGAGTAAACTGAATGTTGAGTGATGCTTTTCACTTCTGTATCTACGACACCTTGCACAGTACTCAATAACTATTTTCATAAGGAAGAAATAAAGAGTGAAAATATCTGCTTCTGTTTTATCCTGTGTTTACTTATGCCAATGGAAATATTAAAGTTACATATTAAAATAACATTTATACAAGTCTTATAATCAGATTCGATAAATCGTAATGTAAGTTCTCCTTAATTATTAGAAGCCCAGGAAGAGGAAGAAGGGGCGTTTCTATAATCCATACATTTCTAATTGTCATAGAATAAATTCGTTGTATGAATATATGGCAACTCTGTTTGACTAGAACTGTTTTCGACTGAGCAGCCCATCTTTTCCTTGTAGTTCTGTTTTTATTTTACTTATTTAATAATTGCTGGAAACAATTTCTTTTATTCTCCTATGAAATATTGTATTGTTAGAACTATATATGACAAAATAGTTTGTCACGCAACAATTTCTAAACCATTGTTCAATGACATTGGTTGCATCCTTCACATGCATCAAGGTTCTTATTATTCTAGGTAGTTGTATTTCTATTAACTTAATCTTTCAACTCACAGTATTCTCACCCATGTTTGAAAGTGACGATTGACCATTTGCTCTCATATACGTTTTTAAATGAATGTTGTGCTCAAGATAGCATTCTTTACTTTTTGGGCTAACCTATTATTTAGCTTAAAGATGAATTCAGGAGATAATGTTAGTTTAAGATTTAAGAGTAGCGCAGAATAATAGTCCAAGGTTTTGCTAGGTTTAGTAAATTCAGTGATTTTAGATTTGAAGTCTCATCCCACATTGTGTTCTCCCTTTTAAATAAAGATTTTTCCTCCTGAGAAGAACATTAAATAATTGTAGGTTGGCACAATCTTATTCTTCTGGACTCCATCTACAGGAGGCTCAAGGGGGCAGATAATCTTGTAAACCAGTTATTTTTTCCCCTCTTTTGCTCCAGATGATAGATACTAATAGATGTATCTTAAACCCTTGAAAGTGTTTAGGACTTCAGACACTACTCACTAAACTAGAATGTAAAATGTAAACTTTATTATGAACTATATTATGACAGTTGACAAATCTCTCACATGGATTAGGACCCTAAACCTTCAAACTAAAAAGACTAATTGCATCATATGATTGGTTATGGATAAAAGTATCAGCATCAATAGCTTCTATTTGTTTTGTATGTGTGGCACCAGGGATATTCTTGTTGATATCAGACTGATCCTGGCTTGAAACAGAGAATACCAGAAGAATGTTTATCAGTACTTTTTGGACTATTCAATGGCATATGACTGTGTGGATCACAAGAAACTATATCTACTACTGAAAAAAAAGGGAATCATAGAACATTTAATTGTACTCTTGTGAAACCTAGGCCTAGACCAAGATATTGCTGTCTGAACAGAGCAAGATAACTCTGAATGGTTTAAAATTAGGAAGCGTATGCATCAGGGTTGTATCCCATCTCTATATCTATTCAATCTGTTCAAATCACTCAAGAAGCTAAACTCTATTAACAAGAATGTGGTATCAAGATTGGAGAAAACATCACCAACTACCTGCATTATGCAGGTATAGTCCAAGTGAAGGTGTGTTGCAAACCCAAAGGTGAGCTCTCTTTGGCATTTTTAATTTACCACCTGCTCTACAGGAGAAAGATGACAGTCTCTTCCCTCTCAGTTTACAGCCTCAGAAAACAACTGGGTGATTAGCAATTAATGGTTTTAACTCGAGGCCAGTGAAGAGTGTGTGTGTGTGTGCGTGCGTGCGTTTGTGTGTGAGAGTGTGTGTGCACGCGCACATACACAAGCATGTGTTAACTGCTTGCCTCATGCTGAAGCTCCAGAATCAATGTCTGCTTCCCAGAATTAACTCTGTCTTCCACTGTAGCAAGAGTATGTATTTCCAGGCAGAAAATGTGCTCTTCTGTCTTAGTGCTGTCCCATTACTTTCTTCTTGTCATGTGTCCCATCCGCATGATGTAATAATGTAATAACAAATAATAATTATAATAAAATAGTTTATGGTTTTTAAATAACAATAATAGCAATGAAAATTGTTTGTGGTTTTTAAAGGCATTCAGTGTAGACTCTGAACTCTGCAGCATGCTTTTTAAGTCTCAAGTGCATGTCCTAACCTGGTTAGAGACCTAATGTGTTTTGTAGATCTCCTTATCAAATTCTTTCTTTCCCAAGTAACTGAAAAAGAGTTCTCCTCTTCCTGAGTTTTGTGAGTGGTAGAACCCCTGCTGTTGTCATTTTTAGACTAGTATATGAGTTCTTATTACCTGATTCATTGATGCCACTACTCTTAGTTCTGATTGGCTGAAAAAAAAACTTTAATCCTTACCCAAAATTGCAGTGACTGGACTATATATGTGCCTCTCTTGTACCCCAGAGTAGAGACGTAAAACAATTCTTAAGTCCTCCTGTGCTCTGTGATAATCTCCTCCAGTAAGGATGGACGACCTTGGAAATGTGAGGGAGTACTGTTTTGAGTAAGACTCAACTTAAGGCCCGTGGAGTTTGTTTTTTAGCTTGGCACTTTTACTTGAAATATTATTTGAGTCCTGCAATGCTGATAGCACTGAGGAACAGACAAGGTAAATCTTAGTGGTATTTATTTTCTCTACCTATTTAATGGGCTGATGTCTACTCGGCTGATGGGCCTTGACTGGCTCAACACAGGTGTAATGAATGTTTTCGCTTACCCACTGACTTTGAACCTTAATTTTTATTAGCTTGGATCACTCGAAGAGCACCTGTGTGCCACCGTAATCTTTAGGATGCCTTTTTTTCCTTCCTCAGCCTAATAGGATTTATGGCCCCCGAGTTGGAAAAGCATAAAGATGAGATGGTCCTCGGAGAGGCTTGTCTTTTCAGGTTAGTGTTAATGCAGGAGCTGTATTTACCCACTAGATCCCAGGACCATAAAAAGTAAATCCACAGCAGAGTGCTGAGGGATAGAACTTGTTCAGAGCCATTGCAGCATCTGAAACTGACACTGCAATCAATGAAAGCATTCTATTGGCTCTGTTGGGTTTTACTACAGGAAATCACAAAGCTCTATTATGCACCAAAAACAGCAACAGATTTTGTTGGTGGCCTTGAATCACTCTGTTAAATACATTTGAAGGAACGTGGGTATTCGTGAAATTGTCCAGGAATTTTCAGGTGGTGCCAAGAAATACGCTTCTACAAATAAACAATTAATCAAACAAACAAACACAGAGACATGAGCATTTGCCTAGATCTTACAACTTTGCAAAACATTTCAACAGATATTATAACATATGTTAAATCTGCCAGCCCTGGGAAGAGCATGGGCCAGGGTGATTTAATATAATTTCATTTTGGAAATAAGGGTGTTTGTTAATGTGGCTTTGGTATCTCTCATGTGTTTTATTACCCTCTGACTTCAAAAATTTCCATTCAATGTATAGTTGCTGTTTTTGTTTGATAGATTACAGGCCGCTATTGACTTAAACAATATTTTTTTAAACAGCATTATTTTTTTCTTTCTTTTTTTTTTTTTCTGAGCTGGGGGTTCAAATTCAGGCTGCTAGCTCTAGGAAAAAAGCAATCTCTCTTAGATAAGGGAGAACATTTTTATCCCTTTTCAGCTTCTGTTCCTTAGTCTCTTGGTGATCTTTATATGATGGATATACTTCTCAATTTTGCTCTTTCGCTATCTCAAAGGTTTAAGATTCACTTTACATTGATAAGACCTTATAAACAATTTCTGATTATCCAATAAAAGCATGATTTCATTTATGCTAACTTACTTCTTTGTAGTCAATAACATCGTGTTTTCCAACATATGAAATTTTTCACTATATGTGAAACTACATTGTTTCACACATGTGAATGTGGTCACTATGAGTGAGTAAGCACAAGTAAGTCTGAGTGTTCTCGTTTTTACTAAGCTATCATGTTTTTGTGAGAGAAGGATGGACAATCTCCTTCCTTGTGAATACTGCCTCAGAAAACCCCCTAGAGGGTCAGTTATGGGTTGGTTCTGACTGGAAGACAAACAACAATAAAAACCATGCACATTAACATAAAAAAGAAAATCCTATTCCCAAACACAATTATTTCTGTAGATACAGGAGATTTGGATTTATAGCAAGTGTTTTTGTGCCAAACAAGTAAATCCATAGCAGTTGGTGTATCTCTTGATCCTTCAAATCCATAGATTTAAACTGAGCCTCTGGAATGCAGGAGAAAGTCGTCATTTGTAAGATTATTGGAACAATAATCCATGTGGGTAATCCAACCACTTTTAAAAAGGCTCCTAGAGCTTCTTTCACCTAGGGCAATTTAGGGATTTGAAAACAATCTGTCTATCACAGGACAAACTTTTTCTTCCTTTATTTATTTGAAGCTGTGTAAGTGCTCTTTCGTAGCTACACAAGTGAGTAGCACATAATTCCTTCTTTTACAAATGATCATAGTAATATTAGGTAATATTTGTTAAAGATAGTTTATTTCAAAGTCTAGATTCCCTCATGCTTAACACAGAAATTATAATGACTTTTTAATTATTGTAGCCATTACTTTTTCTGTTTTAGAAATTGTTTTGAATGCACTTGGTAATACACATTGTGTTAAATATAATCAATTATTATTGATCCAAGCCTTCTATCACCTCATCTCATCCATATTGTATCTTACTTATTCTTTCACCTTTATCCATTTACTAATCTCTACTTCCCTAATAGTTTTCCTCTTTCCACCTCCTTCTGCTCTACTTTTCCACTTTCACGTCCCCTTTCAACTGTGGGAGAAGGGTGTGAAATATCGTCCCTTGTGATTAACTGCCTCTGAAGACCTGCCAGAGGAGGGCCAGCTATGTGTTCATTCAGCATGACGGTACGTAACAACAGCAATGTGCTAATTGTAGTGCTTAGGTTATCCTTTCATGGATTCTTCCCAGGTTGATCATCCCTTGTTCTAGTCCTTTACAGTATTCATGGTCTGAATATTGTAATTGTACCACTTCCAACTCCCTTTACCTTCTATTTTTATAGTAGTGTCTTATGCAATATTTGTCCTTTTGTGACTGAATTATTTCATTCAGTAGAATGTTCTCTAGATTCATCCATGATGTGTTGTCTTTTGCAAATTCATTGTTTTCTTTTAGTGATGCATAATATTTCATCGTGTAAATGTGCCACAAGTTCTCTATCCATTCATTTGCTGATGGGCATTTGGGCTGTTATCATCTTCTTGCTATTATGAATAATGCTGCCATGAATACAGGGGTATTTATCCCCATTTTATCTCAGCTCAGATTTCCTTGAGATATATTCCTAGTAGTGGAATAGATGGGTCATATTAGATTTGTATAGTCACCTTTTTTTGATGTAGCACAAAATTGCTTTTCGTAGTGGTTGTGCCATTTTATAATCCTAACAGAAATGTATGAGAGTTCTAATCCCTCAGCATCCTTGCCAACACTTATTGCTGTCCTGTTAAATTTACATTTGCTGTTGGGGTGAGGAGGTATCTCAGTGTTATTTTGATTTGTATCTCTCTGAACACTAGTGATTTTAAACATCTCCTCATGTGTTTGTTGACCTTCTAGATATCTTCTTTTGTGAATAGTCTGTTCATGTGTTTAGCCCGTTTGTAATTGGGCTATACAGTTGTGGGGTTTTTGTTGTTGTTGTTATTGTGGAGACACTGTAGAGTGGCAGGTTACAAGACCAACATGTAACAATCAGTTGACTTTCCATACAACAACAATTAAAACACTGAAAAGGAACTAGGAAGAATAATACCACTTACAATAACAGCTACAAGATACATGTGAGAATAAACCTAATGAAAAACACGAACACAGGCATAAACTAACTAGAGGCACAAAAGTGAGCCCTAGTGGCCGAGTGGTAGTTAAAATGCATCAGTCACACTGTAGGGAAAATGATGGGCAGTCTCCTCCTAGGTCATTTGCTGCCTCTGAAAATCCACTGGAGGGTCAGCTATGAGTTGGTTCCACCTCAATGACATACATAAACATTATCAGAGACTAAGAAGACCTAAATAAGGAAAACTACAAAACACTGCTAGAAGAAGCAATAAGAGATATAGTCAAATAGAAAAAATATTCTGTGTTCATGGATTTGAGGAGTCAACATTGTGACAATGATAGTCATACCAAAAGCAGTCTACAGGTTCAACGCAATTCCATTAAAGATATGAATCTCACTCTTCAAGAACACAGAAAAGGCAATTTCCAATTTTATTTCAAAATGAAAGAGACTGAATACTCAAAACTCTCCTGTAAAATAAAAACTTAGTAAGATCTATTATACTACTTGATCTCAAAACCTGCCATATAATCATAGTAATCAAAACCAGCATGATAATGGAACAACAATAGTCATAGGCACATAAACCAGTGGAATAAAATAGAGAACCCAGAAATCAACCCATCTACCTACAGTCAGTTGGTATTAAGAAAGGAGAAGAAACCTATTAAATGGAGAACCAATAGCCCCTTTGGCAGATGGTGCTGATAAAACTGGATATCTATCTGCAGAAAACCGAAACAGGGTTCACGTACAAAAAACCAACTCTGAGCTAGTTGGATTGATTGGAAACCTATGGGTAAAATAAAAAAAAACACACCATAATAATAATCAGAACACCATAATGATAATCAGAGGAAAAATAAATAGGAACAAACATATATGGCCTCATCTACATCATGAATACATACTCTAGCAAGCACAACCCAAGAATACACAATCAAGAGAAAATAAAATTGAATAAGAGGGACTTTTGAATATCAGATTTCTGTGTGCATTAAAATCTTTTCTGATAGAATTAAAAGAAAGTGCACAGACCGGGAAAACTATTTTATAATGATATTTGAGGCAAGGAACTCATAGCTAAATTTGCAAAATATAAAAATGTAAAAGAAAAAAAGAGTATCTTCTCAAGTTGATTGGAAAACAATGTATATAAAGTTTCTGAACTTTGCATGTAAACTAGTATAAAAGAAAATTTAAAAAATATTCTTTTAAAGTTTCTGACTATAAGCCCGTGTGTGTGTGTGTGTGTGTGTGTGTGTGTTTATAGTTTTAGTTGTTTGATGTGTGCGTTCATTATTTCGATGGCAGTTCTGACCCTGATTAGCTTTCTCAGTCCTTCTGGATGCAGGATGATTCATTGTTTCTCCTACTTACCTCTGAGCTGCTTATCATACTTCTCTCTCACTCCCTTACTAACTCACTCATTTGCTTAATCACTCACTGCCGTCTATGTTGTTGTTTTTGTTGTTATGTGCCATTGAGTGTAGTATGACTTGCAGCAACTCTATGAACAGTGGATCTGAACCCCATAGGCACTCTTATTGTTAGGTGCTGTCAAATTAACTATAACTCGTAGTGATCCTGTGAACAACAGATCAACAACTTGCATTATTCTATGCCATCTTACTGTTGATTTTTCCTTAAACTTGAAAAGACTCAAACTTTATAATCACACCATGGACAGCAGCATCACTACAGGGCTGTCTTTCTCAGTATTGCACAACAGAATTCCACACTGATGGTCTTTACCGCACTAGTTTTAGGTTTTATCATTTCTCCACAGTGAAATGGTTATAGCTTAAATATACAAAAGACTTCAAGTTACCATATTCTTCACACAGGAGATAGTAGCACAAATTGAAAAGAAGGGAGCGTATAATTACCCAGGAGAAGCACATGTGAGAATTGTCAGCTGTCAAACAATGTACTACCCTGGAAGTAAAGTATTTGTGAAGATGGAGAGTAGGGTCTGTCCATTTCTCTGCAGATTTGAAGACTTTGAGGTCTCTTAATTGGAGGTACCATGTTGCTGTCACTCATCAATATTAGGATCATATTGTTAAAAGTCAGAGAAAATTCCATTAGCCTGTGTATACTATTTTTAAGTAGCTGTAGGAAAGTCCCAGAGCTTATTGGGAAAAGAAGAGGAGTGCATTGAATAAAATAATATTCGAAAATGCTTTGAGATCGTCTATTCAACTGTTACTTTTCAAACTAGAATTTTATAGACCCAAACTTCTACTCAGGAAGAAAGTAAGTTTCTCTGCACTTTGTAGAACTAAGGACTGAGTCTTACAACCAAGGATATATAGTTGTTGTCTGACTACTAGGATTGTAGGAAGGTGTTAGAAATTCCTAAGCAAAACCAACAAAATGTACAAATTAAATAAAAGAGAAGGCCTTTAGGCAAAACATAGCAGTTTGGATGCACCTGGTTTCATGATTTTATTGGTGGAGTTTATTGTTGTTGATATTCTTTTGTTGAGTTGTTTTTTTAAATTCCTGTTCAAGTCTTTCATTCCTAAGGTTGCTATGAGTTGTCTATGACTGACAATGACAGTAATGAGAGAGCTCTGTTGGCCTGGTGGATCGAAAGTTATGCTGCCAAGCCAAAGGCGGGTGATTTTAATCTGCGGCCCTCAGGCCTGGTTTCAATTGGTTTTGGTCAAACATTCTTCTAGGTGATATAGCACTGGTCTATCCACTTGCTGTACAGAGGTAGGTAACTTGTGGCTGCTGTGATGCTAAACACTGTGACACTGATGCGTCAAATGTGATAAGGGTTACCCATGATAGACATTGTTTGGTGGAGCTTGCCAGTTAAAACAAGCTTAGAAGTTGGCGTGACATCCACTTCCAAAATTGCTTGCCTCTGAAAACTCTATGAATTTGGAGAAAAGATGAAAGTTATATAAGTGTTCAGGTCTTTAATTCATAGAGCTGCTATGAGTTGTCTATGTCTTGATGGCACTTAACAACAACAACAGTGTGGCAAGATGCTGCACTGAAATTCCTAAGACAAACTGGTATCAAGCTTAGACAGCCTAGTCTATGGTATAAAGTAACTGACAAATATAGCCAGAAATGTACAATCTGGAGAGGTGACAATTGATGAATGGGACCTTCTAAAGATTAAATCCCTGTGTGCATCAAAAATATTTCCAGCAGAGTAGGGAGAAAATGTACTGACTGGGGGAAAAAAAAAACATTTGGCAATACCACTTCAGACAAAGGTCTCATAGCAAAATTTTACAGAATCCTACAGAGACTCCACAAGGAAAAGACTAATAACACCATTACAAAATGGGCAAAAGATATGGAAAGACTTCACAGAGGAAGATAATCAGATGGCCAGACACATGAAGAAGCGCTCCATATCACTGGCAATAAGAGAGATGTAAATCAAAACCACAATGAGATACCATCTCACTCCAGTAGCAGTGGTAAAGTTTAACAGGACAGCAGTTAATAAATGTTGGAGAAGATGTGGCAAGATAGGAACTTTTATACAGTGTTGGTGGGATTGTAAAATTGTATAACCACTCTAAAAGGCAGTTTGATGCTTCCTCAAAAAACTGAACATAGAAGTTCCATATGACTCAGATATTCTACTGCTTGGAATATACCTAGAGACAATGAGAACTGAAGCTTTATAAATGGAGACTTGTACAACAATGTTTATAACAACGTCATTCACAATCGCAAGAACATAGAAACAGTTCAAATGTCCGTTCACAATTGAATGGATTGGGAAATTATGGTACATTCACACGATGGAATACTACACAGCATGCAGGAGCAATGATCTGATAAAACACTACCTAACTTGGGAGGGACTGGAGAGTATTATAAGTGAACTAATGCCGTCTCATAGAGACAAATACTGTATAAAACCATTATTGTAGAATGAGTGTGAGGATACAAGGGGAGTGGTAGAGTGGAAGCAGACAGATGAGGATGCGTGGGGACACGGGGGTTAATCATAGGGTTGTACAATTTGATGGATGGAGGGTAAAGTGAAGAAAATAGGAAAGGTCCTGTATGAAAAACAATGTATATGAACTTTGTAAATAAACCAGTATAAAAGAATTTTTTTAATTGTTTAAAGATTCAAAGGAACTATGTCATTAAGCACAATTTCCATTCTTTGAATTGTGGTTAATTAAGGGTTTTATCAACATGAGACTGAATTTCCAAACATATATATTGTTGTTAGGTGCAATCAAATGACTAAAAATCATATTCAACCTTTGAATAATATAAATATACAGAAAAACACACACAAACACATACTCTCATTGTGGTCAATTCAGAACTAACTCATACCTGACTCATACCTGAGTGGGGTTTTTCTTTGGCAATAAACCTCTTACCCACTAGGCCAGCAGGGAATAAAATTCATTGAGAAGAATTGGGATCCCAGAAAATTAAATTGTGCTCATTCAAAACCTATACATAGAATATGAACCAGTTATTCAATAGAGACAGGGAGCACTCCATGGTTTAAAATCAGGAAAAGTGTGCGTCAAGGTTGCAGAATTTCACAATATCTATTCAGTCCTTGTTCTAAGAAAACAAATTATCCAAGAAGGTGGACTATATGAAGACAAATGTGGCATCAGGTTTGGAGGAAGATTCATCAACAAACTTCTTTAGGCAGATGATACAATCTTGGTTGCAGAAAGTGAAGAATACTTATTTACTTCAGAAGTTCAAATAATCAAGTCTTCAATATAAGTATAGATTACATGCCAACATCAAGAAAACAATAATTTTCATCACAGGAACAGTAGACAACACTATTGGAGTTGTTAATGACTTATTTTACTTGGATCCACAGTCGTCATCTATTGTAAGAACAGCTAAGAAAGCAAAGATGCCTTGGGAAAATTTGCAGTTAAGGATCTCTCCAAAGTGCTAACAAGCAAGGATGTTACTCTAAAGACTGAAGTGTACCTGACCCAGCCATGACCTTTTAAATTACTTCCTGTACATCTGTAAGTTTGACAATGAATGAAGATGACAGGAAGGAATTAGAATTGTGGTATTATGGAAGAATATGGAATATACCATGGACTGTCAAAAGAGTATTCATATCTGTCCTGAAGGAAGTACAACTGATGTACTCCTTTAGAGTTAAGACTGGTGAAATTTCAGCTCACTTACTTTGGGCATATTTATTGTCAGGAAGTGCTAGTCCTTGGAAAAATGTGTCCAGAAAGGTAGAGGACCTGAGAACAGAGGAAGACCTTCAACAAGATAGATTTACACAGTGACTGTAACAGTGGGCTCTAGTTTACTAGAGCTGGTGAGGATGGGAGGGTGGTGAGAAAGGTGTACTATGGGGCAAAATTAAGATCTGTTGTTCACAAGGTTGTTAAGAGTCATTGTCAGTAAACATTATGACATATCACTGAGTCATACACTATAATATTCAGCTCCATGGTATCACCATCAAAGTGAAATAAAATAATGGGAATGCTTAACGGAGAGCTCTGGTGGCCTAGTAGGTAAGAAGTTGCAGTGATGCTGCCAATCCAAGCAAGGGTGGTTGTTGGTGGTTGTGTACCATAAAGTCAAAACCAACCCATAGCTGACCCTCTGACGGGTTTTAAGAGGCAGTTAATTGCATGAGAAGAGATTGCCCATTCTTCTCCTGAGGAGCAGTTGGTGACCTCGAACCACATGCCTTCAGGATTACAGCGCAGGTTCTTGCCACTAGACCATCAGAGCTCCCCTCCAAAGAAAGGTAGGCAGTTCAAATCCACTAGCTACTCTGTAGAATGATGGGCTTCTTCCATGTGATTTAGAACTTCTGAAAACTCACTGAAAGCTTAGCGATGAGTCAATTCTGACTCAATAGTAATGAATGAGACTAGATACATCTATCTATCTATCTATCTATCTATTGCACTAAATGATAAAAACAGAAGTTATTTTAGATCAATATACATTTTTATATTATCATTGTATCAATAGCCTTAGTACCATAGTCATTAGGGAGTTCTGTTGCTAGTCAAATTATATACTTTTTTCATGGTTCAAATCCACCTCTGACTCTGAGGAAGAAAGATGGACAATCTCCTCCTATTTGATTTATAGTCTTGAGAGACTGCTACTGGAGGGTTATCTATGAGGGGGTTCTGGCTAAAGAGCAGAGTTGAGTAATCGTGTCAAAGTATATTTTATCATGGATGTGCCTGTATGTCCACATTGACAGCAATGTTAGTAGATGTTATTTGCTGAATGTTATGTGCCATTTACTATGCTAAGCACTTTGTTGTTGGGTGGTGTGCCATCAACTGGGAAATAACTCATAACTGACCCTCTAGTGGGTTTTCAGTGGCTGTAAATCACATGGGAGGAGAATGTCCATCTTTTCCCTATAGAGTAACTGGTGGATTCTTTTTTTTTTGTTTATTTTTCATTTCAATGAACATCTACAGAGATTTTGGAATTCCATTCATTCATTGTTGCACACTTCTCCCCACACAAACCCCTCCCCCCCCCCACTTGCTCCTCTCCTTGAAAAGCAAACTGCCTGCTCTGAGTGGAATGGCAGGGCAACTGCAAATACCTTACTCACGAGGCCACCAGAGCTCCTTGTTAAGCATTTTATTGCCATTATTTTATTTAACCACCATGGGGATACAACAGAAGTTAATACTATAAGATCATAATTCAGTTGTATTATAAAACACTGCATTTTAGAAAACTCAAATAATTTCCCAGTCTTACAATTTAAGAATGCCTTAGAAACTGAGAATAATTTTTTTAAACCTGTATTATTCCAAACAGAGACTCAGTACTAATGAGTTGATACCAACTCATTGTGACTCATTATCAGAGTTTGTGAAGTTGTAAGTCTTAATAGAAAGAGATTGCCCATCTTTCCACCATAGAGTTGCCAGTAGAGTCAAATAATCTTTCTTCTTAGGTACCATTAATCAATGTGTGATCCAGTGTGATGATTTTTGTACTGTATTTCATTTTTTTCATGGTTGAATATTTTCTCTCCACTCCAGTCTTCCCCATAATGCATCCCTTGTTCCATATTATTGTCATACATATAGTGCCTAATCATATATTCCTTTCACACAATTTTTCCCCTCATCTGCCCTAATTCAGTGTTCATCATCCATCTACTCTTTTTCCCATTTTCTCTCCAATTTTCCAATGTCTGTCCTATTTTATATCAGCAATGTAATGTTTATTCTGTTGTAACTGAGCTATTTCTCCCAGCAAAATGTCCTCCAGGGTCCCCCATGTTCTATAATATTTTATGAGTTCATTGTTTCTCAGTGCTGCATGATATTCCATTTTCTAAATGTACCATAGTTTTCCTATCCATTCATCTGTTGGTGAACACTTGAGTTGCTTCCATCTTTTTACTATTGTGAATCATGCAGCAATAAACATGCGTGTGTATATATTTGTTTGTATCCCTGGTTTCTTTAAGGTATATTCACAGTAGTGTAATTGTTGGGTCAAATGGTATTTCTATTTCCAACTTTTTGAGAAAATGCCATACCACTTTACATAGTAGCTATAGCATTTACATTCCCACCAACAATGACTAAGAGTTCCAATCTCTTCAGAATCTCACCAGCATTTGTTGTTTGCTGCACTGTTGAACTTTAATATTTCATTCTCTTAAGTGTTAGTTCCAGAATAAATTTTTATGATGTTGCAGATTATATGAAGTAGAAGACATGTAACTATTACAGAACTTTATTAAATGCCTACTAAGCATTGTATACTGCTAACAGTGTGCCCATGTCCAATGAAAGTAATAGTTAAATTGGGATGAGTGGAGGGCAGGGGACAGGTGGACTTGAGAGAGGATTGGGATACTATAAAAAGTCATTAATATCACATGCAAGGTACATTCTGCTAAAGATTCTCCAAAAACAACTGGAACAGCACATCAACAGAGAATTGCCAGAAGTTCAGGCTGGGTTTAGAAGAGGTCATGGTATGAGGGATATTGTAGCTAATGTTAAATGGACCTTGAATGATAGCAGGGCGTACCAGAGAAAAGTCTATCTGTGTTTCATTGATTATGCAAAGGCATTTGACTGTGTGGATCATAACAAACTGTGGCTGACTCTGAGAAGAATGGGAATCCCAGAAACTTGATTGTGCTTATGAGAAACCAATACTTGGATCAGGAGGCAATCATTAGAACAGTTCAAAATATGGAAGAGTGAATGCTAGGGATGTGTCTTATCTCCATAGCTTTCAGTCTATATGTGGAACAGATTATTTTGGAGGCTGGGCTCTATGAGGAGAAATGTGGCATCTCAGGATTGGAAGGCAATTTATCAACAATCTGCATTATGCAGATGACACACCCTGCTTACTGAAACTGAAGAGGACCTGAAGCGCTTTCTGCCAAAGGTCAAGGACGGCAGCTTTCAATATGGATTGGAGCTCAATATCAAGAAAACAAAGATTCTCACCACTGGACTGATAGTCAGCATCATGATGAGTGAAGAGACTGAGATAGTAGTAAACAGCTTCTGTTTGCTTGGCTCCACAATCAACAATTCTGGCACCAGCAGCCAGGAAAAGAAAAGATGTATTGCATTGAGAAAGCCTACTGTCAGAGACCTCTCCAAAGTACTGAAGAACAATGATGTTAGCTTGGAGACTAAGGTGCACCTGATAGAGGTCATGGTCTTTGCAATAACTTGCTATGCATCAGAGAGTTGGAAAATGACTAGGGATGAAAGAAGGAGAATTGATGCCTTTGAGCTGTGGTGTTGGAGAAGAGTTGACTATATCATGCACTGCTGGGAGAACAAACAGGTTCATTCTGGAGAGGGTGAAACTAGGCTGCTCCCTGGAGGCAAGGATTCTGAGGCTTCGTCTGACATATTTAGGACATGTTGTAAGGAGGGACAAGTCCTTGGAGAGGGACATCATATCATGCTTGGGAGGATGGAGGGACATCGCAGGAGAGGAAGACCTTTGACGAGATGGATTGATTCAGTGACTGGGTTAATGGGGTAGGTGTGTGACAGACAAAAATATTGGTACAGGACAGAGCAGGGTATAGGGCTGTTGTACATAGGGTTGTATGAGTTGCAGGCTACTCGATGACCCATAACAACAAATGGTTATTTATTAGAAACCTATTATAAGGTAGGTACATGGAGCAGAGATGAGTAAGGTAGGCAGCTCAGGACTAGTGAAGAGATACATGCACAATTTTCAGCACATCAAAGGAATAATAATAATCTGTATGAACGCCTGTCTGGTAGGACAGTCAATGTCTCAGGAAGAAGCCACTGAGGAGGCAGTTCTCTGAGTCACAAAAAAATGAAGGAAAATGTTTCACAAAGAAAACTAATAAGTGCAAATATAAGAAACACTGTTCTATTGTGTGACTGGTTTCAGACATGAGCAGCCATGGCAGATGCAAACTATATTGCTAGTTCCCATCAAACTGGCTGAGAGGAATAGATGAAACTTTTTCACAATCCTTCATCATCTCCATGATCTTTGTTGTGTTTAGGTATACATGTGAGATTTTGACAGGTACAATCAGAATATAAAGAAACTATACTGTGAAAATGGAGATGTAGCTTAGACAACAGGGTATCAGTTTTGAAGAAACTGAAAATTCATTGTTATGTAAAAAGAACCATGTTAAAATGTTCCCATGCCCATACCTGGCAGAGCTTGCCCCTGTCTTTCAGTAAGGCCAGTGTTGATGTCATTCATCTTGTGCCATCCATCTCTCTGAAGTGGTAGGAGACTACCTGGTGTCCCCACAATGACTGAACTCACACATATAGGCTGTTTTGTGTATAGGTCCTTGGAAAAGCAAAGTTGGTCCAAAATCTGCATCTGAGATGTGTGCTTTTTTTCCATTTGCCTGGTGGAGCTAGCTGTATGCTGAAGGAGCTGCTCCTGGCACAACTACTGACATCACCTTCTGGCACCCCAACAGTGGATGGGCAATGAGAAAAGAAGGGAGGTGTGCTGTATCCTAGCCCACAGTTGTGCTCAATGTCTGCTACTCCAAGACTGGAACAGGTTGTGCAGGAATGAGGCAACTTGGAAGCCAAGAAGAGCATCTGCATTTGCATGCTGCGACGTCGTAAGCAAGCTGCCACTCTCAATTTCCTCTGTTGCCATCTTTTGCTTCTACCAGACTGGAAATACTTTAAAAACCTCTTTGCTTGGCTCCACACCTCTCCGATGGCCTGGTGGTCATCACTGTTATGCTCTGATTACATCCAGGGTTGTTATTCTAAAATTAGAAGATTCTTTACCCTCCTTTCATTTGTTTTAAATTAAAAAGCATCCAAGTTTCAATGGCAGTTCCTTTTTAAGCCTGATTCTGTGATTTCTTCTTCATGAAAAAGACACTCTGTTCTAACGGAGTTCCAAGAAAGAGTGAGCTTGTTCCCATGGTATGAATTCACTTCCACCCACATACCCACTCCTTCTCTTTAAAACCTGCCCCACTTACGCTGATGCACACATCACTCCCACACACAAACCCACACACCTTCATATGTGCCCCACATATTAAAAAAAATGCAAAACCTACATGAAAGGCTATTGAAATCTAAGGAATTTAAGTTTTATACAATTCAAGAGAAAAAGATAGAAGTCTGTGTGGGTGGGTGTAAATTTTCATATTGGCACATACTGGTAATCATCATTACACACATAATTTTATGTTTTGTTTTAGTCATATAATGTACACAAATATTTCTTCAAGCCTTTTCATTGTTTTCATAGTTACTCTCTTAATTGCTATTACCTAATACGGCCTTGGGTTGATGAGTCAGTTCACATTATTTATAGTATAGTTTTTTACTTTTGAATTTTAAATATTTGCTATTATACACAAAGTAATCATCTTCTGTGATTGCTGCAGTGTTGTTTCTTCAGGACGAGGATTCTGACTGGACTTATTGGAGCAAAACCTAAGGAACACTTTATAACTCTTGTTATGTACCATCAAGTTGCAACCTCTTTATAGTTACTATCATGTTGTTTTTCAAAATAAGGGAGGCTTTTTTTATTTCACTAGCAGTATGCTGTTGTATATGTTGTTATGTGTCCTCAAGTAAGAACTGTCCTGTAACTGACTCTCCAGCAGGTTTTCAGAGGCAGTAGGTGTTTGATCCATGTGTCTTCGAGATTGCAGTGTACCCTTTGGCGACTAGGCCATTAGCGCTCTCTTGCAGTAAGCTCCTTTGCAGCATACCCATTTCACCAAAATGTAGCTAGTATTACAGTGGAACAAGGGAGTTCTCATAGCTTAGCAGTAAGTAGTTACTTTCACAGTCAACCCAAACACACGCAGTTCAAATTCACCCGCAGTTCCACAGAAGAAACCTGGAGAATCTCTTCCTTGGCAATTTACTGCCTCTGAAAACTCACCACAAGGTCAACTATGAGTCAATTTTTGACCCTGTTGTATATAATAGAAAGAACAGAGTGGTATAGTTAAATTCTTGGCTACTGCTAATAACCAAAAAAGGGCTTCTTTGAACCTACCCAGAGGTTTCTGGCTCTTTGCTTATGAAAATTCTCACCCTTCAAAACTTGTTGCTGTATTTCTACTCTGTTCGTGGAGTCACCATGAGTCAAAACTGACAGTAAAGCAGCTAACAGTAATATCATGCAACAATTCAAGTTATTTCTTAAATCAGTCTATTAAATAGACAAAGGGTATAGTAAGATGCTTCAGATTGGAAATCTATGGAGTTGGAAGCATTAACATTTTCCTAAGTGCTTGTTTAATATTTAGAATTTTCTTTTATATTCATTATTGGTTTATAGCTTTTATAAATGTGATATCAGTAATTTTTTCTCAAAATCAAATTAACTGTATTGACAATTTGCATACTATAATTATAAACATTAATCAACAATTTATTTTCTTGCTATACTTTTCTCTCTGTCTCATCAAATGCCAACTGTGTAGAGAGGAAGGACGTGCCCTGCTTTTACATAAAGCATAGTAGATAAGAAGCTTTAGTGGCCTAGTGGATAAGCTGTTTTTCTGTCAACTCAAAGTCATGAAGTTCAAATTCACTAGCCTTTTGTGGATTTCCTCCCATTTTCTTTCTAGCCTCTGAAAACCTGCTGGATGATCAGCTGTGAGTTAATTATGTCTTGATAGGGCATAAATACAATAACAGTCTAGTCCAGATCTTGACTCTGTTTGTATAAGTATAAAATGGAAATAATAATTAATAATAATAGCAATAATATCTACTGTATTCATGCTTTTGAGCTTTGGTGTTGGAGAAGAGTGCTCAGGGTACCATGGACTGCTAAGAAAACAAGCAGATTTATATTGGAGAAGGTTAAGCCGGGCTGCTCCTTGGAGTCAATGATTCTGAAACTTCGTCTGACATACGTTGGTCATGTTGTAAGGAGGGACTGGTCTTTGGAGAGGGACATCATGCTTGAGAGGGTGGAGGGCTGGAGCAGGAGGGGAAGACCCTCTGGGAGGTGGATTGATTTGGTGATTGGGGCAATCCGGATGAGTGTGTCAGAGACAATGAGATTGTCACAGGACAAAACAGAGTTTAGAGCTGTTGTACATAGGGTCACTATGAGTTGCAAGTGACTCGACAGCACATAACAACAACAACTCTATTGAACTATTATGAGACTAAAAAGATTAGTAACCACAAAGTACTTGGAAGAGTGTCTTGTCTGCAGCAAGACTATTTGAAAATAGCTATTATTCTTATGTTAGAGAGCACTAGTGACCTAGTCCATCAGGAGTTGTGCTGCTAACTCAGAGGCCGCCTACCTGCAGGTTGAATCCACCAGTGACTTCAAAGGGAAATGTCAGCAGTCTCCTCCCATGCAATTTACAATGTCAGCAAATCCTTTACAGGGTCAACTGTGAGCTGGTTTTGACTCGCCAGCAATGTGTGCATGAGTGATTATTATTAATTTAGTGTATGAACAACTGAGGGAGATAAAATATAGTGGGAAGAGAAGAGATAAGGAAGTTAAGTGCTGACCTTCTTGATTTTTTCAAAGTTCTATCCCTGCTAATTATTATTCTTTGACAACTTCAATAAACAGTGAACAATTATTTTCATTATGTGCCTGACAAGTTACTGTGAACAGAAAAAGATCATAAATAGATATGTATAGGAAACTTCTGTGTATGAATAAGAGGATACAATTCTTAAAGATTAGCATGACAGAATGCATGGAACATGGACTGTGGGAAGTGGTTGGAAGTCTCTATCACAAACTAACTGTGCAGCCTTAAATCACATGACATTTCTGAGTCAAATCCAGGACTTACAGAGTTTTTATGAGAAATAGATATAGATGGATAGATAGATAGATAGATAGATAGATAGATAGATAGATAGATAGATAGATAGATATTGGAAGCAGGAGTGGCGTCCACTTCCTAAATAACATGCTTCCGGAATTCTGTGAACTTTGATAGATGCTGATAGTTGTCAAGGAGCTTCAGGTCTTTTGTTCATAGGGTCTCTATGGGTCATGCTCAACTTGAAGTCCTAAGGCAATCAAGTCCTAAGGCAAGCAAGATAGAGATAGATAGATAGATAGATAGATAGATAGATAGATAGATAGATATAGGAACGAGAGAGCAAGAACAAGAGAGAGAGCAAGAGCGAGAGCAAGAGAGTGTTAGTTTTATTGGCTTAATTCCAACTCAAAGACACATGGTTCAAATCTACCAATTACTCCACAGGAGAAAGATGAACACTCACCTCCTGTGGAATTTAGTGTCACTGAAAACCCTCTAGGGGGTTGGCTATGAGCCCATTTTGACTGGACAGTACACAACAACTCTATATATACATTTATACATATATGCACATATTTATATAGATATGTGCATATATATATTTATACATACATATATGAATATGTGTATATACATGTTTTGACATATTGTAGGCATATTGAAAAAGCAAAAAAGATAGCATGGGCATTAGGTGATTCATTTCTCTGTGACTAAATGCCTCTTATCACTTATAGAAAGATAAATGTCTATGGGCTTCAGAGAACATATTGAGTATGAACTGGAACTTAACTGACAGACTGAAGAGGTATAGAATGACTAAAATGGAACAGCATTACAAGAGCCAAGTGTGCTTCATAGGAGTGTAGGCGAACATGGTGTGAAGGCACATCTACTTTAAGTGATACGGTAGTGTAGATAGATACCTGACATACAAGAGTGGATAGATACCTGACATACAAGAGTGTTGAGAATTGAGCTGAAAGGCTAGGTATGATCCTTACAGTGGAAGGGCAGAGAGTTGTTTGGAGGAGCATTAACATGATCTTTATTCTCTTCATTTTTTTTAAGACCTTTGGAGCCAGTGCAAAGAGGCACTTAGAGCAAGCACAGAACAGTTTGCTATAATTATCAAGAGAGATGATATATTTATGCTTTATTATGTAAGCAAGTTAGATTATTTCCATTTATTAGGTCTTGGAACTTGAGACAAAAATTATTTAAAAAAATCATTTGATGTGTGCACAGACAGCAGGTTGAGCCTAGTTTAATATCTGAGTTAATCATCATCATCATACGTTTGTGAAGCTTTTGCACCATACTGAAAATTTGGCCTAGTGTCCTATACACATTATCTATCTTACACCTTTCCATAAATGTCAAAATCAAAATTTTTATTCTCAACCAACCTGAGTGAAACAATGATTAAATATGTGGGTGCTAGCTGAAAGTTTGAAGGTTCAAGTCCACCCAGTGCCTCTGAGGGAGACAGACCTGACTCTGTTTTTGTATGGACTATAGTTAAGGAAACCCAATGGACAAATTTAACCCTGTCACACGAGATTTCCATCACTCAAATTCACCCAAGAATCACAACGACACGTTTATTCTCATTCTATAAATGAGGAAATGGACTTGGAGAGGCTTCACAAGTGCTAGAATTCAGGCCCAAGACGGTGTAATTCTAAAACCATTTCCCTTTGTAGTCTCTGACATTAGTTTTGTTACTACTTTGCATAATTACTATTCAATTTCTCTCTCTCTCTCTCTCTCTCTCTCTCTCCTCCTCCTCCTCCTTTTTCTGTGTTTCTCTCCCCTCTTGCCCCAGCTTTTATCATTCTTTTCCTTTCTCAACAGTGTTGGAGTACTTACAATGACACAAGCACTTGCCTGAATGAGTGTCCTTTTTTTCTGAATTTTGTTTTTATTTTTATACTGCAGAGAATATGCAGTAAATGTATGGTTTTATTATGTGTGTTCATAGATCAACTTTTGCTGAAATTCCCAAGAGATGAGAAGCATTCTTGCTAAAAGTCCTTCCTTTCCATTTTATCTTTCCTTCCTCACTCATACAAAGTATTTGACATGTAAAGAGTCTTTACCAGATGTTGTCATAGAGGTGCAGATAAAATATAGAGTGGAGTAGATGTAATTAAAACATCTTTCTGATTCACTGCCTGGCTGCAATGGACGTCTCCTGGAGATTGCTGTTCCCCACTTATCCCCTCCTCATATGCTTGTCACCCCACCTCTTTAAAACGCCAAACAAATCTAAACTCCTAGACGAGATGAGTTACTTGGAGATTGGATGAAGGGTTTTGGAGTCATTTTCATCGTTCTGCTCTGTCCATTGACAAGGTATCTGGAAACAGGGAATATGTATGACACCCAGGTCATGATCACTTGAGAATCCAAGAGGAGGAAAGGAGGACGATGAACTCTGTGAAAGTCTCAGGTGTTGCATGAGGCATCTCTGGCTGGAAATGTACAGTGTCCCTCTTTACCTTGTAGCATGACTAATCAGCTTCTGTGAATGACTTCTAGAAAGAGCAAGTATAGATTTTCATCAATCTAGTGACAATTGTGTTCCATCTGACTCATGTTTACCCCATGTGTTTCTGAGCAAACTTCATTCCACAGAGTTTACAGAGACTGTGATTTTCCAGAGTTAGATCCCCAGGGCTTATCTTCAAGGTGCCTACTGCAAGGAGCTGCACAGCAATCCCAAAAAGGCACACAGTTTGAATCCACCAGCTACTCTATGGGAAAAGGATGGGTAGTATCCTCCTATGTGAAATGCTGCATCTGAAAAACCACTGAAGGGTCAGCTATGAGTTAGTTCTGACTCCACTACACACACCACCAACAACCCTTTCGTTCGTAGCTAAGACTTATCCATCTGTGCCATCTAGACTCTAGATGAGATTGTAAGGCCATCTTCCACCTTGCTCACATAGGGAAAAAAATGTTGCTTTTAGGTTCCATTGTGTCGACCGTGACACATAGCAACCCTGAACCTAGATCTGAATGCTGTCCTATCCATGTCATCCTCATAATTTCTGACATACTTGAGCTCATTGTTACAGTGTCAGTCCATCTGGATCAGGGTCTTCCTTTCTTTCGCTGACCCTCACCTTTTCAAGCATGATGCCTCTGGCAGTTGTCTGTCAATGGACTGTTCAAGTTGCTTATGGAGGATTATCAGCAATATTTTGATTACACATGATATTAATAGTTTAGCTCAATGTTTTTCATATTCTGTTGGATCACCTTCCTTGGGAATGGAAGCAAATATAGATCTTTTCCAGTTAGTCAACCAGGTAGCTGTCTTCCAAATTTCCTGGTACACACTGGTGAGCACATTCAGGGCTAAACCTGTTATTTGGAACATGTAAACTGGAATCCCACTGATACCTAGGGTCTTATTTTTTGCCAATGCCTTCAGTGCAGCTTAAATTATTGATCATATAATATTTCATGAAATATTTGTGTTGCCAAATCTAAGTATTTTCCAAATCAAATACATAGGTCAAAAGATTTCCTGATACAGATTAGTTGAACTCTGATAATGCATTCTTCTTCCTGATTATAGCTGATTGAATGAACTCTTTTCTGATGAGAATATGTTGTTGTTGTTATGTGCCATCTAGTCACCTGCAACTCATAACAACCTTATGTACAACAGCTCTGAAACCTGACCCACCTACTCCCATTACCCCAGGTACTGTGCCAATTCATTTCATCCTGTGTCATCCCCTCATGCACTGTCTCTCCATCCTTCCAAGCTCGATATTTTTCTTCAAGGACCTGTTCCTCCTGGCCACGTGCCCAAAGTATGTGAGACGGAGCTTCAAAATCCTAGCCTCCAAGGAGAAACTTGTTTTCTCCCTCTCTAAGACAGACCTATATGTTTTTTTGTCTGTCCATAGTATACTCAAGACTCTTCTCCAGCACCACAACTCAAGAGCATTGATTCTTCTTCTGTTTTCAGCAGTCGTTGTCCAGCTGTCTGATGCATAACAAGCAATTGGGAAGACCATGGCCTGAATCAAGTATATTTAAGTCTCTAGACTGACAGCTTTGCTTCTTAACACTCTGGAGAGGTCCCTGACCACATATTTTCCCAGTGTAATTAATCTTTTTATCTCCTGACTGTTGCCAAGAATGTTGATTATGAAGCCAAACAAGCTGTAATTGCTAACAACCTCAATTTTTCCTCCATCTATCTTGGTGCTGCCATTTGTCTCAGTGGTGAGAATCTTTTGTCTTCTTGATGTTGAGCTTTATCGTAAAGACTACAGTCTTTGACTTTCTGCATCAATCACTTTAGGTCCTCCTCAGTTTCAGCAAGCACAGTGTGTTATCTGCATAACATAGTTTATTGATGAGGACTATGAGGCCTTATCAATTCTCATAATTTCAATAGACATCTGAGAGTCCATTGTCTACAGGGCTTGGTGTTATACATGAATTAGTTTCATCATAAGCAAAACAACCTTTAAAATATATTTATATGGTTGTCTCTTGATTTAAAAATGCAAGACAAATCACATAAATTCACCTAGTAACAAGCTGATTCATGACACTGTGACAGGGATGTCTATAGCTCTGAGTTCACATATCTCAGCAATAGCCAGGCAGAAAGTTAGATGTTTATGGTTCATGGCGTTTTCAGTTACACAAAGGAAATTCTTATCTATTTATTAAATGAACAAGCACAATATGCTCACTCCACTCAGAAATATAAGTGTGATTCTCACATTCTTGCTCGTTAATAGTGCACATTTGTGTAACAGTGGGATAAGTGAATTTTTTTCCTACAATGTTTAAAATAACAATTCATGAAATATTTTGGTGCTATACTTCTTCCCTTAACATTCCTTTCTGGGCTTTCCTAGGGATAGTTGAAATGTGAAACGGGCCACACAGTTATATTATGCTAAGAAGTTTAATTAACAGAAAATACACTATAAAACACATGTCACACATTAATTTTATAGGCCACATATAGATTAGATATTGAGAATTCTGGGTGATTTCATCCTGGGATCCCTTTTTTCCTTAAATATTTATGTTTTGTTTTTTCCCAGAATAATTGTTAGATCTAGTCATAGTCATAGTCACACTTATTTGCATTGCATTGAATGAAACTATGCTAGGGAATGTGTTTTAGACAATGGGTGAGAAAGATAGATGAGAGTATTGTTCGTAGGAAACTTACATTCTATGTCAGCGTTGTCCAATACAAATTTCTGGATTGACGAAACATTCTGGGTCTGTCTTGTCCAATACCATAAACACTAGGTGTATGCAACTTGGATGCTTAAAATGTTGCCACTGCAACTGAGGAGTTGTATTTTCAATATTTCTAATTGTAATATATTTAAGCTTTAATGCAGGTAAGTGTAATGGCTCCTGTCTCTGAGTTTCCTAGGAGTGTGCTGAACATGTTGACACTGATCCTAGATTTACATCTTGGCTGGAGACTTCTACATTTTGATGATAAGCTCTCTTTCCATAGAGCTCATTGTTCCTCGGAGTATGCAGCAGGCTTAGGCACGACCAGGACCACCCCACTCAGATGTGCTCCAATTACGTAGCTTCTCTTCTCTACATGGCAGCAGGCACATGGGGCTGACCTCGCCTCCTAATGATTTCAGTTACATCCTTTTAGATTCTCACATTCCATGTTTCCACAGGCAGCACAGAGATTTGCTGCCTAACCCCCTTTCTGCATCAAAATTTTTTATAAATTCTCTAGATTCAAAAGAACTGGATTCCTTTCTTGGACTCATTTCTTTTCCACATTCCAATACTTGTAATTTTTCTCTTTCTGCTTCTACTACCTACCTAACTCCTCTCACATTTTCCTCTACAACAAATCTCCCAACAGCTTCTATAAGTCTTACCTACTTTTTTGTCATTGTTATCTTTCCATAGAACTCTTTGCATTTGAACATACTTGAGCTTATTTAATACTTGAGGTATGGCTGATACTATCATCAATAATGCTGCTATACATCACAGACAACTCAATGGCACATAGCAACAATAACATTCTGTGACAGGTTTGGAAGTAGGAGTGGCATCCACTTCCTAAACAACATGCCTTCAGAAACTCTATGGACTTTGATAAATGTCAATGATTGTAAAGGGGCTCCAGACCTTTTGTTCATGGAATCACTATGAGTCATGCTTGACTCAAAGGCAATAAAAAACTACAACATGAAGAAAAATCAGATCCATAAAGATTCAATGCATTAAGAAAATCACCCAGAGGGTAAATGCTTAACCTTGAAAATGACTTTTCCCCAATACTATCATTTTCTCTTTATTTTCTTACTTCAATCTAGTATTTCTAGAAATGCTCCTGAAGTTGTTCACCATCTTGAGGCATCCAAATAGACTGTTCTCCTAGTTTGAATTGTATGTTATTGTTGTGTAGTTGGATACGATTGAGAAGAGTATCACTCATGTAGACTCTATGAATTACTGACCTGAACCCTGCCCTACCTTGTGCCATCCTCATTTTTTTAATCTCATTAACCATATTTAGTGACTGGAATAATTGGGGCGGATATGTCAGAGACAGTGAGATTGGCACAGGACAGAGGGGAGTTTAGGGATGTTGTACATAGGGTCACTATGAGTAGCAAGCAACTTGATGGCACATAACAACAACAACAACAACAACAGTATTTCTTTATCTTTCCTCAGTCAAACACTGAGCCAAACACTTTCTCCAGGCTGCCTGGGTAGGGAAAGGAAGACATAGGGTAGATGAGACATGGGGGGAGAAAACCAACAAACTTTGGGAGGTGGAGATGGCTCCTTCACATGGCAAAGAGGATCTTCAGAAAGGCCACCATCAGGCAAAAGAGCCCCATGGTCTCTGAGAGGACAAAGCCAGGAATGGCCTAGGAAAAGAGCTGCAGATTCGGAGAAGGATTCCTGGCATAACCAATGATGAGGCTCCCAAACACAGTCCCAATCCCAGCTCCAGAGCCAGCCACTCCAACTGTGGCAGCCCCAGCCCCAGTGAAATTGGCTGCTGTGTCAATATCCCTTGAAATAGTGCTGGTTTGGAAGCTGTGAATAGGGATAAATGAAATCAAGGAACATGGGGCTGTCAAGCAGCTGCAGTTCTCATCTCTCAGTGTCTCTGGTTGATTAAGAACCATTGTAGACAATGGACAGCTCAGCAGCTGAGAGGCACTCCTGACCAATGAAGGGGTGGAGACAAACTTGGCGCAGGTATACATTTTCAGGGGATGAGACGCTGTGGCAGGAAAGCTGCTCCTAGTGCAGAGAAGACAGTCATCTTCATAATTTATGATGTGCTAGAGCCTGTTACTGAAGTCACCTTGTCAATCCATCTCATTGGGGAATTCTTCCACTTTGCTGGCCCTCCATCTTTCTGAGCATGATGACCCTTTCCAAGGAATAACCTCACTTAGTGACAGTCATGAGAGATGAAGCTTTGCTATCTTTGATCCAAGAAGAACTCTGACTCTATAACATATCTGTTCTTTTGGCAGTCTATAGGCTACTCTTCTCCATTACCACAGCACAAAAGTATCAATTCTTCTGTCATTGTCATACTTATTTATTTTCCAGTTCTCTGATGCATAATGAGTAACTGAGAAGACCACAGACTGAATGAGGCACACCTTAGTCTTCAAATTGTTATCATCGCTCTTCAGCATTTTGAAAAGATTTCTGACATTAATTAGACTTGCCCAGTGCAATACATCTCCTAATTTCTTCACTGCTTGTACCAGGGGTGCTTATTGTTGCATTAAGCAAAATAAAAATAATTACTGTTAATTACTGTTATTTCAAACTGTCATAATGTTGACTATTGGTCCTGTAGTGAGAATCTTTATTTGCTTGAAGTTATGATGAAGTTTATAGTCTTCTGCAGCAAGACCTTTATGTCCTCCACACTTTCAGCTAGCAAGGTTTTGTCATCTATATAAGTTATTGTTGAGTCTTCCTCAATCCTAATGCTATATTATTTTTTATAATGCCCAAACTCATGAATTATTTTCTCAGCATATGAATTGAATAGATACAGAGATAAGTTACAACTCAGACACACAAGCTTCCTTATTTTAAAACATGCAATGTTCCCTTGTTCCATTCAAAAACTGCTTCTTGGTTGAGGCATAAATTTTTTTTTCTTGAGCACAGTTAAGCATTCTGAAATTCCATTCTTCTCAATGTTAGCCATAACTTGTTATGATCCACACAATATAAAATGTTTTTACATATTCAATAAAACACAAATAAGCATTCGTCTGGTATTCTTAGCTTTCAGCCAGGATCTATCTGACATCAGAAATGATATCCCTGGTCCCACAAGCTTCTTCCAAACCCAGTTGAACCTTCTGCTTTTTATATACTTACTCTCATAGCCATGGTCAGTAATTCAGAAGAGAGTATCTGATTCACTTGAAACTCACTTTTTTTTAAGGTGAAATGAACATGTATTTTTTGGAGACTTTAGAGTCTCAAACCAAATTGTTGTACTTAATATCCTAATGTATGTTGATGTGTTCTTTGTTTGAATATACTTTCCTATTCAAGGAGATACCTCCTTCTTCTGTTGACTTTGACCGCTCCCTGTCATTCTTCCTACTTCTCATTGTAAAGACAATGCCCAAATACCAAAAGATAGAATATTCCATATCCAGAGAGCTGATAGAAATTTTGAGGCTGTATGAGTTTATGGAGATGATAAACCTCTCCAAAGTACTGAAGAGCAACGATGTCAATCTGGAGACTAAGGTGTACCTGTTTCAGAACATGGTCTTTGTAATCACTTTCTATGCATTGGAAAGATGGATTATGACTAAGGATGATATAAGGAGAATTGATGCCTTTGAGCTGTTGTATTGGAGAAGAGTATTGAATATACCGTGGACTGCTAGGAGAACAAACAAGTTCATCCTAGAGAGGATTGAACTAGGCTGCTCCTTGGATGCAAGGATTCTGAAGCTTCATCTGACATACTTTGGACTTGTTTCAAGGAGGGACCAGTTTTTGGAGAGGAACATCATGGTTGGGAGATTTGGAGGGACAGTGCACGAAAGGAAGACTCTTGATGAGTTGGACTGGTTCAGTGACTGAGGTAATGGGTGGTAGGTGTGTCAGACACAGTAAGAGAGGCAAGAGATAGAGTGAAGGATAGGGATGTTGTAGGTAGGGTCAGGATGAGTCACACATGACTGGATGGCACATAACAACAAGAACAATTCTATCATAAATGTTGAAACTCAAGACAACCTTGGGAGGGAGGAATTGTCATTTGGATGCAAAGGATGGTACTTTGTGTCCTGTATGGATCTTCAGTATTTTGACCATTTGATTTGACAGCTGACTCTTCCTCTTTTCAGATCTGATATAGGGCAAGCATAGACCTGTGTTTCTCATTTTCTCTTGAGTGAAATTGGGGTGTTAATCAACTTTGATACTTAGATGAAATAATTTGAATCAATTTAATGACAACTATTTATTTGTTTATATTAAGGCATGAAAAGCATGTGATTGCCAAATGGTAGCTTTTAGTGTTACAGTCGCTCTAAAGGTTATACATTGCCACACAATGCAAGAGAGCCACAAATTTTTACCTTTCCTCCTCTATCAAATTAGAGCTACCTCAGTCCCCATTCACCAACATTGACAAAACTATTTCGTATTAGACACTTGTATGGCTTTTCCCACTTCCCCTTTCGATTCTGTGATCATTCTAGGACTTGGCCCAGAGAATGGAGAGGAACCTGACCTTTGCTGTTCTGGTCACCATAATCTTTACTTCTCAGCACCCCTCTAATAGACTTCCTATAGTCACCCTCTGTTGTATTTTCCATTCAGAGGAGCAGTCCTTCATCATCTATCTGCCAGTGTTGTACTTGTGCTCTCATATGACTTAAAGGAGCCCCAACTGTCTATCACCATGTACACCATCCAGTTGAGATGTAGGTCACTCTGACGACGGTAAGCACAGACTTTATTCCTAGACCCTCAAATTCTCTCCAATCTTGTGAGTATCTTCACTCTCCTCAACCTTGAAGCCACTCACTTTGCATCTCACTTTCTATGGCAGTGCACACTTATCCCCTCAATGGCTCTCCATCAAGATACTCCAAACGCGTAGCAGGATGTTACATTCAGGTCATTCTTCTAAAGAGGAGATTTTAGAAAATTTGAATTTAAGTACCTAAGATAGTATGGACTTTCTAGTTTGGGCCACAGACTTAATAAGCCCTTTTGTTTTATAACTAGGATAATGGACACATTTATGTTTGGCTTTTATAGATATTTTAGTTTTTTAAGGAATAGTTTTAAATATTGTTCAACAATAGCTTGAAGAAATTTTGTTTGGGAGCAATGTTTTACCCCTGGCCCCCATCCTACAGCAGTGCCTCCCTTTATATTTCAAACCACATAATTTTATATTACCAGGGTCAGGAGTTTAGAACTCCAAATACAAGGAGTGGTTGCCCTTTTTTTATGAAAGGGTAAAGGGAGCTCTGGTAGCCTAGTGGCAAAAAGCTGTGATGCAATCCCAAAGGCACGTAGTTTGAGGCCACCAGCTGCTCTGTGGAAGAAGGATGGCATTCTCCTCCATTCCAGTTAGCTGCCTCTGAGAACCCACAAGAGAGTCAGCTATGCGTTGGATCCAACTCTATGATAGACAACAAAAATCCAATATTATCTTATTTTTGTGAACTCTGCTGCTGTGGTATGGGGAAGTCATAGAACAGAGCCATGTTATAGGGTAGTTTTTATATTATAAACAGACTGTTTATTTTTTTTCTGGCAGAAATGTCTTCATCATATTGCATCAGTGCCTAAGTTAGTAACATGTCCCAGATTCATTGATAGGTACTGATATAAACTCAAGGATTTCATCTTCATGCTGCCTTTGCTTTGTTTTACCGCCTTTACTGCAAATAAATCACCAGTAAATGAGGACAAACCATTACTTATAACCATCTTACATTAGGCTGACAGAATGTCTGAGTGTGCGTGTCCAGAATAGAAACAATTACTTGCATTGTTTTACAATAAACATCTTAATGAGATTATAGAATTTCTATTCTGAGATAAGCCACAATGTTTTAACCTCTCTCCACTGTCCTGAAATTTTCCACAGACAGGGATTATTATTGGTTTTTCTCAATCACATTTTCACTCTGTGCCAAGCCTATTGTATATTGGGTGTGCATATTTGAAAATTAAGAATTAGATGCAACTTGACTAATTTTTTCATGGTGAATCCAACTATCCCTAAATTCAAGTATAAAAGGGGGAAACATAACTGCTAAGAAGCAAGACCAATGTATGCCACATTAAAATTCAATTTAAAGTATGCTTTAAAATCTGTTTCAGAATGTAACGGAGTGTATGCCTGGTGGTTAATAGGTGAGAATACTTGTCAGGAGATCAGGAACAGCTATCAGTTCTGTTCAGAATAGTTTTTAGAGAAAGTCTTGTCTTTTGTTCTGTGTCCTTGACTTTATATAATTACCTTTTAAATCAATTCCATTAACCTATTTTGAGCGTCTTTGTACAAGATGAAATGCTAACGATGGAGACAGCATAGTCTCTGTATTCTGGGAACTTCGAAGGGACAAAGAAACTACGCATACAAGCTGACAGACATTATAGTATTATGTAACAAATATAATAGTTATGATGTGATTAATGTGTTATGTAATATGATTCATTTAGACAAAACCCAAGGAACGGTCAACTCTTCCCTGCTAAGTTTTCCCGTGGGATTGACATGGGACTTGAACCTTAATCAGTAGGGCTTTATCAGATACAGAAGGGGAGAAATCAAGAAAGCACATTCTAAATAAAGTGAAGAAGAGTTGTCACAGTACATGTTAACAGTTGTAAAATGATTTGTTCATTGTAATAACTAGAGAAGAAGGGGTATCTTTAAAAAAAGGTTGTGGGAAATGATTTTGGAAGCATAGTTGTTGTTGTTGTTATGTGCCGTCGAGTCGCCTGCGACTCAAAGCGACCCTATGTACAACAGCCCTAAACTCCACTCTGTCCTGTGCCAATCGCACTGTCTCTGACACTCCCAACCCAATTATCCCAGTCACTGAATCAATCCACCTCACAGAGGGCCTTCCTCTCCTGCACTGTCCCTCCACCCTCCCAAGCATGATGTCCCTCTCCAAGGACCGGTCTCTCCTCACAACATGTCCAAAGTATGTTAGACGGAGCCTCAAATCTTTGCCTCCAAGGAGCCACCCCGTTTGACCCTTTCCAGGACAAATCTGTTTGTTTTCCTAGCAGTCCATGGTATTCTCAATACTCTTCTCCAGCACCACAGCTCAAAGGCACCAATTCTCTTTCTGTCCTCCTTGGTCATTATCCAACTCTCTGATTCATAACAGGTGATTGCGAAGACTATGGCCTGTATCAGACGCACCTTAGTCTCCAGAGAGATACTATTGCTCTTCAGCACTTTGGAGAGGTCCCTAACAGCAGACTTTCCCATGGCAATGCGCCTTTTAATTTCCCGGCTGCTGGTGCCAAGACTGTTGACTATGGAGCCAAGCAAACAACTGCTAGTCAAATTTAATCATATTTACCCTTACTCTATAGAAAGGGTAAATATGATTAAATTTGACCAGCCCTTGTCTATCAGTGTGTTATATTGTGGTGTCTTGCATGCTGCAATAATGGTGGAAGACATGTCACTAGGTCTTCAAATATCAGCAGGGTCATCCATGGTCCAGAAGTATTGCAAGACCTCCCAACTAACATTGAGTAGGAAGAAGAGCCTCATAGTTTACCTTTTGGAAAATTAACCAATGAAAACCCACAACAGAATACTGTCAGATAGAGAGGTATCGTGGAATGTCGAAAGGCACTGAGCAGTGGATTCAAGCACACCATGATAGTGAAGATAAGGCAGGATTGGAAAAGGCTTTGCTCAATTATCAATGAGATCACTGTGAATGAAAACCAGCTCAATGATGGCTAACAACGGGTTTGAACTTACTTTCTGTAGACATTTGAAAGTAGAAGCACAAGGTCAGGTTTGCTACTTAGAAGTTCAGGAATTTATGGGACAAATACATAAAGCAGGGTTGTTGACTCAATCTAGTTATGGTTCAAGGATGTGAGAAAGGTAATCCAGGGTAAAAAAAAGCTAAGAGAAGCAGGTGATATGGAAGTGCCAGGTTCGTCCAGGGTACCAAGAGAGAAAATATAGGCAATTCCTCCCAGAAGCAAATCCACTGTCCTTCAGTTGTTTCTTACTCTTGGTGACCACTATTGGGTCTCTGAGGCTGTAAGCTTACGAGAGAAGACTGCCTAATGTTTAGCCAGCAGAGTTACTGGTGAATTTAAACGGCCAAGTTTTCAATTAGAAGTAAAACAGGTAGCCCACTAAAGTCAGGGGATGATTAACTGAGAGACCAGAAGAAAATAAGTGATGTCACTGATCTCTCCCCCCTCTCAAACCACTGTCACACAGCTATACCCACTTTTCCCCCTCTTCCCTGAATTTGGAGCTACCTGGATATTCTTGTTGGTATCTTTCCTCTCTCTGAGGCTTTCATTCTAGGTTTTCTGTCCTGTAACTAATTGCTCTTCAGTTTCCGTGGTTGCAAAATTGAGCATAGTCTCTACAGAGCACTGAATTGTGGATGTTAAAATGTACGATAGAGCATTTGGTTGTACCCTGTTTCCAAAGAAATAGAGACACTTAATTTTTCATCTGCTTCAATGGCCATACTTGTTATGATTTCAGATCAAAAGGCAGTGCAAAATTATTTTTGAATTATCTTGGCATGCGGAATCTCAACATCAGAATGATTTATGGAAATTAATCATCTGACTTGGCACTAACACATTTTTGAGCCTCATCTTTGAACCATTATTTTTAACCTCTCTGGATATCTTCTGCTCTGCTGATAGGAATGCATACTTCTAAAGCCAGAGAGCTGTCTGCTTATAAATACTAAATCAACTGGCAGAATAACATTTAATTAGACTTTGTTCATTCTATTCAGCTTCTAAGAAGGTAACATGCATTTTAAGTTGCATAAACCTTGGAAATCTAAATAGAAACAGACCTGGCTAAACCTTTATTAGGTGTAAACCAAGGCTAATTTTTTGACACCTGCTTCTCACAAATCTGTGTCTTTGTTATGTACTGTTGAATCAGGACTGCCTCATAGCCGACCATTCAGCTGGTTTTCAGAGGCAGCAAATCACATGACAGGAGATTACCCTTCTTTCTTCAATGGACAGATGATACAAGAAACTGTGTGCCTTTTGTATTGCAGCAGAACTCCTTACTACTAAGCCACCAGAGCTCCCTGATAAACCTATATGCATTCTTGAAAATAATATCTGTCCCAAATGACGATACTGAGGACCTGGTGCATTCTGAGAGGATTAATCCAGGGCACATTGACTGTTGGAAAGATCTTTGAATAAATTTGCATAAGTCTTCCCTGTGTTATTGTCACACTCTCTCTGCCCAAGTCTTGGGTACACTTTGGTCTAATAGGCCAATATCAACAGTGCTTTCTAGGCTTACCTAATTTTATTCTTTGTTTTAATTGCATTTTGCATATATTGAACTTGTTAGAATTGAAATTTGTGCAAACTCTTGTGTTGAGCAAATCTGCTAGCCACGTTTTTCCAAAAGACTGTGCTCATTTCTTGTGTCATGTTTGGGTAGTTTTCACAATACTTCCCCCGGCCCCAATAATTATTACATGTCTAATAGGTAACACCTATTGTAGTAATTATTCAGATGACACAACTTTGCTTGATGAATGTGAGGAGATCACTTGTTGCAGAAGATTAAGAAATGCAGCCTTCAGTATGGGTTGCATCTCAATGCCAGGAAAACGAAGGTATTTACCAATAGGTAGTGTCATGATGGATGGAGAGGAGATTGAAACTGGCAACAGCGTCATCTTGCTTAGATCCACAGTTAACACCTTTGTTACGAGCAGTCAGGAAATAAGGAGACATATAGCACTGGGAAAATCTGAAGATAGGGACCTTTCCAAATTATTGAGGAGTAGTGATGTCAGTTTGAGGACTAAGGTGCATCTGATTCAAGCCATAGTCTTTCTTATTACTAGCTGTGCATCCGAGACCTGTGCAGTGAATAAGAATTACTGGAAAAGAATTGACACCTTTGAGCTGTGGTGTTGGAGAAGAACACTGAACATTCCATGACAGCCAAGAGAACTAATAGATATGTGTAGGAGATGGTGCAGCCAGAGTGTTCTTTGGAGGCAAGAATGATGAAGTTTTGCCTCACAAACTTTGGACACGTTGCTAGGAAGTGCTATTCCTTGGAAAGGGACATGATGTTGGGAAAGGTGAGGGAGTGGAAGACCCTCATCCAAGTGGATTGACATGGTGACTGCTGCAGTGGGCTCTTGTGTGTCAGGAAGTAGGAGGATGGCACAGGACAGAACAGAGTTCAGATCTTTTGTTCATAGGGTCGCTATGAGTCATGCTCAACTCAATGACACCCAGCAACAATCACAACAATAGGTGACAGGCTAGTACAAACAACTTTTATATGGAAACTAAAAAACAGGAATAATTTACTTTTTTGTGATATTTGCCTTACTCTTTTTGAATCCATCACATCTGAATTATGTCTGTACATTTGTACTTAATCTCAAGTATGTGGAGATAGAGGAAGAGGAGAGTGAGTAAAGCACAGGTACGATGAAACTAGAGAATGGCAGATTTCTGTAGTGGTCCTGCCAGTATTGGATTACCCAATATACAAGGTAAATGCAAGCTTACTTGTGCTTACTTACTAATCTATATTGGAGAATTTAACATTTTGTCACCATATCAGAATTTCTGCTTCTAGGGTTGGCTAGCTTCTCTCTCTCTCCTTGATCCTCATAGCATCCTCATAGAACCCAAGTCTCTTCAAATACATATTCCCTAAAAGGAATGGAGTACCCAGGAGCCAAGGAAAGCATGAGTGTACTCAGTAATTAATATTGGCAAGTTCACAGTGTTTTAACCAAATTCGTAAGTAAGCATTAGCAAGCCTTGTTTGCTGGATAGCTGTCTTTAATTTCTGCCAGTGCTTCACATTAACTAAGAGATAGAGGTTGATTTTCCATCTCCAAACCTAGTTTCTAAACTTGCAAATCAGGCTTAATAAACAGAGCCTACTTCTTGTCATAATTGTGAGAATTAAATAAGATGAGCCTTTTGATGTGCTTAGATCAGTAGTCCTTCACACACTGTAAGTTCCATATACATAAATGTATTATTAAAATACATTTTTATGCATGTGAAATTTTTTGAGAAGCAAAAAGAGTAGTCTCTAGCTTTAACATTTCATGGTAGTTTATTTTTTTCACTGGCAGAATAGCTTTCTGAAAGAAAAAAGGAACTAGCATTTATTTAATGATGCTGAATGATATGCAATCTATGCAAATACTGAATTTCTATAGTAGATATATATTTCTGTAGCTTAGATTTATCTGAATAATGGCACGGGAATGTAATAAGGAATGAAAAACTTATCTATTCAGTTTGTTTTAGAAAAAAAACAAACGCCAAAAACCACCAATTTGGATATATATTTCTTGAAAAGAATTTAAGCAATTCATATATGTATAGAGATCTTAACTTGAACTCATTCTTAATCGTGATACTTTTCACATATTAATAATTTTTGGAGAAAGCAAATAAGCACTTAGTAAAGTATATATTTTTAAGATAAATTCTGATTTTATAAATATTAAAATGTGGGGAAAATATAATTGAGAAAGTATGGTATTTGGAAAGTAATCATATCTTAATTTGCTATGAAAGACAATATATTTAACACTTGGTATACATTTCTAGGTTTAAAAATATATACATAGCATACATACACACATATATACAATTTATTTTCTTGTAAAATGTATACCATGTAAGCCTTGATATTTTCAGTTGCTTCATTTGGATAATAAATAAAGAAGACTGAAGAATAATTGATACATTTGAATTGCTAAGTGTACCAAACCTTTCATGATATTGTAATTGTTATGTGCCATCGAGTCACTTGGGATTCATAACCATCATATGCACGACAGCTCCAAACCCTGCCCTATCCTGAGCCAATCCCACTGTCGCCAATACACCTGACAGCATTACTACAGACACAGTGTCAATCCATCTCATCCAGGGGCTTCTTTTCCTGTGTTGTTTCTCCATCGTTTCAAGGATGATGTCCTTCTCCAAGGAATGGTCCCGCCTGGTAACATGGCCAAAGTATATGAGACAGAGTCTCACAATCCTTGCCTCCAATGAGCAGCCTAATTTTACACTTTCCAGGACAGACCTGTTTCTTCTGCCAGAAGCCCACGGTATGTTCAATACTCTTCTCTAGAATCACAACTCGAAGGCATCAATTCTTCCGTCATCTGTATTTATTGTGCAGCTCTTTGATGCAGAGCAAGTAATTGTGAATATCATGGCTTAGATCAGGCACACCTTAGTCTCAAAACTGACATTGTTGCATTTTAGAACTCTGGAGAAGTCCGTGACAGCATATTTTCCCATTGCAATTTGTCTATTGATTTCCTGGCTGCTGATGCCAAGAGTGTTGATTGTGGAACCAAGCAAGCTGAAATTATTAACAATTTCAATCTCTTCTCCATCTGTCATGATGCTGCAAATTGGCCCAGTGGTGAGAATGTTTGTATTCTTGATATTCAGCTTCAGTCCTTATTGAAGATTGAAGTCCTTGACCCTCTGCAGCAAACGCATTTCAGCAAACAAGGTTGTGCTATCTTCATAACACAGATTATTGATGAATCTTCCTTCAATCCTGTTACTGCATTCCTCCTCCTAGAGCCCAGCCGTCCGGTTGATCTGTTTGGCATATAGCTTTAAAAGGTATGGAGATAGGATGCATCCCTGACGTACACTGATCCTGATTTTGAGCCATGTAGTGTTTCTTTGCTCTGTTCTGATAAGCCTTTCCTGGTCCAAGGAGAGGTTTCACATGAGCATAAAATAACAAACTCATCTATCTTGGAGGAAATGCAACCAAAACATTCCTTAGAGGAAAGCATGGTAAAACTTCATCTCAAATACTTTGGACATGTTTGTTTCCACGAAGCACCAATATTTGGAAAAATATATCCTGCTAGTAACAGGTGAGGATTAGCAAAATAATGAAGGCCGTGCCACCGTAAGATGGAATAACACAGTGACTATACAAGTAGACTTCAGCATGACAGCGTTTGTCAGAGTGGTGCAGGAAAAAGCAAAATTCATACCTGTTATTAATTGGGTCACTGTAAGTTGTGGTTTAGTCAAAGGCACCTAACATACATATATATATATATATATATATATATATAATAAACTATAGTATGCAAATTATAGAAAATAATTCCACAAGTGGTTAATCACTTAACATGTCAGAGACATTTGTTAGTGTCAGTATGTGTGTTATTATTGTTGTTGGTAAGTGCCTGTTACTCAACTATGACTCGTAATGAGCTTGTGAACAATGGATCAGAGCCCTGCACTATCCTATGCTCTCCTGACCAACTCTGACATACTGGCACAAAGAGTTTCAGTCACTATATCAAGTCATCTAGCTGACTTCCTTCCCTCCTTCATTGACCCTCCACCATTGCAAGGATGATGTCCTTTTCCAAAGACAGGACACTCCTAGCAACATGCCCAAAGTATATGAGAAGACAAAGTTTCACTATGCTTGCCTGCAAAGGGCTCCCTGGCTACACACACCTCTTCCAAACCGTGTTTGTTGTACTATTGGCAGTCCATGAAATATTCAGCACTATTTCCAACATTACAACATTAAAAAGGAAGCCATTCGTCTTCTGTCAAGTTTTTTCATTGTCCAACTTTCAGCTGCATAGCAAGTAATTGAAAATATTTTGGTTTAGAGCAGATGCACCTTAGTCTTTAAACTAGCATTATTGCTCTTCATCACTCTGGGAAAGTCTCTGACAGCTGCCGTCTCTCCAAGTGCAACAGCGTCTTTTGGTTTCTGGATTGCTGGTGCCAAGGGGATCCAAGCAAGATAAAATTATTTACAATTTGATTCTTTTTTTACATCTATCATATTATCTATTGACATAGCAGTGTGGAATTTTGTTTCCCATACATATTGTTGTTGATTGCCATCAAGTTGAGCATGACTCATAGCAAACCTATGAACAAAAGGCCTGAAGTCTTTCTATAACTATCATCATTTATCAAAATCCATAGTTTTTAGAGGCAAATTGTTTAAGAAGTGGATGCCACGCCTGCTTCCAAACCTGTCTTAAACTGGGAGCTCCACCAGACACTGTCTACCATGGGTAATCGTTATGGCATTTGACACTCCAGTGGCACAGGGTTCATCATCACAGCAACCCCAGGTTACCTGAGTATAGCATATTGACAGAAGAATGCTGTACCTCTTAAAAGAATGTTCCTCCAAAGTATAGTAACAACTGACTTTTATATACAAATGCCCTCACCGAGGTATTGTTGACTCTAAACATGAGGCTTAAAAACAAACAAGAAAACAACAAAAAACAAAACCAAAAAAAATAGTATTTTTTTGTTTTCTTTTGTGCCATTTACTCATGTGTGGCAGCTCTGAACCCTTCCCAGTCTCACTAATTCTGAAACATCAACCCCCATTGCCCCAGATACTGTATCAATCCATCTCATCCAGGGTCTTTCTCTCCTGCACTGTCCCTTTACCCTTCTGAGCATTATGTCCTTTACAAAGGACTGATCTCTCCTGGACACATGCCCAAAGTATGTGAGGTAGAGCTTCAAAATCCGAACGTCCAAGGAGAGACTTGGTTTCACCTTCTTCAAGACAAACCTATTTGTTTTGTTGACAGTCCATGGTATGTTCAAGACTCTTCTCTAGCACCACAAGTTTGAGGCATCTATTCTTTTTCTGTCATCATTAGTCATTGCCCAGCTCTCTGAAGCATAACAAGTAGTTGAGAAGACAATGGCCTGAATTAGACACAGATTTGTATCTAGATTGACATCGTTGCTCTTCAGCACTCTGGAGAGGTCCATGACAGCAATTCATCTTTTGATTTGCTGACTGCTAGTACAAAGAATGTTAATTACGGAGCCAAGCAAACTGTAACTGTTAACAACCTCAATCTCTTCTCCATCGATCATGTTACTGCCAATTGACCCAGTGGTGAGAATCTTTGACTTCTTGATGTTGAGCTTAAAATCCATATTGAAGACTATAGTCTTTGTTCTTCTGCAGCAAGCACTCCAGGTCTTCTTCAATTTCAGCCAGCAAGATTGTGTCATCTGCATAAAACTCAGGTTATTGATGAGTCTTTCGTCAATCTTGATGCCACAGTCCTTCTCATAAAGCTCTGCTTCCTGAAGGATCTGTTCTACATAAAGATTTAAAATGTATGGAAACAGAATGCATCCTTGACACACTCCTTTCCTGATTTTGAACCATGCAGTGTTTCTCTGCTCTGCTCTGAGGACTGCTTCTTGGTTTAAGTATAGGTTTCACATGAGCACAATCAAGTATTCTGGGATTGCCATTTTCCTCAAGGTTAGCCACAATTAATTCTGATCCCCACAGTCAAATGCTTTTGCATAGTCAGTGAAACATAGATAGATATTTTAATGGTACTTTCTTTCTGTCAAGATCCATCTGACATTGACAATAATGTCACTAGTAAAAAAAATAAATAAATAATGCCATTAGTGCCACGATCCCTTCTAAACACACACCAACAAACAGAGCCAGAGAGAAGAAATAGATGATTTCTATCAACTTTTACAGTCGGAGATTGATCAAACACGCAATCAAGATGCATTGATAATAATGGGTGACTAGCATGCAAAAGTTGGGAACAGAGAAGAAGAATCAGTAGTTAGAAAACATGGAATTGGTGAGAGAAATGAAGCTGGAGAGAGAATGATTGAATTTTGCATGACCACTTACTTATTAATCGCAAATACCTTTTATAAGAAACATAAACACAAGTTATACACATGGATTTCACCTGATGGTGTGCATAGGAATCAGATCGATTACATCTGACGGAAAGACCCTCTAGAGAAGCTCAATAATCAGCTGTGAAAACTAGGCCAAGAGCTGATTGTGGAACAGACCACCAACTGCGAGTTCAAGCTGAAGTTGAGGAAATTTAAACCAAATACCCAGGAAACAAAATATGACTTTGAGTTCATCCCATCTGAATTTCAGAACCATCAGAGGTACAGGTTTAAGGTCTTGAACACTAATGAGCGAAGACCTAATGAGTTGTGGGAGGATGTCAAA
>NW_006399845.1:4187793-4193300 GCF_000299155.1 Elephantulus edwardii | reverse complement strand
CCTGGAGCCTCTTCTTGTGATGATATTTGAAATAAAGTAGGATAGACTCAAGGTTGTATTTTGGTTCTCATTGACTTGTTTTCATTTTCTTTAGCTTCAATTTGAATTTATACTCAGTAGTTGATATTCTGTTCTACAATGTATTCCTGACCTGGTTTTGATTGCTATTTGTGAGCTTCTCCAACAACTTTTTCCACAGATGTAGTAAATCTGATTCCTTTGTAGTTTATCATGTGATTTCCATGTGTATAGTCACTACTTGTGTGTTTTTTAAATAAGATATTATAAATCATTCATTGCACAAAGTTAAATCATTCAGTCACAAAGTTCATGATTTCCAAATATTAGTTCCTCATCTTCATTTTTATTTTTTCTTTCCAACCACAAATTATTACTAATGAATCTGAATTGCCTGTGTGGTCAATTTCTGACTGTAGAAGTTGATAGAAATTCTTAATTTCCTAATCCTTAACTTTAACTATTGGTACATAAATTTGAATAATCATTGTATTAACAGGTCTGACTTATATGTGTATGGATAGTATCCTTTGACCCTCTGGGCAATAGAGGAGCAATACTGGGTATAATTAGTACATGTAGTCCCAGCAAATTATAAGAACTGCAGCTGAATACATATGTAACACATGGTATATGTGTTGTGATATTTGTGTTATTAAATGCATCTTAAACCTTTATTTCCAGAGATTTGTTTCAGTTTCTTATAATAGATATGAACCCTTTCCCCAGAGGCATTTTTGAGTTTCTGAAGTTTGTATACAGTTTTAGGGACTGCACTGGGTCAGGAAGCAAACTCATTTCAGCTATGTCTGTGACCTATCCCTAACCTCCTTTCTATGCAACATCTATGGCCATTACTTGAAAACAACAAAACAAAACAAAACAGAAAACAGAACACAAACAACAATTATTTCCATGGACTGTACCTGCTGTACTATACAAGACTCAGATTGACTCTGTTTGTAGAAAGAGGTATTTGGAGAAGTGCAATAGAGCAATGAAAACCAGGCCAGAAACTGACTGTGGAACAAACAAGTCACTATTGCACTATTCTTTTGCAAGTTTACTTTGAAGTTGAAGAAAATTAAAGCAAGTCGACAAGAGCCAAAATATAACCTCAGTGAATTCCACCTAAATTTAAGAACCATCTAAAGAATTCCAGTGACTGAAGAGCAGACAACCTGTGGGATGATGTTCAGGAAATCATCCATGAAGAAAGTAACAGATCACTACAAAGACAGGGGAGAAAAGACCGAAACAGATGTCAGAAGATATTCTGAAACTTGAATTGGAATGAAAAAAGCCAAGACAAGGGACAAGATAATGTCAAAAGATGAACAGAAAATTTCAAAGGGCAACTAGAAAAGGTGAGCAAAATATTATAATGAAATGCACTTTATAATGAAATGAGCTGGCATGAGAAAACCAAAAGCTAAGAATTCACTTGACATTTCTCAAACTGGGAGAACTGAAGAACAAGTTCAAGCCTTGAACTATAGAACTGAAAGATTCTACTGGCAAAAATTGAATGCTGCAGGAAACATAAAAAAAAAAAAAGGAAGACATACACAGTCCCTGTACCAAAACGAATTGATTGATACTGAAACATTTCAGGAAGGAGCTTCTGATTAAGATCCAATCGTACAGAAGGGACATGAAGCCTGTGGAATTGATGGAAAACCCACTGAAGTATTTTAGAAAAGAGATGCAGCCTCGAATGTACTCACCATTTTCCAGCAACAAATATGGAAGGCAGCTTTCCAGTTGACTACAAGAGATCCATATTTATTCCCATTCCTAAAAAGGTGATTCAACATCATTTGGAAATTATAAAACAATATCATTGATATTACATGCAAGGGAAATCTTGCTGAAGATTAGTACATGAATAGAGAATTGCAAGAAATTTAAGCTGGATTTAGAAGAGTCTGTGGCACAAAGGATATGATTGCTGGTGTCAGACAGATCATGACTGAAAGCATAGACTACCAGAAAGATGATTATTTGTATTTTATTGATAATGTAAAAGCATTTATTTGAACTTATGGCTAATAGCAAATTATGATTAAAATTTAGAAGAATGGGTATCCCAGAAAACTTAATGGTGCTCATGTAAAACCTGTACAGGCCAAAAAAGCAGTTGTTTGAACAGAATTGGTAACATTTTACTGGAACGGGTTAAAGAAAGGAAAATCTGAAAAAGCATGGATGATTAGAAACTATGCATATGACAAGTCTGGAAAAGAGCAATGTATGTAAAAGTCTGGAAAAGGACAGGCATTACAAAGGGAATTGGTGAAGGAGGAGGGAGGAAAGTGCATGAATATATGAATAAAATAAATCTTTTTGCAAATTTTCACTAAAATTTTAGAAAGCAAAAAACCCTACATGATTTAAAATCAGGATAGGTGTATATCAGAGTTTTACCCTTTCTCTATGCCTATTCAATCTGTAATAACATACTATGAGAGGTTTGGAAGGAGTGACATCCACTTCCTAAACAACATACCTCTGGAAACTCTATGATTTGTAGACAAGCTTCACGCCTTTTGTTCAAGGGTCGCTCTGAATCATGCTCGACTCAACGACAATCTACAACAACAACAACAACAACAATTCAATCTATGTGTTGTGTTGTGTTGTGTTGTGTACCATTGAGTCAGAACTGACCCATACCTGACCCTCTAGTGGTTTTTCAGTTTCATGAAAGTAGATTGCCCATATTTCTCTCGTAAAACAGCTGGCAGATTTGAACAATGTGCCTTGCTGCATAGCTTCTTACGACTAGGACACTAGAGCTATCTATATTCAGTCTAGATACTGAGAAAGTAATCTGAAAAGTTGAACTATATGAAGAATAATGTGGCATCAGGATTGAAGGAAAACTAAACAACCTGAATTTTCCAGATGGCCTGTCCTTGCTTGTTGAAAATGAGGAAATCTTGAAGCACCTACTGCAGATCAAAGACTACAACCTTCAGATATGAGTTATATTTTAACATAAAGAAAACAAAAATCTCCACCAGTGAACCTATAAGCAGGATCAGGATGGAAGGAAAAAGGATTGTCAAGGATTTTATTTTACTTGGATCCATAAACACTGATGATATCAGCAATGAAGAATTAAAAGACATGTTGCATTGAGAAAGTCTGTTGTAAAGGACTTCTCCAAAATTCTAAGTAGCAAGGATATCAGCTTAAAGAATAAGATCCATGCCATAATACTTTCAATTGCTTCCTATATGTCTTAAAGTTTACCAACACATAAGAATGACAGAAGAACAATTGATGCTTTTCAATTGTAGTGTTAGTAAAGAGTACTAAATATACCACAGACTGCTAAAAGAAAAAACAAACCAAAACACATTTTTCTTGGAGGAATTTGCAACCAGAATATTCCTTAAGGGCAAGCATGGTGAAACTTCACCATATACTTTGAGCATATTTTTAGGATAAGCCAGTCTTTGAAGAGAGGTATCATATTAGGAACTATAGTTGTTGTGATTTCAGTGGCAGTAAACCACACAGAAGTTGATTGCCCATCCTTCTCCCATGGAGCAGCTGACAGATTTGAACTGCATGCCTTCCAGCACAATTCCTTACCAAAGAATGGAAGGCCTTCAGCAAGATGGATCAACACAGTAACTAGCACAATGGACGGGAAGCATATCAGAGGTCATGAGGATGGCACAGGCACAGTTTTTGTAGTTGACTTGGCACAGTTTCAGATGAGTTTTTGTAGTTGACTTGATGGAACATAACAACAACAGTCACCCTGTTAAGTCTTTTATTGCACTGCTAGTCTTTTAATTGACTGTCTGATAAATTTTAATTCATAATGCATTACCATTGGTTTCCAAGGCTATAGATGTTTATAAAAAGAAACTACCCATATCTATCTAAACAAGTAGTAGATTTGAACTGCTCACCATTCAGTTGACAGCCTAACATGCAAAGCAGTAATCCACCAGAGTTGCCCATTACCATCAAGAGAGTTCAAGCTCATTATAACCTTCTACTGTGTTTCCTAAGTTGTAACTCTTTAAGGGAGGGATCTCCTGATCTTTCTCCCAGGAGCACATTGAACCTTTAGTCTTTCAGGTAGTCTGTTCTATGTGTTATACATTCTATCTCTAAGTCTCCTTAAAACACCATTAGAGCCTTTAAAATCTGTCAAGATCAACTGTCAGATATAATCACACACAAAAAAGAGTAGTATACTGTAACTTTTAAAAAATCCATTGATGTTGAAATTAAAGCAGCTTACTTCTAAATTCTCTAAGTGCAAAATTCTGAATATATTTATTGAGTGTGAACCTCATTTAATGTCATTTCTACTTTGCTGAGGCTGATGTATCGGCTCAGTCTACCTATTAGTTAATATAAAAATAAACTTCAAATGTCAAATCAGAAAGGTAAACAAGTTACTAAATGAATTTCATACAAGATGACAAATCAGTATAAATTCTCCTACTGTAGGGTATTGCTTCCAAATTTTCTTTGAAAATGCCAAGTACTTGAAGGTATTATAGCTAATAATAGCTAACATTTATTGAAGACTCGACATGTGCCAGACTTCTTATTATCTACTTTGCACACCTTATATTATTTGGTCCCTACAACATCTCCAAGGGGTAAATAATGTTATCAAGTCTTATTTTATAGATGAGAGACCTGAATTTTGTAGATAATGAGTTGCCCAAAGTCATAGAACGAGAAAGTTTTGGGCTTCATCTATGTGCCCTCTAGCGAGTCTATAGACAACTATTTCCAGGTAATATTTCTTTTAAGATCTGGTTCTCTGGCCCACATTCTGTCCACATAGGCTTCATTTCATATATTAAAACACATAAACAACAAAACAAAAGACAAATCCCCAAGATTATATTTTTAACATTCAGTTCAGAGGCTTGTAGATAAAATACTTAGAAATTGGAAATTTCCATTGGATGATTATTAGATCTCAGATTAATTCCAAAATGAATTTTATCTTGTTCTTGTTACATGCCATCAAGTCAACTGCAACTCCTAGTGGTTCTATGTACAGTAGCGTAAACCTTGCCTATCGTGAGCCAGTCTCACTGTCTCTGGCAGATCTACCTCCATTATCCCAGTTAGTCAGTTCATCTCGTCCTGGGTTTTCCTTTCTTGTTCTGTCCCTCTACCCTTCCAAACATGTCTTTTTCCAAGGACTGGTCTCCCCTGGCAACATGCTCAAATTATGTGAGATGGGATTTCAAAATCCTTGTCTCCAAAGAGCAATTTGGTTTCACCCTCTCCAAGACAGACCTATTCATAACTTTTCTCCAGCATCACAACTCAAAGACATCAATTCTTCTGTTATTCTTATTCACTGTCCGCCTTTCTGATGCATCATAACAGGTAATTGCAAAGACCTGGTTCAGCTGCACCTTTGTCTCTAGATTAATATCATTTCTCTGTAGCACTCTGAAGAAATTTCTGACAGCATATTTTTTTTGTTTTTTTTT
>NW_006399845.1:4129097-4187405 GCF_000299155.1 Elephantulus edwardii | reverse complement strand
CCAAACCCCACCCCCTAGCCCCAAATATATTTCAATGTAATTTATCTTTTAATTTCCTTACTGCTGGTGCCAAAGGTATTGATTGTGAACTGAGTAAACCGAAACTGAAATTGTTAACAATCTCAATCTCTTCTCTGTCTATTGTGCTGCCAGTTGGCCCAGTGACTAGAATATTTGTTTTCTTGATGTTGAACTTCAGTCCATATGGAAGACTGTAGTCCTTTTCCTTCTGCAGCAAATGCTTCTTGTCCTCTTTAATTTCAGCAAGCAAGGTTGTGTCATCTCTGTATCACAGGTTGTTGATGAGTCTTTCTCCAAACCTGATGACACATTCCTCCTCATAAATACAAGCCTCCAAAATAATCTGTTCTGTATATATTATATGAAGTCTCAGTGTTAGTGACATCTATTTGGAAGCAGGAGTGGCATTAACTTCCTAAACAATATGCCTCCCAAAACTGTGAACTTTGATAAATGTTGATAGTTGTAGAGGGGCTTCCGGCCTTTTGTTCAAAGGGTCGCTATGAGTCATGCTCGATTCAAAGGCAATCCACAACAACAGCATTGGGAAGAGACATAGGAAAACAGGGCTGGGTTACCCTCTAAGTAAGATATTCACAGAGCCTTGGTGGCGTAATGTGTAACATGCCAAACTACTAATCAAAAGATCATCAGTTAGAAATCACCAATTTCTCTAAAAAAGAAAGATCAACAGTCTTGTCGCATAAAGATTTGCAGGCTTGGCAACCTGATAGAGAACTGCTAGGAGTCTGACTTGATTTTACTTCAATAGCCTTAGTGTTGTTTTGATTTTGTATGTCCCTTAATGTAAGCCAGTGCATATTGTGTTTACCGATTAATTTACCCCTGGTAGAGACCATTGAGGACCAGTCAGAAGCTTACATACTTTGGAAGTGTCTCCCTCTCTATTGCCCTTTGTTTTCCTCTACTAAAGAATCAAGGTGATACTAAATCTACTTCGAATTCTAATATCAATGTGTCTTTCTATCTATGATCTTTTCTTTTTTAACCTAATCTTCCACACACCATTTCTGAAAATTGGCCCTTTGTAACTCTCTGTAAATTCTCTGCTCTCTGAATTTCTTCCTACCCCAAACCCTTAGTTTTGCTCAGACCCATCTCAGGCATATAATAACAATATACTAGGTTGATTTCTGGCTTCCCTTTTGTGCTCTAGCTATTCTCCTTGCCCATGATGCCCTTTCTGCTCTTTTCTCTCTATTAAAATCCTATCTATTCTTCTAAATCAGCTTAAGTCTCGTAAGGTCAGACCACTTGGGAGAAATATCCCCGTTGCTTCTGAGACATTGAAAGGAGAAATGTTAGCCCTTATTGACCTTCCTCTTGGGAGTATGTTGGACATAGTTAAATTATGAATTCTGCTGAGCTTATTGTTCTCTTATTTCATGTGTCTTTTCCCTAGGAAGACTGCAAATTCTTTAAGACAGGAGACAGGTCTGTGCTTCTATGATTCACAAATTGCATAACATGATTAAAATCTTCACAGGTCTTAATAAATATTCATGATAGGTTATCATGATAGGTTTACACTGTCAACATTACAGTTCCTCTTTATATCTCACAGGAAGGTGTTGGGAAAAATATCTCCCTATATATATAACACAAAAAAATCTTATTTAGGGAATATATTTTTTTCTTAAGTGTATATCTGTCTGTGTATGAATGGAAGGATGAATAGGTAAAATAGACATCCTTACAAACAAATCTTTGCTCTCCTGAATTACAGCAAAGAGTTTCCTTTTTAAAAAATTTAATATGAGGCCTATCTAAGCAAGAGTTGGAAGCAGTATTTCTGGGCTCACTCCTAGAAGACACTTAAACCCTTTTTCTCAAAATATTCTTTAAAAAACCCACTATATTCTCAAAAGAATGGAACAAAAACTAAACACAAACTTTCAAGAGCATAGCTCATTAAAGAACAAACAAACAAATAAACAAAAAAGGAACATTGTTCATTAGCCTCTTTGTAAACTCAGCAAATTCAATCACTTGTCTTATTTAAATATTTATTTAATACATTGTTATTATTGAGCCTCAGTTATGTGACGCACATCCTATGAGGCACTTAGAATCTCACATTAAAGCAGATGTTGTTCCGGTGTGCTGTGATGGTGACCATGTGGAGGGCTCCATTGTCCAGAAGAGCTCTGTGGAGAGATGACTGACTTTACAAGTAAAGGCTGAGAGCTTGGGTGCCATAGTGGTAAAAAAAGTATGCTGCAATCACCAAGGTATGTAGTGTGGCACCACCAGGTGCTCAGCAGGAGAAGAATGAGCATCTCCTCCTGTGTGATTAACTGCCTCTGAAAACCCATTGGAAGGTCAGTTATGTGTCAGTTCCAACTTAACAGTAAACAACAACAATGGGTGGTAGGATGAAATAAAAAGATATTTTCAAGAGAAATGCCTTATCCTGTCTTTGCACCCTTCTCTGTGCAAAAGAGAGTAGCCTCCTCTTGATCTGGAAGATTCTGCATCCAGACATGGTATTTGGAGAACTTGCTGTGGTCAAGAGTGTTTGTCGTGTAATAAGGTTCTAGTTAAAGGCTCTCCATCCCTACATTGAATATGTGTATTGATCTGCATGACAAGAACATTTTCAGCTGAAGATATTGATTTGCAAACAGGTCCAAATATAGCCATGCTAGTTGTGAAGAGAATGAGAAAATAGTTCAGCTACCTTGGGAAACAGTTCATGCTTCCTCAAAAAGTTAAATGGAGAATCACTATATATACCAGCAATTCCACTCCTACAGAGGTACCCAAAAGAGGAAAAAAAGGTACTCAAATAGTACAAGTTCAATACAAATACAAGTGGTTTCGAGTCACTTCTAACTCATAGTGAACCTTCTTTGGGTTTCTGAAGCTTTAATTCACAAGGGAAGGGAATTTCCATCTTTCTCCCTTGGGGCCATTGCTAGAGTCAAACTTAGAGAGATGCAGGCTTTGGGTTAACTCCCTACATGCTGCATGTATACACATACTCTTAACAACACTAATCACAAATACCAAATAGTGGAAATAGATCAAATGTCCATCAGTGAATAAATGGATAAACAAATTGAAGTATATACATATATATGGGACATTATTTAGCAATAAAAATTATATATATATAACTTCTCATGTAGCATATGTTGTTGTTATGTTCTGTCAAGTCCCATGTGACTCATAATGAACCTCTGTACAACAGCCCTAAACCCTGCTCCTTCCTGTGCCAATCTTATTGTCTCTGACACACCTAACCCTGTTCATTACCCAAGCATATACTAATATGCATATATATTAATGTATATGAATATTTATGTTACATGGATGAACTTCTAAAACATTATGCTTAGTACAAGAAACTAGACACAAAAATCACACTGTAGATTCCATTTATCTGAAATAAACAAAGATAAGAGGGTCTCTGGGTAAGAGAGACTCCTACTGGTTAAGAGATTTCATTGCCATTTCAAAGGCAGGCAGTTAAATCCACCAGCTGCCCCTCAGGAGAAAGAAGAGTGATCTCTTCCAATGCGATTTGCAACCTCTGAAAACTCACTGGTCGGTGAGTTATGACATGGTTCTGATTAGAAGGCAATGAGTTCAGATTAGGTGATGCATGAATCAGTAATGCAGATTGCTGGTTTCCGTGGGCTGGGGATTGGAAGAATGGGAAGAAACTGCTTAAAGGGTATGGGGTGAGGAGATACTTGAGAATTAAATAGAGGTGGTGAGAAGAATGAAATAATTAAAAACAACAGTGACAGAATGGTGAAAAACCAAACCTCAAACCTATACTTTGTAGAAAATAATCATAGAACCTCAGTTTCAGATTTTCCTTTTACATTTCAGTGCTTGATTTACCTCTTGTTAGAGGAAGGGCTATAACTCCTTTGGCTTATTTGTCTGCATCCCTGGAGTTCTTATTTACTTAGGCTGCTTTCTCTGTAAATGTTGATTCATTCAGCCTAATCCTTGTTCAGTCACTGGAGATAGAATTGAGATGCAAATATGCTACTATCATTCCTCTTTCTACATGGGGAAGAAGGAAGCAAAGCAACCCTTTGCTTTTCAGTCCTTTTGGCTTATGCTGAACCTATAGGACAATATAAGTTTTCAAAACCTGTACTCTTTATAGAAGCCAATTGCTGCATCTTTCTTATTGGGAGTCCTAAGTGAGTCCAGGCCAAATCCTTAACCATTGTACTATTATGCTGTTGCTTTTGAAGTTGTTGTTGTTATATGCTGTTGCACCAGGAAGCAGTTATCAGAACAGGACAAGGAAACACTACATGGTTGGTTCACAATTAGGAAAGGTGGACATCAGTATGCATCCTATCTCCATATCTTTGCAATTTATATGCAGAACAGATCACCTGGGAGGCTGGGATCTATGATGGGGCAATGTAGCATCAGGATTGGAGGAAGACTTATCAACATCCTGCAGTATGCAGATGACACAACTTAGGTTGCTGAAACTGTGGAGGTCAAGTACTGCAGCCTTCATTATGGAATGAAGCTCAACATCAAGAAAACAAAGATTCTTACCACTGGGTCAATTGGCAACATCATGATAGATGGTGAAGAGATGGAGATTATTAACAGTTTCAGCTTGCTTGACTCCACAATCAACACTCTTGATACCAGTAGCCAGGAAACCAAAAGATTGCATTGGAAAACTCTGCTATCAGGGACCTCTCCAGTGTGCTGAGGAGCAATGACGTCAATCTAGAGCCTAAGGTGTGCCTCATTTAGGCCATGATCTTCACAAGTACTTGCTCTGCATCAAAAAGCTTGCAATGACTAAAGATGATAGAGAAAAATCAGTGCCTTTGAGTTGTGGTGCTGGAGAAGACAGCTTTGATGTTAGAAGGAGATTGTTAAGTGGAGAAAGAAGAAAAAGAAAAATTGTACATTTAGCATTCCAAATGTGGTGTTAGACCAAAAGTTGGCTTTTAATATTGCATTTAAGCAGCCTATAAGCCTCTGCTATCTTAACTGCAGTACATAGTCTTGCAAATCATCATCAGCTGTGGGACGAGGATAAGTGAATGAGTGCTTCCCACACTAGGCAGCAAGACTTGAAGCAAGAAAAACTTCAAGCAAAACTTAAGGCAAGCATGTCTTGTGTCGGTAAGACTCTGGTAAAAGTAAGGCCCTGGTGGTAGAGACTGGTATTGCTGGGGAGAAACTGTGGCAAGGTGTGACCTGAGATTTCTTGTAGTTGTTCTGGCCACAGTTGGATCTTTGTTTTTATTGCCTTTGATGATGGAAGGAAAAGCTGCTTTCTGAACTGAAACCGGAACCTGGTCTAATGGAGGAGTTGTGCCTTGAATTGTTGGGCTAAATCTTGGACTTATTTTGGGTGTTATTGTGATATTCTTTACCTCCCCCACTCTCCAGCTTTCTTCTCTCATAAAACCCATTGTTGGTCCGTAACTGTGCGTTAGCAATTAATAAACAAACTTCTTGCTGCTGGCGGGACTCTACAGGCTGTGTGGCTGGGCTATGAGTTCTTTATCTGCTTTCTGTTCTGGGGTAGATGAGGGGCTGTGCTATTCTTACTCCTTCTGGACCTTTCAGAGAGATGTCCATTGTCCTGTGCCTTTGTGTCCTGTTACCTCCTTTTTTAAACACCAAGTCACCCACAAGTCCCTGTATTCTCTTTTTTGTGATCTTTCAGGGAAAGGTATCTTTTCTTTCCCTTTCTTTTAGCTGGAGTCCTGCTGGTTAAAATGTGTTCTTTGGGCATCTGCTCAGCATCATCTAGGATGCTTGTGAAAATACAATCAGTTTCCAGAAAAGGAAAACAACCTACAGGTACGGGGCACAAGCATTTCTTAAAAGTAGCGACTCACAGATAATAAGAAATTCAGACACTTAAAACTACTGGAGTATTACAGGTGAAGAAATCCCACATTGGGGTTATAAAAAAAAGTGCCTTTGATATGTTTAATATGATTTTCCTGTGTTATTTATAGTTTTGGAAACCCAGTCAAGGGTCTTTTATGAGTTGTTTCTGACTTGAAGACAGTGAATTGAGTTGACATATCTGATCTCAACTGGTAATCATGCTAAATGGAAGCACTAGAGGCAATTTCTATACCCACCAGCTCACATTTGAGACTTGCTTGCTGAAACTGAGGAGAACCTGAAATGCTTGCTGCAGAGGGTCTAGGACTGCAGCCTTCATTACGGATTGAAGCTCAATGTCAAGTAGACAAAGACAAAGATTTTTACCACTGGACCAATTGGCAGCATCAGGATAGATGGTGAAGAGATTGAGATTGTCAACAACTTTAGTCTGCTTGGCTCCACAGTCCACACTCTTGGCACTAGTAGCCAGGAAATAAAAACATGTATTGCGATGGGAAAGTCTGCTGTTAGGGACCTCTCCAGGGTACTGAAGAGCAATGATGTCACTCTGGAGACTAAGGTGCGTCTGATACAGGCTATGGTCTTTGCAATCACTTGTTATGCATCAGAGAGTGGGCAATGACTAAGGAGGGTATAAGGAGAATTGATGCCTTTGAGCTATGATGCTGGAGAAGAGTATTGAGAGTACCATGGACTGCCAAGAAAACAAAAATATTCATCCTAGAGAGGGTTAAACCAGGCTGCTCCTTGGAGGGAAGGATTCTGAGGCTTCATCTGACATACTTTGGACATGTTTTAAGGAGGGAGAGGTCCTTGGAGAGGGACATCATGCTTGGGAGGGTGGAGGGACAGTGCAGGAGAGGAAGGCCCTCTATGAGGTGGATTGATTCAGTGACTGGGGTAATCGGGATGGGTGTGTCAGAGGCAGTGCGACTGGCACAGGATAGAGCAGGGTTTAGGGCTGTTGTACCCAGGCTCGCTATGAGTTGCAAGCGACTCGATGGCACATAACAACAACAACCACCTAGGTTTCAACCTTAGTACAGAGATGAGGAAACCAAGGCCCTTATATTCTAAGCAGTAATGAATATACATAAGTAGCATCATGAAACTAAAGCAGGAAATACTTTAGAGGTCATATGTCCAATCCGTCATTTTCCATATGAGAAAAACACGTATGGAGTTGAGGATGCCATGAGCAGCAATGAATGCTTCCTGAAATATAACCGCTCCTCTCCAGGTGCTTAATATGACTTGTCTCTGTGGGATTGATTATAAATGGAACATCCTCCCGGAATGTTTCTCACAGTTTAGGTTACAAGTTCTCTTCATTACAAACACTTTAGGATGTTTTCTACAGAATCATTTCACTCAGCACCTGTCAGCCGGCAGCAACATGAGGACCTGGGAACTCCTTGATGTAGCCAGAGTCTGCTAAGTAGGCCATCATTAACTCTCTTCCATGAAGTCAGTAGCTAAATTTGCCATGAACACAGTGTAAGGAACATTATACAATTTCTATATTGTGTTGCCTTTTTCAAAAAATGACAGTTTGCTAATGTGTTGTATCTAGTAAGTTATGTTTACTCTTCATTCTTTATGAGAGATTGCCATTCTCAGATTGACTCTGTGAGGAGGAATGTGGCATAAAGATTAGAGGAAGACTTATTAACAATCTGCATTATGCAGGTGGCACACCTTGTGTGCTGAAAGTGAGGAAGACTTGAAATACTTGCTGTAGAAGATCTCAGACTAAATCCTTCAATATAGATTACATATCAATATCAAGAAGACAAAAATCCTCACCACGAGGCCAGTAGACAACATCATGATAATTGGAGAAAGAACTGAAATTGCCAGTTATTTAATTTTGGTTGGATGGACAATCTCCTTGATAACAACAGCCAGGAGATCAGGAGACTTACTGTTTTTAACAAGTTAGTTTTCAAAGGTATCTACAAAGTACTGAAGAATAATGATATCAGTCTGAAGACTGAAGTGTGCCTCAATGATGCCATCATCAACTTTCAAGTCACTTACTATGTATATAAGAGATAGACAGCAATTAAGGATGACAGAAGAAGAATCTATCACATGGAGTTGTGGTGTTGGAGAAGAGTACTGAATATCTGATGGATTGCCAAAAGAACAAAAAAGATAACACCTTGGAGAAATCACAACCAACGTGTTCCTTGGAGCCAAAGATGGTGAAGCTTCATTTGTCATACTTCGAGCGTGTTGCTGAGAGTGGCTATTCCTTGAAAAAGGACATGATGTTTGGAAAAGTGGAGGATCAGTGAAACAGAGGAAGACCTCCAACCAGTTGAACTGACATGGGAACAGCAGCAATAGGCTCAAGTAGGCCAAAGATGCTGAGTACAGCAAAGAATAGGCCAGGTTTCATATCTGTTATCATAGGGTTTCTATGAGTCGTACTCAATTTAACAACACATAACAACAACGTGTGGTAAGGAAATGCACTGCCAAGTCAAAAGCAGACTGTTCTAATCCACCAGATGTTCCATGGGAGAGAGATGGGAGATTTCCTCCTATGTGATTTATTGCCTCAGGAAAGCAGCTGGAGGGTCAGCTATGAGTCAGTTCCAAGTCAACAGTACACAACAACAATAAAGACTAAAGTCTTAACCTGATTTAAGCCATGTTTTGGTTATCTTTTATTATTTTTATTGCTTTCTAAGCATCAGAAAGTTTTACAGTGAGTAATGATGAGAGAAAAGTTTCTAATATGTTTTAGTTGTCTTTTGAACTGTTGGAGAAGTGCATTAAATATCCCATGAATGACCAAAAGAGCTATCAAGTCTGTTTTGGAGGAAGTGCAGTCAGGCTGCTCCTTGAAGACAAAGATGGTGAAACTTGGTCTTATATACTTTGGGCATATTGTTAACAGGGGCCAGTCATTGGGAAGAGCCACCATTCTGGAAGATGCAGAGGATCAGAGACAGATAAAAATATCCTCAACAAGATGAATTGACACAGTGGCTCTAGCAGTGGACTTAAGCATATCCGAATGGTGAAGATGGCACAGACTAGGGCAAAGTTCAGATCGGTTGTTTATAGCGTTGCTCTGAGTCATTGACTCAAAGGAACTTAAGAACAACCACCACTACACCTATAGAAAAATTGTTGTCCACTGGGGCAGTTTTGAGTTCCAGGGGACCTAGTGGTTTGTTGTCTTAATATAGATAAGATGCTGCTAGCCTCTGGTAGTTTGAATCACAACAATATTCTTATCTTGCATAGATTAGACCTTACTAGCAGGTCACTAGTCGTCTCAAATGCCAGTAGTGCTAAGATTGTGATTCCTTCTTCTAAAACCAGGGTACTTAATCTTAGGCCTCATCCTAGAGGTTAAGTTTATTTTATGCATAGACCTATGACTTTATGATGTTTTCTTGAAATGTTGTATATATGTGGTTTAAGTGGAAGAGAATGTCTCTGATTTTCATTAGATCTCAAATCCCTCAAAGATGACAAATCACAAAACTTCTGTCCCTGACAGTTCCCACACCAAAATATTTTCCCCACAGCTTTTTTTCCAATTATGCCTGTTACTCTCATTGAAAACGTATTTAGCATTCTTCTGAAAATCTGTCCCAGATGAACAGGATGACCATCTGTCCTGGGATGCTTGGGACAGCCCTGGTATGTATTTGTTGCCAGTATAATTAGTAATAATATCTCCTTTCACTTTCAAATGTGTTCTCATTCTAGTTTGGATGATAAATTATAAGGTCATCTTGCGGAAGAATTGTGTCTCTTCTTGATTTCAGGAACTTCTATGCTAAGGCACAAATGGTTATGGTTTCTTTTTAATCCATAAATGCACACATGTAAGATACAAAAATATACAGAACCCCCTCCTTGCTGACTACCACCTCAGGCTATGTAATTCTTTCGGGATATTGGAGGCTAGACTCTTTGACAAGTACAACAATTATGCTAAATATTTTACTCAGGATATCTTTATGTGCTAAAAACAGATAACATTTAGAAATCTTATTATGGATACAAAACACTTGCCAAATTAGGGTAGGTTCCCAGTACAATCTGTGGCCTATATAGCTAAAAACCTGTACAATAATGAAAATCTTTGTAAAGCTGGTCCTAAGGAAGCAGTTTCCTAAATCTTAACTAAAGCTCATGTGTGTGTGTGTGTGGTGGGAGGGATAGGGCAGATTTTTCTATTAGTTGCTTCTGAATTAGTCACTAAATGTATTTTCTGACTTTTAGAAAAGAATTCTGTAAAATAATGTGAATATGTCTTCTTTCCCCCTTTTTATATTTTATATTGGTTTGCTTACAAAGTTTATATATATATATATATATATATATATATAAGTTCATATATGTTGTGTTTCACATTATTCTTCAATAATATTATATGTTTCATACAATCATTCCCATGCATTATGTTTTATAGTATCTGAGTATAAAGATAGGATAATATTGGGGCAATGTCCAATGGTGAATATGTTTTTTGAAAGATACTTCTAGCCTAGAATTTCATATCTTGTAACTTATTCATTCATTCCTTTCTCTCTTTAAGTGCCTGAACACTTACTCCCAGACAGGCCTTGTATATAGCCCTGGACTTACTGTAATTAAAGCTTTCCTTTCAGACTTAAAGAAATTCAAGACCTTGTCATAAATACGGACAAGTCAATATTCAAGATCTATCCGTTTCCTCGGACATGTGATGGTGAATTCCCTAGTATGACCAGGGAAACTGGAAGAAAGGCCAGGCCATCCAGATGAAGAGAGAAAAAAGTTTCATATGCAATTTAAGTATGATTTAGTTATCACAGATGGGATTCTGTAGGGAATGTCATGGCATAGTTCTTTAAGTAAATTGTAAACCTTTCAAGGACAGAAAATTTCCTCTTTGGATTTCTATCATAAAAGGTAGGAGAAAAAAGTGGTTAAGGGCATATATTTTGATTATGTCTCTAAACTTAAATCTCAGCTCTGTGATAATTTTGAATCAAAAATTCCCTTCTCTGAGGCTTATTTTCCTTGAGATGGATTAGGAAATGCAATAGCATTATAATAAAATATTTTAGTAAATTCAAATTAGATAATGCATATATAGTACATGATATATTTTAAGGACTCCTACTGTGTGTTATTATCAGGCATTCATAGATGAAACATTCATAGCTACAAAGCATGGGTTTTAGAGCCTATCTAGTTTGGGTTTATATGTCAAGCCTATCACTTGCAAGGTGTGTAACATTGAGTAAGAGACGCTATCTCTGACTCAGTATTACCAGTTAAATGAGATTAATAGCGCCAAATAGGTGTTTAATGGTAAGTAAAGATGCTTATTTTAAATAATTTCTTTTTATTTTCTACAGTTTTACTTACAAAGTTTGTATACATTGATTTCCCACTATATATTTCCCATTTCCTTTACCCACCTGTCCCTCCACCCATTAAATTATATGACCTTATGATTAACTCTCATCACTCCCCCACCCCCACCATCTTCACCCATCTGCTCCCCGCCCCACTTTGTCCCACCTTGAATTCTCATACTTTTTCTACAATAATGGTCTTATACAATATTTGTCCTTATGGGACTGATTTACTTCACTTAGCATAATGCTTACTAGTTCTTCCCAAGTTAGGTAGTGATCTATGAAAGCATTGCTCCTGCATGCTGTGTACCATTCCATTGCATGACTGTGCCATAATTTCTTAATCCATTTGTTTGTGGATGGAAATTTAGGCTCTTTCCATGTTCTTAGTTGTCATAGAGTCAAGTATGACCCTCTGAACAACAGATCTGTCCTGTGCCATCTTCACAATAGCTTTGACATACTCAAGCTCATTGCTGAAGATGTGTGTGAAACCAGCAAGTTAACAGTCTTTCTCTCCTTTATTGTCCCTTCCCTTTCTAAGCATGATGTCCCTTTCCAAGGAATAATATTTCCTAGCAACATGCCCAAAGTATGTGAGACAAAACTTTACAATCTTTCCAAGAAGCACTCTGGCTATACCTTCTTCAAGATGTATCTTTTTGGGTTTTTGTTTTGTTTTGTTTGGGGAGGTACAGTCCATGAAATATTAAGTACTCTTCTCCAACACCACAGATTAAAGACACTAATCTTCTATCATTCTTATTCACTGTCCAGCTCTCATATGCATAACAAGTGATTGAGAAGACCATGACCTGAATTGGGTACTCTAGCCCTTAAACTGACATCATTGTTCCTCAGTAATCTGAAGAGGTCCTTAACTACAGACTATACATCCCAGTGCAATATGATACAGTGATGACAGACTATTATCTCCTGTGGAATTACTCAAACTATCCTAGTTCAATAAGTCTCCTATTTCTTGACTGCTGGTATCATGGGGGTTTACTGTGGATCCAATAAGATGAATTTGTTCAGTTTCAATTTTGTCTTCTTGATGTTGAGATGCAATGGATATGGAAGGCTGTATTCTTTGATTTTCTGCAGCATGTGCTTCAAGTCTTCCTCACTTTTAGCAAGCTAAGTGTGTCATCTACACAACACACATAATTTATTGAAGAGTATTTCTTCAATCCTGATGCCACATTCTTCTTCACTGAGTCTAGCTTTTCTAATAATTTACTCAATATACATAGAGTAGGTATGGAGAGAGGTTATAACCCTGATGCAGACCTTTCCTGCTTTTAAACGCTGTAATGTTCCCTTGCTCTATTGCACAATCGCCTCTTGGTCTAGGTATATGTTTCATATGAGCACAAGTGAATATTCTGAGATTCCCATTCTTCTCAATATTAGCCATAATTTGGCATTATCCACACAAATTCCTTTGCATAGTCAATCAAGAGATATTATTTTGGTATTCTTTGCTTTCAGCAAGAATCCCTCTAGCATCAGCAATGATAGGAGTTTCTTGTGTTTCTCTATGTACTACTCTAGCCATTTTGAATAATCTTTACCAGTATTTTGTTTTCATATCATATGAATGCTCTTGTTTCCTAAAATCTACATTCTGTTGGATCACCTTTTTTTGGGAATAGGAACAAATACGGCTCTCTTCCACTCAGTCTACCAGGTGGCTCTCTTCCAAATTTTCTGTGATAGAGTGGTGAACACATCCAGGGCTGTACCTATTAGCTCTAACATGTCACTTGGTATCCCATTGATTCGTGGGGCCTTGTTTTTGCCAATGCTTTCAGTGGAACTTGAACTTCCTTCTTTTAATCATTGGGTCTTTATCATATGATACTTGCTAAGGAATATCAGTCTCAGCCAATTCCTTTTGATATAGTGATTCTGAGTATTCCCTCCATCTTTTGATGCTTCCTGGACGTCTCAAGAGTTTGCCCTTTAGTATTGCAATTTGAGGGTTGGATTTATTTTTCAGTTCTTTCATCTCAATAAATGCCAAACAAGCTCCCCCCCTTTATTTTCCAATTCCAGTTCTCTGCACATTATGATATTTTGCTTTGTCATCATGGGTTGCTCTTTGAATTCTTTTATTCACCTCTTCTGCTTCATCATCTCCCATTTGTTTTGGCTTCTCAACATGTGAGTGCAATCTTCTAAGTTTCTTCTGATAGACGTTTTAGTTTTTTCTTTTCTTTTTCTCTGTCTTTGTCTTTCTCTTTGTAATGACCTTTTGCTCTCTTCATAGATGATATCCTTGATGATACCACAACTCACTTGACTTGGTCTTTGATCATTGGTGTTCAGTGCTTCAAACCTGTTCTCTCTCTCTCTCAAATTGTGATTTTAATGAAAGTTTACAGAAAATTGGGATTTTTCTTTCATTCATTTTTGTACATTTTCCTGTCTACCTGTGTCCAGTTCACTTTAAAAAAATAATAATCATTCATTGTTGCATAATATTCTTCACACACCCGCCACCCTTCCCACAGTCTACCTTTTATTCTGGACTAAGATGATATTTAAATGTGGGTGGGACCCCTCAAGATGATATTTTGACTATTATGAATATGTTTCAATTACTTTCAGCCTCAATTTGAATTTACTCAGGAGTCATCACCTGTCCTGGTTTTGACTTTAGCTACTGAACTACTCAAATGGTTACTTCCACAAATGTAGTCAATCTGATTTCTGTGCAGTCCATCAAGTGAGGTCCTTGTGTAAAGTGTTTGTGTTTTTGTTTGTTTTTTTTTTTAAATAAATATTGAACATCCAAAATTAGGTCATTCTATTTCTGGCCTTATTTCTGTCACCAGGTCTATACTTTCTGACTACCATTCCTTCTTCACTGTTTCCAACTTTTGAATTCCAGTCATCAACTACCATTAACACTTTGTGATGTCATGTTTGATTAATTTAGGATTGCAAGATTAGGTAAAATTCCTTGGTAAAATAAACCAAACAACATAGTGTACTTAAAGTGATTGGTGCAAAGTCCTAGTTACTATAGACAGCTTTTCTTTTTCCTTAGTGCTGTAAAGTATATTTGATTTATAGTGTTCCTTGAATAAGATCTTCTATAAATCTCTTTACTGACTAATTTACTTGTTCATTTATGAAATGTTTATTGGACTTGTTTAGACCAAATTTCAGTGTTTGAAAGATCAGTCAAGACCTATGCAACTCTCCAGTCAACATTATTTTTAAAGGTTCTGTTCTACTTTCCAGTTTGATTAGTAGTATATGGAGTCTTCACAGCTTTAAAGAATGCATCCAAGATGCACCGATTGCTGTGTGTTCTCCTGGGATAAGAGAGGATCAAGAAAACACAAGATACAGGAGGCCACTGGTTCATTAACATTTACAAACCACAGCTTTTTCTAGCATGAGTCCAGAAGACCTGAATAATGATTGGCTACTGAACATTTCAATTGCTGACATGATTAATAGATCCTCAAAGAATGTGATAAATGTAGAACAGAACTTCAAATTCCCAAAGAACCCAGAGTTACTGAGATTTGAAGAACTCCTGTGGGTTTTTTTACTCCGGAATAGTTTTCAAATCTGGACATGAAACTATGCCTTGAAGTTACCTTTAAATCTAACAAAAAACAATTTTATTCATAAAATAAAGAGTTTTTCTTTTACTTTTCAAAGAAAAGATTAACCGGGGGACGGGGGGGGGGGCAGGGTGAAAAGTACAACAATAAATGAATGAATGGAAATCCAAAGTCTCTGTAATTTTTTATTAGAATTAATAATAATAATAAAGGGGTGGGAAGAATGCCATCCATCCCAAAGTATTGCCATCAAGTCAGATCTGACTCTTAGCTGAACCTCCAGTAAGTTTCCAGAGGCTGTACATTGTATGTATGGGAGGACATTGTCTATCTTTCTTCCATGCAGCCCCTTGTACATTTCAACTGCCAGAGAGATATTACCCTTGAGCTAGAAGTGTAACTTTCTTATGAACTATAGAACTAGAGTTCATACATGTAGATATATATGAAGATATAAAAATAGATATTAAAAAGATAATGTAAAACCAAAAAGACAGCAGTAATATTAAAGTATAAATGTTATGTTTAAGAAGAAGTGAGTCTAAATAGTGGGAGAACAGTTGGAGTAGAAATAATGGGGATATAGACCTAATGTGAAGAATGTAACTGAATAACTTGTGTAAAAATTGCTAGATAGGAACATGTTTCGGTGTGTCTATTTTCATGGAAACATAAAGGAAAAGAAAGCAATAAGTACTAATCTAAATACAGATAACCTGCCTCTGCAGGCAATACCAAGAACAATATTTTATGATTCATTTCATCATTGTCTTTCTGCTGTGGTGACCCCTGGAGTGACTTAAACCCTCTCTATGGGCACTTATACTCTCTTGTCTTAACTTCATCTGTCTCTGTTGTGAAACACACTGCCCTTAATCCACAGGATCTCTGCTTTAAGAACAACAGGGATAAACTGGAAAGGATATAGTTTTCAGAGTGCAACCTTCCTTTGGAGAGCATATGTCATCAAGGTCAGAGGGGCACCTTGCTAAGCTGTCTACTCATTTCATGTTCACCTCACCCACATGTGTCAGGATCTATATCTCCAGTGTGACACCTTCGAGAAATCAGCAGCAGTTACTGTGAGAGTCACTTTCAGTCTTTGCCTTCTGTACTCTGAAGCTCTTTCTTGCCATATATTTTCTACAGTTGTTTGTACAGAGTTATCTTTGTTATCGTCGTTGTTAGATGCCCCTCAGTTGGTTTCAACTGATAGAAACTCTGTGACCAACAGAACAAAACCCTGTCTGATCTGTGCCATCCCCCCAGTCTCTGTGCATAATCTCATTGTTGCTGTCACAATGTCATTCCGTCTCCTTGATAGCCACCCTCTTCTTCACTGATCCTCTTCTTTCCCAAGCATGATGTCCTTCTCTGGGAATATCATATTCAGTTTACTCCTTACCCACTGGGTTACCAGAGCCCCCTTTCTTTTGTACTTGTCCAGAGGTAATTTAGTTATTTCATCTTGATCATGAAATACTTCATCATTTCATAGTACTGTAAAATCTCGTTATATAATTAAAAAGAAATTAAGAATTTAAACAAAAATGTCTATAGATTGACTATAGTCCTAATCTTTTTTGTTGTCAGGCATTTGATTCTCTGAAGCCACTTCAATAACCAAACCAATCTCCCAGGAACATAAATAACAGCATCCTGGCTGAAACTATGTTCAAGTTCCCTGGCTTTTGAATACAGCCTTTTTGCATACGGTGATTCTATGTAGGTAAGGCAGCAGTGTCAGTTTCGAGTTCCTACACCTGCAATTCTTGAATTGATGCCACTGCTGCTGAGTTTACACCAAAAAAAAGGACACATGATAGAATGGAGACTTAAAAACAGATTCCCCCCCCCCCTTTCATCTTTGCTTTCCTCTCTGCCCTCGTGAGCATGCTTGGATGAGATAAAGAGCTGGTGGGCAACACTAAATGTACATTGTGATCCACTAGCATCCAGAAAGCTGAGCATAACAACCTGTATGACACCACAGGTTACTATAAGGAAGGAGATCAAATGGCTTTCTTATCTCCCTACTGGGCTCTGAAAAATGAAGAGGGGTTTATTAATATGTAACTACACAGTCATTACATATTTATGCTCTATAGAATACATAATTAGAGCTACAGTGATTGTATAATTTATTGTTGGGAGACATAGTTTAGGCTGTTCAGATAACCATGTACTATAATTATGTAGTAATTGCTATTCTTTGAGTAAAAGTAGTAACCAATAAAGTGAAAACTGGCAAGTAATTGCTTTATAATTATTTTGGGAAAGGAACTGTTCCAAGCAAAGCAACTGGAGATAAACAGATAAATCTTTCATTTGATAAGCAATGCTAGCTAGCTATCAGAAATCTCACAGTGATAAAAAAGACAGATCCCAACCTATTTTTCCCATTTTTACTTCAGGCAATATAGGTAGTTAGCTCATTTCTATAGAAAAAAAATCCTGGTTATAACTCCTTAGCGGTTATCATTAGTGATTGTTTTCAGAACAGGATTTAATTTGGAACGGAGAAAAGCCTCAATTTCCTTTTAAAAAGTCTCCCTTTGTTTTTTCCTTGATAGCAATTAAGCTGCCATTGCCTTGAACATGACAGTGAGCTTATCAATCCTAGAAGCTACCCTGGTCCACTTATTTTTTGTTTGGTTTTTCTTTTTTATCTAATTTGATTTTAACAAAAGTTTACAGAAAGGTTGGATTTTCATTCATTTATTCATTGATGCACTACTTATTATTTTTAATAATGGCCAGATCAACTCCTTTTCTTAACACCCAGACTTCCATGTTAGAAGCTTTCCCTTGGAGATGTTCTGACTTGCCATAGCTACTAATTGATTTGGCACAGGAGAGGGTAGGTTAAAGAGAGGGGGAAATAGTCATTTACAGCACATGTCTTCTAATCGGTTTTATGTTCTACAAATATGCAATTTATTTTTTAAATATTTATTTATTTAACCGCTGCCCCCACTTTGATCAATAGGGAAGGTTTTTGTTCTGAAGTTAAAGAAAAAATACAGTTGTAAACTAATTAAGCCTATGCCAGTTACACATTTTCTCCTTCCTTGTTTCCTATCCCCATTTGAAATGCAGGTAATGTAATTGCATACATCTAGGGGAACAAAACCAATAAGGATTAATACTCTTTATTAGTTGCTTGAGGTTATTTTCGCCTATTATTTTCCTGGAAAATCCTGTTTTGCAGACATTGTAAAAGGCAGTAGTATGTGAATAGCAATTAGACAGAATGGTGGAATTTCTCAGGATATAAATGAATGTACTTGCACCAATTTACAATCAATAGACCATCCTATAAAGATTGGAGTTCATGGAACTGAGGAAATCATCTTAGACAACTTATTTTGGAAAATCTATTTCTCTATCTGTTTATTTACTTTTAATCTCTTCCTCCTCTCCCTTTAGCACAGACTGCAGCTAATATCTACCCTAGTAGACCTCATGTTATTGCTATTGTGTAGTGTCGAGTTGCCTACGACTCATAGAGACCCTATCCACAATAGCTCTGAACCATGCTCTATCCTGAGCCAATCTCACTGTCTCTGACACGTTATTGTTGTTGTTGTTGTTAGGTCGAGTCATAGATGACTCATAGCGACCCTATGAACAAAAGGCCTGAGCATTGTTCGTACATAGAGTTTCCAGAGGCAAGCCATTTCGGAAGTGGATGCCTCTCCTGCTTCCAGGCTTGTTTAAGTTGGATACCCGTCCTTATTATCCCAGTTATTGTGTCAAGCTATCTCACCCAGGGTCTTCCTCTTCTGAGCTGTTCCTCTATCCTTCCAAACATGACATCCTTTTCCAAAGACTGGTCCCTCCTGGTTACATGTCCAAAGAATGTGATACAAAGTCTCAAAATACTTGCCTTCAAGGAACAGCATGTTTTCACCCTCTCCAGTACACACCTGTTTGTTCTCTTGAAAGTTCATGATATGTTCAATATCCTACTCCAGCACCACAAATCAAAGGCATTGCTTCATTTTCTGTTATCTTTGGTCATTTCCCAGCTCTCTGAAGCATAATAGGTATTTGTGAAGACTATGGCCTGAATCAGGCACACCTGAGGCTCCAGACTGACATCCTTGCTCTTCTGCATTCTGGAGAGGTCTCTGACAGCAGAGTTTCCTAATGAAATGTGGGTTTTGATTTCCTGACTGCTGGTGCTGAGAATGTTGATTGTAGAGCAGAGCAAGCTGAAATTGTTAATAATCTCAAATCTCTTCTCCATCCATCACAACAACGCTGCCAATTGGCCCCGTTGTGAGAATTTTCATTTTCTTGATGTTAAGCTTCAATCTATATTGCAGTCTATTTTATTTTTCTCTTGATTAACTTTTTCCTTTGGCAAATATTTTAGACTTCTATTTGAGCATATGAGTCTTTAAATTATATTATATGGTATAATTAAAGGGTATTTTAAAAGAAAATCATAAACTCTGAGTGAAATGAAATACTCTGCACCTACTATATGTTGGGCCAGTCTGCTTCATTAAGGATTATAGTCAAGAAAACCCTATGAAATCATTTCTACTCTGTAACACGTGGGATTGTTGTGACTCAGAATCAGCATACAAAACATCTTTCCAAGCTTAGAAATTTCAGGATTGAAAGACACAGGCTATTCTCAATGAGCTCACAGTTTAAGGAGAGAAGGTTTGGCCAAACAATGCTTAAAACCTTTTGAGTGACGCAAAACAGATCATTTCTCACTTCATTCTGCATCATGTGACTCAGAATAGTGATGCACATTTAGCATCTTTATTAATTGTGATGATTAATTAAATGGTTTTCGTAGATAATGGAACCATGACCTTGGCTGACATCTAGATTACTGAGTAATCAGACAAGAATGGCTAAGCTCTTCCAGCATTAGTTTAAAATAACCCGTGGGGAGGGGGAATGGTTGAATTTTTGGGCTATCTATTTACCCTTGCCTCTTTTGCTTAGGAACCAATCATATGAGCAAGGAAGTTGAATTTTTCTTTTTCTGAGAAATTAAGGACATTATAATTTAAAGAGAAAATGTTAAGGAGTTGGGAATAAGTTGATCTAATATATTCCAGGACTGTTACTGATTAGTACAGGTTAGCTGTAGATGGATTGAAGTCTGTAGTAACACCTATAACTATTGAGACTACCAACTGTACTGAAAAATATATTGTTGTTGCAGCCATAAACTGTGTTAATGATGCAAGTAACACCCTATAATTGAGATTTTTGATCGTGTTTGTGTTCTTATTCTTTGGGACAGCCAACAAGGAAGTTGGCTGATAAATGTGACCTGATAGTATAAAACTGATTTGGGCTGGTATTTCATAGAGGATGAGAGTATAGGTTCTAAACTCAAATAGCTGTAGTTCAACTTGCAGCTCCACTCCCTAATAAATATATGTTGTTGTTGTGTGCTGTCAAGTCAGAACTGATCCATAGCTGACATTTCAGCGGATTTTCAGAAACTGTTAATCATGAGAGCGGGGTCGAGGGGTGTTGGGAAGATACTGCCTATCTTTCTCCCTCAGAGCAGTGGTGGATTCGAACTGTTTGCCTTTGAGGTTGCAGTGCAGCTTCTTACCACCAGAGTTCACTATTAAATATACAAATAGTCTTGAGAAAATTATTTCTTTTGTCTAAGTCTTTACTTACCCACTGTAAAATCGGAGCAATCATAGTAGCATCCTTGTGAAGATTAAAAGAGTGATCCATGTAAACATGTTATTTGTTGTAAAGATTCATCTGTACATACCAAGTTGAAATAATTCTCAGATTTACAGTTATATAAAAAAGAAATGTGTTAATATTATTCTACACTGGTGTAAAAATAATGAGATATTGATCTATGACTGTTTTTGCAAAGCTTGTTGTTAGGAAGATACCCAAGCAATTCGTAACAAAATTTGCCCTGGGGAAGAGATCATGGAAATGGCCTCAGAAGATGGAATACTTTTTACTGTTTGATTTTTCTTAACATGTACATGTTTTATCTAATTAGAATATATACATGCATACACATATATTTACATAGATTAGAGCTCTGTGAGGATTAGCTATTAGTTTTGTGCTATGATGGTTAGTCATCTAAAAGCTGACAGAGCTTTTAGTATTTACAGACAATGATGCCTACATAAATTGTAAGTGTCAATAGGAGTATGGAGCCATCACACATCGGACTGATGGAAGTTACTGCTGCTCAGAAAACTCACCTTCAGCATCTTAATGAACTATAGATCCTAAAAAATGAGATACAGCTATAAAATGACCAGAAGGCTGATTTCTGTGTCAGTCATTACTGAAGCAAGTTTTCTTTGCTCTGGCAACATTTATCATTCCTATTTGCTGCAAAAGGAACACACCATTATGAGAAGTTCCCAGAAAAAGTCTGATAATTTATAAGAAAATTAAAAAAAATTAAAAACAAACAAACTAAAGAACTCAAAACCCATAACAAAGACCCAGCTTAGTCATAATTATGTTTATAAAAAACATATGAATGTACCATATTTTCTCAGTCCATTCATTTATGGTTGGACATTTGGGCTGTTTCCATGTTCTTGCAATGGTGAATAATGCTGCTATGAACATTGGTGTACAAGTCTCCGTTTGTGCCTCAGTTCTCATATTCTCAGGGTATATTCCAACTAGTAGAATAGCAAGGATAAATATTGTATAAAACCATTATTGTAGAATGAGAATAAAGATCCAGGAGGGGTGGGAGAGGCTGGAAGCAGAGGGATGTGGATGTGCAGGAGGAGGGGGGATTAATCATTGGGTTGTACAATTTGATGGCAGGGTGAGGGAAATTGAAAGAATTTGTTCTAATTTGTATTCGAGTTTTGTAAATAAACCAGTGGGGGGGGGGAGTAAAATAAACAAACAAACTAACTAACTAACTAACAAAACCACAGCAAAACCATATGAAGCTTCCAGATGCTGAGACCCTCCTTTCAGTATAAACTTCAGGGACTCAGAATATCCGTATTCTGGAGAAGAATGTCCCTGCTTACCTAGTCATAAGTTACAGTTTAGGTGACAAAGGTTGTAAGAAGTAGATAGACTGGTTGTAAAGAATGTCAGTCAAATTGAAGGCTTCTTGATAGGAGTTTTTGTCTTAATAGGGCCGTTCAGGTAGTTAACGGCAATAAGATTCAATCAGATCCTCACTTGTAGAAAGTGGAATTATTATGGAAAATTTGGAGAGTGGATCCTTTGAACTCTGATTGTAAAGAATGTTGAGAAAGCCCACAAATTTGACAGCATCTTCCCAGGTCGTGACTCTCCTGTCCCAGAGTTGTCCACCATTTCACACATTCACACACCAGCATGGACCAGGTAGACTCAAGTCATGACTGTTGTACCAGCATGGACCAGGTAGACTCAAGTCATGACTGTTTTATGTAACCTTGTCTCTATGATCAGCTGCTTAGATCTGAGATGAACAACTGACTTAAATCTCCACTTTAATGGCAGGCAATCTTTGGAAGTGAAGAAAGTGGGGGGTGGGTTCAGGGTTACACAGGTTAAAGAATGAAATATCCATTCAAAGATACACGATCATTACACAGAATTATAAAAAACCAAGCCAATTCACAGTGACTTTATGGGTCAGAGTAGAGAACTTCTCCACACTTTCTAGCCAATCATCACATCTTTCTCCTCTAGTTCATTTGGTGGATTCAGTCCATTGACCTTTTAGCTAATAGCCAAGCACTTGCATTTTGGAGACATTTTTTTCCTCTTTGTTTCAATCCTGGTTATGGGCTATGTGAGATTTATTTGCACGCTTAATATTAAACCTTTAATATATTGCCCCTTGTCTCTATGTTCTGTTGAAGGATTTTTATTACTTGCCCTCAAGAAAGCAGTGGTGTAAGGATCCAGCCCTCTGTGGCTACCACGCTTTGCATCTCAGTATCTGGATTATTGAGACCCAAGCGAACAAGTGTGTCCCCGGGGAGACTGCAGCTATTGTCCAATCTTCTTTGCTATAAATCGTCATTACAAAAAGCAGTCAATGTTTTGTTTTGTTTCCATCCTGGAATCTTCTCAAGTTTCCCCATATTAAATACTTCTGCTATGTGAGACTTCTTTGGCATCTGTAGAATGAGGACAATAATGCTACTTCCACTAACCAATTTACCAGTTGCTAATGGATTGATTCCAACTCATGTGTATCAGAGTAGGACTAAAGGATGATATACATGTTTCTAGGGGTTTGAATGGCAGCTTTTTAGAAAATTAGATTTTAGCAAATTACATCACTAGTCTTTGTTTTAAGTACCTCTGGGTAGATTTCTACTTCATACCTTGCAGTAAGCAACCCAGTAGGTTAATCTCTCTCTTCCTCACAAAATATTGCAGAGATCAAAGTAAAGGGTTGCTATTCTATTTTTAAATGCCCACATATTTTAGACAGTCACTGTAAATAAATTATGCTCTTTTTAAGGCAGGCAGTAATTCTGTGGGTAATAATTGTTGTTGATGGTGTGTGCCTTCGAGTTGGAGCCAACTCAGAGTGGACCATCCTGTGGTTTTTCAGACGCAGTAAATCACATAGGGGGAGACTGTCCATCCTTCATCCTCAAAAGAGCTGGAGGATTCGAACCACTTACCTTTGGGATTGCAGCACAGCTTTTTACCACTAGGCCACTAGAATCCCTAATGAGTCATAATTAAGGAGAGTATTTCATTTCTGTGGCATATAGAATTTTTGTTCTCATGATTTTGTACCCTGGTGCTTCATTCATGAATGTGTTTTCTTCCCACGATGTAAAGATGGAATCTCTTGTCAGAATTACTGTTACTAAGTTGTTGATCTTAATGTAGGAAACGTATTTGGGATTATTTGATTGAGTTCATTGTAATTGAAAAGACAAAACAAGCCTGTTTTTAGAGGAAGTGCAGACAGAGTGCTGCTTAGAGGCAAGAATAGTGAGACTTGTTGCACACACTTTGGGCATGCTGTCAGGAGGGATCGGTCCTTGGAAGCAGATACCATGCTGGGAAAGGTGGAGGTCAGAAAAAGAGAAGAAAACTCTCAAGGAGATGGCACAGTTGATTACGGTGGACTCGAGCATGGTAGAGGTCATTCAGCATAGGGCAAGGTTCAGATCTGCTGCCATAGGGCCACTATTACCCAAGGACTTCGGACACAGCAACAGTGTAATCACACGAGCACTACAAGCGTAAGAGGAAGTCACAGAAATTTGAAGTATAAGAAGGAGTCAGTGTAACATTGCTCGCTTAAAGATGGAAAAAGATGACCTCGAGAAGCAGATTCACACTCAGCCGAAAGAGAGACAGTGATAACCCAGCTTTAAAATTGCAAGGAATTGAATCCTGTGATAATCTGAAGGAGCCTAGGAGAGGATTCTCTCCCAAAGCCCCCCAAGGAATAACTTGCTTGTCCTATCAGAGTCCAAGCAGAGAAACCACTCTAGCCACACTTGAGCTAGATTTCTGATTGATGGAAAGTGCAAAATGATAAATGGATGTTGTGTTTAAGTCACTACATTTCTTGTAATTTGTTATAGGAGCAATGGGATATGAATACATCGTATACGAGGTAGTCTGCCAAGAACTTGACGTCATTTCACCATCATCAAGAGACGCTACCATACCGAAGGCTTGCACCCCTCAGTGACAAATGAGAAACTCAAGGCTCAGAGGAGCTCAAGTAACTGATATAAAATAATGGAATTTAGCAATTGGCAGAGTCAGGATTCGAACCCAGATTTATGCATAGGAGATCTAACCCAAGTTCTTTATGAAATGTGACACGGAACTTAGCCAGCTGGTAATGTGGACTATCTCGTTCTGTTGGGTTCGATGAATCCCCTGGACCATTATGCCTGGTACCAAGCTCAGCTGACCCCCTTTCTGCTCACTTGTCTGAGAGGAGCAGTTCTCAACGTGCAGAAAGTGTCTGGACATCCTCACAGGGTCCATTTAACTTTGGTAGGTCTGTGCAGAATCTCAAATGGATGCCGCACACGCCCTGTTTGGCAACCTACCCACCGCGTCCCAGTCAAGGTTCTGAAGCATGAAATGGGGTTTTGTGCTGAAGCCTGGGAGCCACGGAGCACAACGTTTTATTTGGCTATTTCCCCCTCTGCTGTTTGTTTTTATAGATGAAATAAGGGCAGGCATGAAAGCAGTCTCCCAAGTCTTGCGTGTGAGATGGCAAGCCAGTATCACAGACAAGAATACAAAAAAGAGGAAGGCAGCCCAGCTCTCTAAACCCTTCATGTATAAACACTCACTCTGCAACCATCAGTCCTGTTATTACTGTCGTTGTTGTTATTATATGATTATTCCGGGAGCATGAAGAAAAGCTCCCTGCTTCCAAAATGACTCACAATTAAGGGAGCTTTCCATTCCTTTGGTTTAAGATTAACGTCCTGTGAAATGTTTTCTTACCTTTGTCATCACTCCCCTGACACCACTGAAATGCACATTGTTATAAGAAAATAGCAAATAGCTTAAAAGATGTTAGGGATTTCCATTCAATCTAAATCTAATACCAGTGGTAAGAGGCGTTTGTCATTCACACCCAAACACAGCAATTTCCCAGTGTGCAATGCACCCCTCTGGGGGGATGGGAGAGTACTTTCAGCTATTCATGGATGAATATCTCATTGTGATAGTTATATAGCCAAACAGGAATTCTCGGAAAACACGAAATGCATAATTGCTGATGAGGTAAAAATCGGTAATTAGTAAAAATAAACCATCATGGAAAGATAAATATTAAATGTATGTTAGGGACAAAGATGGGTGGGTGGCAAGTGTAGAGGTAGTTTGTGGGTGTTTTAGTGTAACTTTTTAGTTCATCTGGTCCATTCCATATAGTGCCATAGGACACAATAGGAGAAGGAATAGAGGGGAGGAGTGCCAAGGCAGCCAGGAACACAGATAGCAAGTATGACAAGCGTCTGGCAAGAAGTTTTGTTAGTTGTTGCTACCTTCACTTCCGACCCCCTTCCCTTCCCAACTTCTATCTGAACTGAAAGCTGAGTGAATGTGACTCCTAATATTAGCCTGAAGGAGTGGCTTTATCTCCCAACATGGCTGTACTTGCAAGCCAAAGTGTAGTAAATGATTCACTTAATTATTTTGTGATGTCAGTCTCTACTTAGGCTCCACTTGAGAGAAGATTGGTCTCTATAGAATCTTGGCACCAGAAAGGATATGCTCAACCTCATCAGTTTACGTGCAAAATGATGTGGGGCTAGAGAAGCTACATAATTTCTCCAAAATCTTGTAGATGGCAAATGGCAACATTTGGACCAACATTAACTCCTGATTTTTTTTTTTTTGAGAGATGACTCAATTTATTATTTTGAACTTGACCCCAGCATTCCCGCCTCAGGCTCCAACATTGCTAGGAAGTGCCACCCCCTACCCTGAGAAGAGTCATGCCCATAAGCATGTAGGGGGTAAACCAGTCAGGGCTCTTCAGAATAGTCAGTGTTGCATACTCATCAAACAAGGAAACTACAAGAAGGGCTCGGAAACTGCACAGTGAGTGTGTGAGATGGGCAAAGTTCCTTTCACTGTGGCGGAATGCCTAAGTCTCCAGATTCCTGAGCTGGAACATGGTCCCAGATAAGTAAGGTCAACAAAACAGTGAGCAGGCTTCACTTTGTACAGGACTATAGTGCATCAATCACCATGTGAAGGAGCTTCAGCAGGCTGACAACGCCCAGGGTCCATGTAGTTCAAGAGCTCGATGCTCTTGCCGTGGCTCTGGCTCTGGCAGCTTTGGCTTCCTCCTCTAGTTCATCTCGGAAACTTTCCTGTGACCCTGAGTAGAAGGTGTAGCCATAAATAGCAAGCACTAGGGCCCCGATGCCCAGGCCTGTCACGATGTTCCAGGTCCTGCGCTGTGGCAGTGTCTTCTGCCACTGGGCGAGTTGCACCTGCTGTATGAATTGCAGCTGCACGGGAATAATTTTTTCTTGAGATGGGTCAATGCGCTGAGCCACTGAGCCCTTTCCACTCTTAGCGTTTAGAGGGGCTCCTGCTCCGGGCACCACCATGTTGCTGCTACACCTTTTTGCAGTCCAAAGCCATGGTAACTCCTGATTTTTAATCGAATGTACTTTGTCGTCAAAGGCAGAGATGGGATTTAACCTTTGTAGAGAAAATGGTCCAGGGGCAGTGGTGTTTCAATGGTATTATTCTTCTATTCACTTCTATTCAAGACCTGAGTTCAATTTCTAACCAGTACTTGCCATGAGAAGCCAGGACCTTTCAGGGGAATCATTGCATTGCTACAACAAATTACAGAAGGGCTTCCAACATAAGGCAGACTAGGATAAAATGATTGATTATCTACTTCTAGAAAAACCAGTTGTCTGAACAGAGCAAGGGATCAGGAATGATGTTCATCAGGGCTGTGTCCTTTCTCCATAACTATTCAATATGTATGCTGAGTACATTTTTCAAGAAACTGGGCTTTATGAAGAAGAATGTGGCATCCAGATTGGAGGAAGACTTATCAACAACTTATTTTATACAGATAACGCAACCTTCCTTGCTGAGAGTGTAGTTTCTATGACTATCAGGAACTGTAGTCTTCAATATGAATTAATCTTAACATAAAGAAAACAACAATCTTCACTGCTGGGCCAATGGATAATAGCATGAGAGATGAAGATAAAAAGTGTCTATAATTTTGTCTTACTTGAATCCACAATCAATGTACTTGGGACTAGCCATCAGAAGATTAGGAGACAGCACTGAGAAAGTCTGCTGTCAGAGACCTCTCCAAAGTTCTGAAGAGTAAAGATGTTTAAGGTGTGTCTCATTCAAGCCATAATCTTTCTAGTGATCTGTTATGCATCTGAGAGGTTGACAGTAAGAATGACAGAAGAATTGATGCCTTTGAATTGTGTTATTGAAGAAGAGTGCTTAATATCCCATAAACTGCTAAAATAATAGATACATCTTGAAGAAAGTGAAACTAGAGTGTTTCATGCAGGCAAGGACAGCTATGCTTCACCTGATATACTATGGGGATCTTGCTGGCAAAGTTTTTTCCTTAGAAAAGGATATCATGCTTGGAAAGGTGGAGAAACATTGAAAGAGAGGAGAACTCTCAATGAGACAGATTGACACCGTGACTACAACAATGGGTTCATGATTGTGAGGATGGCACAGAATCGGACGAGTTGTTCATGGGGGTGTTATGAGTTGTAATTGACTCAGTAGCTCTTAATAACAACAATATCAAAGTCTTGCAGGTCACAATGGGCCAGTTTACAATCAACTGCGGTAAACCTATCAGATGGGCAGAGTTTCACTGCCTTGTGTATAGAGTCATCATGACAAACTCAGGTATACAGAGTACTGTAAACTCCATAGAGAATCACGCCTGACCTGCTGACAGCTAACAACATGAGGACAAAGTAAGATTTCAAATTCTTAACTATTTTATTTGTAGGCAACAAATGCAGAATAAAGGTTCTACTTCTTGATTTATTTTTCAGCCTTTCCCATGATCTTATTTTGTGCCCCTTCCTCTTATACCATTTTAGTTTCCTCTTAACACCCGTTATGTTAACATGAAATATATTTAAATTTTTAAAATAATTCAAAATTCACTTACAGAGAATATTTCAGAATTGGCAGCTACTCTTTTTTTCAATTTCTTCACTATTAATTTTTTGTATATTCGTTAGTTAGATTTTGTATAGTTTCTGAGGTTTTAAAAGCACAGGAATCTGCCACTGTGTGTGAAACAGAGTCCTATTAGAAATGGCACTCTGATTTTGTAAAAAAATTCTGTAACTTGTAGGAGTTATTGTTTGTGAATGAAGGGATATGCTATTAATCCTTTGGCATCTATTTGGAGATAGATATTACACAGATTCTTTTTATGAGAATATACATTGCCTTTATAAAGCAATAAAGATTGAAGGTGAGTTGCCTAATGACCTGTAACAGCTCCCTTGCTTACCAGTATCCATTATACTCCAGAAATAAATACCTTTTCAAGAAAATATGAATGCTGCTTATAGGCTAGATGGGTTTCCATTGTTCTATCAACCGTCCATCACAGTGATAATAATAAGAGCAAGACCATTCTATTTTCCTCATGGATGCCATCAATGGAGAAACAATGATGGGAGAATTCTGTTGGAATTGAGTATGTGATTCTGGTTATCCCATACCTTCTCTCCTTTTTGTTTGATAGTATGCATTTTCTAAGACTTCATTTGTGGGTCTAGCAGTTTGAATTTTTTCTCCCCATTGAGAATTCTTACATTGCTATTTTTTGACATGATGGACATACTAAAATTATATGAATTCTCCTTTTTATTCTATTTTACAGAGTTTCTGTTGTTGTTAGCTGTCACTGAATTGACAACTTACTGTGATTGTCCTAGCCAATGCCATTATCATGATCTCTCCCATGCTTAAATTCATTGTAGCAATCACTATACCAATCCATCTCATTGAGGGTATTTTTTCAATTATCATTCAATGATGTCAGTGATATTAGAAAAGAAAATTCAAACTTATTGTCAATGCGTTGGAAATAGTCCCTAGCTGCCACTCCAGTGGGTTTGCAGAGGCTGTAAATTGCACAGGGGGTTGCCTAACTTTTTTCTTGTGAGTCGCTGTTAGATTCAAGTTGCCAGAGAGGCATCACCTTTGGATTAGTGGTACAACTTCCTACAGATTACCCCACAAGACTCCCCAAATAATGATTCAGAGAAAATTATTTCAAGGGACTTCTGGAGGGCAAGTGGCAAGAAACTGTGCTGCAGTTACATAAAGAATTATTTCAGTGGTATTGTTGTTGTTATGTGCCTTCGAGTCACCTGTGACTGATCGTGACCCTGTGTAGAGCAGCTCTGGAGCCTGCCCTGTCCTGAGCCAGTTTCACTGATTCTGATACACCAACGCCCATTGCCTCAGTGACTGTATCAATCCATCTCATCTAGGGTCTTCTTTTCCTGTGCTGTCCCTCCACCCTCTTAACATGATGTCCTTCTACAAGGACCTGTTCCTCCTGGCCATGTGCCCAAAATATGTAAGTTGGAGCTTCAAAATCCTAGCCTCCAACGAGAAATATATGCATAGCATGATTGAAACTGGCCCTGTTCATTCATTTCTGTTTTTAGAGAGGTGTGAAGTTCAAGACTATTTTGCATTTTGAAAGTCAAACTCTTAATTGCCATGCGACTTTGTCCAAATGAGAGCTTCTCAGGTCTCTGTGTCTGTCTCGAAAGATGAGGATTTATTACCACTATCTCCCTGTACTTATCAGGATACTTTTTGTAATATGTAGTGATCCTTTGCACCAAACACTGCTGTTAGTGGCTAATGCTAGTAGTAGCTGTGTGTTAGGACACAGACATTGCAAATCAAGTACAGTTTCCTTAGTTTAGGTTCCATGACATTTGTGTTCATAGAAAAGCTCCAAGGAAGTTAACACTGTGGTGAGGAATTGAAATTCACCTTGGAGGTTGTCTTCTCAATTTAGATCTAAGAAATACTTGATCAAAACCATTTCTTTTCTCCTGTCATGCCACTTATGAGATAGCTGCTAGGCAAGAGCCATAACTTACTATTAATGAATAATTAATAATCTACTTAATAACCCAAAGCCTCCCTTTCCTTTCCTCCCATTAGCTGTCAGTGAGCTCTCACCTTCCATTCTGTGTAATAACACCCAGACTCGCTCTATTATCAAAGCATAAAAAGGAATAAAGGCGAGTGGGTTGGACATATCTGCTCCACTGTCAGGTGGAGGCTTAAGCCAGCCAGAGTGGTACTTGTTAAACGCTAACAGAATGGGTCAGGAGGTTGCTGATTTATTCATTTACTGTAGTGCAGAGGTTATTTGACCTGGAGTCAGGCTATCTCAACGGTATGCAAATTTATTTCTCAATGAGAGAACCTGGGAAATTTACTTAATCCCTTTTCACTTTTGTTTCTTTATCTCTGAAATAAGAATAATAGCTATCTCTCTTTCTCTCTCTTACACACTCACACACACACACACACACACACACACACACCCTTTTTGACTGTGTGTGAGGCCCCATTTGGAAAATTCATGGCCTGTGCCTATAAGTAGGAGCATCAAAGACATAATTAAGAGCTCTGCTGCTATCCAACAAGTTGATGGTTCTAACCCAATCAACAATTCTCAGGGGGAAAAACCTGGTAATCTGTTGCAATAAGATTAGAGCCTAGAAAACACTATGGGGATGGTTGATGGTAGCTCATGGGGTTGGAAATAGACTTGGCGGCACCTATTAACATGCTTCCTAAAAAATAAGCCTCCAACCAAGGTTTGTTAATCCTTTTTTCCTTCCTTCCTTCCTTCCTTCCTTCCTTCCTTCCTTCCTTCCTTCCTTCCTTCCTCCCTTCCTCCCTTCCTCCCTTCCTCCCTTCTTCCCTTCCTCCCTTCCTCCCTTCCTGGGTTAAATTCTTTAACAACTGCTTATTCATGGCTTATTGATAGTCACTATATCTGTACTGGTTGTTGTATGCTGTTGAGTCACCTGTGACTCATTGTGACCCTATGTACAACAGCTCTGAACCCTGCTCTATCCTGTGCCAACCTTATCGTCTCTGACATACATACCCCCCATTACTCCAGTCACTGAGTCAATCCATCTCACCAAGAGTCTCTCTTTCCTGCACTAATAGATACACTATATTCACTGATTTTCCTCAGAGAATTGTCATTTGATAAAGATGAGATCGCTGTTTCATGAAGCAATTGATTATGGCATGATGGCAACTATTCTAATGTAGATATATTACAAGGTATTATGGGGATTTTGAGAGGGAGAAGCCTAGCACATCTATGGCTTTACAGAGGTGCTGTCAACTGTGTCAAATCCTAGAGAGAGAAGAGGTGTGCTTGGGTGGACAAGATGGACATAACAGCTGAAAGAATTCCATATTTAGAGGCTTGGCAGTGAAGAGAGAGGAGTTCTGTTCTACTGTAACAATTGGAGCCATGGTGTTGAGGTGTGGAGTAATACAAAAAGTAAGACAGAGAGATTGAAGGTGTCAGTCATGACAATCTATGATAGGCACTCCCGAGGGCTTCTGGCCCAAAATAAGGTGAACATTTCTAAGAAGGCAGACAATAAATTTATTTAATTGCCTCTGAGGAGAAGACAGGGGCAAACATTATATTGAGTCAATGACCTTAGCCACCAGGATATTGTAATCTGAGTAGGAAATACTAGTCAACTCTAGCTAAATTTATAACAACTTACTAGTAATTAGGAAATTGAAGCAATAGAATGGAATATTTGGTTAATAATGGAATGAAGAATATTAAAGGGAATTAAAAGCAGCTCTAACGTTCTGGCTTAGGCAGCTGGGTAGGTGGTCCAGGTATTAGCTAAAATAAGACTTGCCTAAGGGGAGAGTGTGAAGCAATGCATAAATTCTGTGATACTCTTGAATTAACCTTCAATTCCATCATAAAATAGACCATGGATAATTTAGTAGTGATGTGATAGGAACTGAAGTTTCCCAACATGAAGGCTGGTGGAAGATACTGAGACATGGGTTGTAGGCATAGAAATGCTGGACAATCATGGTCAAAGTTGCCTTTATGATTAAATCACATTTTCTTTCACCTAAAATAGATGTATTTCCATTATTTTCTTTCTATTTGTTGAAATATTTATTTTAAAACTAAAAAAGTACAAAATTGAAGAAAATGAAGGTCATCCTATTATACCATCTGGAGATAGTCACACAGTTTGATGTATATACTTCTAAGCTACTACAAATATTTATTTAGTAGGTGCATGTATTTATCTTATTTTTTAAATATGTCATTTATATCACAGTAGATACATCAGAGGAACTCTGATGGCCTATTGGTAAGGAGCTGCTCTGTTGACCAGTGATTCGAATCTGCTGGCTGCAAGATAATTTTCCATTTTATCACACTTAATTTAATTATACCTGCAAGTTTATTTTGGCACATAAAGTAACATCCTCTCAAATTTTGTGTTTTAAAAGGTAGATATCTTTTGAGGATTATTAAATAGCCCATCATGATACAAAGAAGTTCAAAAGCTGGAACGTAAAATGGAAATCTGAGAGGAAAAATGCCAACCTTTTCTAGTTGCTATGTGTCAGTGAGTTCAAATTAATTTATCACTAATCCTTCATTCAGCTTCAAAAGCTATACATCATATGGGATAATATGCTTGTTTTTCTCCTGCAGAACAACTGGCGAATTCAAATTCCACACCTGTGTCTTGACAGTGTAATTCCTTAACACTAAGCCACCAGAGTTTCCTTTCCCACTAATAGAGAACAGTAGAAAAAATTATCCGAACCCAGTCAAAGGTAGCATTAAGAGAAACGAAGAAGTCCTGACAAGTTCTAGCTCTCATGAGTTTCACTGTATTTAAAAAATGAAATGCTAAGTCTGCAGTGAGACATGATTGAAATTAGAAGAATCATCTAAATTAGGACCATCTGGATGTTTTAGAAGAAATGGCAATAAATGATGTAATGCATTCTTTTAGGTATTCTGGGATGCAGTAAAAAATTAAGAGATAGCTTCAGCATTTGAAACTTACAATCTAGTATTGCTTGATGGGGGAAGCTGAAAGTGAAAATGAATAGCAAGACTAACACCTGAAAAACATGGAAAGGTTCACAAGATAATTTATCTTCATCTTATGCATGTTGTGATGGAAACTAAATTCAAGTCAAGAAAACAAATAAGTCCGTCTTGGAGAGAATGAAACCAACTCTCTCCTTGGAGGCTAGAATTTTGAAGCATGGTCAGGAGAGACTGATTGTTGGAGAAGGACATCATGCTTTGAGAGACAGCATGGGTGAGGAAGGCTCCGGATGAGATGGATTGATACAGTACCTAGCGCAATGGGTGTTGTTGTGCCAGAATTTGTGTGACTGGCTCAGAACAGAAAAGGGCTCAGAGCTGCTGTACATATGGTTGCTATGGGTCACAATGACCTAACAGCACATAACAACAACAACAACACAACATTATGAAATTCAAATTTTCTTAGAAGTTTTATATCTCTTTCTAGATTAAGATATAATAACAGAACTTTATTTGTTTTCAGTTATTTTTAATGTGTGAAATATGCTTGTAAATGGTGAAACTGTGAGTAGAGTGGGGTTGTATTTCCTTCAGTAATCTATGATTGATTTCATGACCTTTATATTTTCCCAGACACACACACACACACACACACACACACACACACACACACCCTCTCCCAAACAGATGTTGTTAGGTTTCATCAAGTCAATTTTCAATGCATAACTACACTATGCTATAAAGTAGAACTGCCTCATAGACTTTTTCTAGTTTCTAAATCTTTACAGAAGTAGATCACAACATTTTTTTTCTTCCATGGAATAGAGACTAACTTTGAACTCTCAACTTTTTTGCTTGAGAGGTCCTTGATAGCTGACTTCTTCAAAGCAACACATCTTTTGATTTCTTGACAGCTGTTGCCCAAGAACTTTGATTGTGAATCCAAGCAAGATGAAATCTTTAACCACTTCAGCATTCTCTCTGCCTATCATGATGTTGCTTACTGGCCTAGTGGTGAAGATTTTTGTTTTCTTAATTTTGAGATGTAATCCATAATGAAGGTTGTAGTCTTTGAACTTTGGAGATAAGCACTGCAGATCCTCGTTACTTTCAGCAAGCACAATTGTGCCATCTACACAATGCAAGTTGTTGATGAGCCTTCCTCAGATATTTATATGTGTGACTATGATATTTCTATGTTGTTGTTACTATGTACCATCAAATCTAGACCAGCCCGTAGATGACCCTCCAACGAGTTTTCAGAGACATTTGATTGCACAAGAGGATAATGTCCATCTTTCTCCCTTGGAACAGCTGGTAGATGATTCATACCATGTAACTTTAAGTGCAGTACAATTCCTTTCTACAAATAGATTCATCCGAGAGAGGGTTGAACCAGGCTGCTCCTTGGAGGCAAGGATTCTGGGGCTTTGCCTGACATACTTTGGACATGTTGTAAGTAGAGACAGGTCTTTGGAGAGCGACATCATGCTGGGCAGAATGGAGGGACAGTGCAGGAGGGGAAGACCCTCTATGAGGTGGATTGATTCAGTGACTGGGGTAATCGGGATGGGTGTGTCAGAGGCAATGCGATTGGCACAGGATAGAGCAGGGTTTAGGGCTGTTGTACATAGGGTCGTTATGAGTCGCAAACAACTCAACGGCGCATAACAACAACAACAAGTTCCCAGAGTACCATGTGTGTGTGTGTGTGTGTGTGTGAAGGGGGGGCAGGAGGGAGGGGGAGAGAGAGAGTGTTAGTTTTTTTCTTGTTAAAGTGCTACTCAACTAATGTGAATGAGATGACTCTCATTATTATCTCCATAATATCTTGGGAGTTATGGACACAGAAACAAGCATTAGACCGACTCCTGGTGACCATCCATTGGGGTTCTGAAGTCTGTACATCTTGACAGAAGAAATATCATGTCTTTATACTCAGAGTAATTAGTGACTCGAACAGCCTTAAGAGACTTTAAAAGGAAAATATTTGACCTGGACTTTGCCTTCCTCCTTCCTACAATCTGAAACCTGCACATGACAAGAAAGTCATGATTTCACAGAAAAGAACAATCTCTAATGTGTTGAACAACATCTAGAATAAACTAGACACTCATAGAACAGTCAGGGCTCTCTGAAGAACTAGCATGTAAGGAGTTGTGTTGTCAACCCAATAAAGTGTTCTAATTCACCAGTTACTCTGTGGGGAAAAGATGAGCAGTCTCCTCGTATGCAACTTACAGCCTCTGACATTTCACTGGAGGGTCAGCTATGACTTGTTTCTGACTCGAGGGCACCTAAAAACAACAACATGGAATAGCTAGGTGAGTGTAAGCTGAGCAGAACTTCCTTGCTTTCCTTAACTCATGACACAAAGAAATAAAGTTCTTTCTTACTTAAGCCACTGCATTTCAATGTCATTTGTTACAGAAGTTTTTGCCTTAGTATTATCATCTGAAAAAAACAAAACAAAACAGAAAACAGAGGTGAAACTCCAGGGTGATTTTTAGGGCCAAAATTCTAGGACTACAACATGAAGCCTTTTTTCTTAGATAAATCTTCCTCATTTCTACCTTTTTTTCCACTCCTCTCACTGTATATTTTTCTTACCTCTCTTGGGAAGTCTGGTGCCCTGTACATTTCTTTTCATTTATTATAGAGCTTCATGCTGACTTATAGATAATTTGCTGTAGAGATATCTTTCCAAAGGCATTCATTTTAATCTGCATATGTAGAAAGTACCATCTTCATAAGAAGGGAATGTACTGAAGACATTTGTAATTGTATAGATAAAATATTATCCTTTTTGTAGAGGGGCTAGCATTTTTTAAGAGAATGTCTTTGTTGAAAATGAGCTGAGAAGACCTCTAAAGGGGAGGAGTGAGCCTCTCTGGCTTCTAGATTTGAATCCTGCACCCAGGTTTCACGGATAAGAAGGGTTATCCTGTTAATAAAGAAACAAGAGGAAACAGCCAGATCTGAGCCATTATATTCCCTTACTCTACTGAAATCTTGTATCTGGCAAACTATAGAGCTGTTTACAGTAAAGTGAGAGAGAAAAAAAAAATTAGTTTCAGGTATGTGCAAGTATGCTGAAGCCATTGCTCTTTGTCTTTTTTATTAAGTTTGCAATACAATTTTACTGACTCTCTCATGACTGTGCCACTGTCACTTTTTTTTGGTATAATTTAAATAAGATGTCTTAAGTGCAGTCAAACCATCTTACATGTGTCATCGATGGCAGATTGACTTCATTAAGTTGAGCTCTGGTCAAGGCAACAAAATAGGTTCATGTTTTTAAATTGTTCAAATAAACAGCTAATGTACCAAGGACAGATTTAGCTGAACTCATGTATTACTTGGCCTTTCTTTCTACTTCATTGCATAAAAACACATGATTGCTTTGTCTTTGATGAGTTTTAACAATGCATTGATGTTAAACTAACACTCATCATAGGAGAAAATGCAAGTGACCATGAAATGGAATTTTGTAATCTTAATTGCAGGGTTTCTTATAGGAATGTTCGTTTCACAGTGAATTTTCTTTTGCAATCTATAAAGTGAGGGATATGCATTAGAATACTTACTGACCTTTAGATGTTTGCTCATTGGGTTAAGTGAATGGTCTGTCCTTAGAATATTATGTGTTCAACAGTCTATTGTTTGTATCATGAAATGTCCAAGGTAGGTGCATATCTCACCATCATCAACTCCTTTGTCTCTTGCCCATTAGATTTTCTCATCTTTATGTCTCTTCAGCAACTCATCTTGTCAGTTGTTTCTATTGATGACAAGGCAGACATGAGATAAGGCTCTTTTATAACCCAGATTGTGTTTATAGATGAACTGTGTAATAGGTTAAGATGAGAGGACTAGTAAATAGATTATTTTTTTCCCTAGATGAAAAGAAGCTTACTCAACATGGGTTTAGAATAGCAATAAATAGCATTTGCTTTGTGATAAGTAAGATTTAGGATCATAAGAGATGTGAGAGAATGGAGTGAAGGTAGTTTGGAAGATATTTTAAGAGAATATATTTAAGGACATAATCATGGTAGACTATAGATAAGAGACTGATTTGATGGCATTTTACAGTCCTCAATATAGTGATATTTTTTGTTTTTAAAGGTAATATGGTGGACAACTCTATAGATTTCCCAGTACTGATATAGGAGAAAATATCAATATGGGATTATTTACTTTTTCTTTTTAATTAAAGCTCTAGAAACAAAGCTCCTACAATATGTACCAAATAAGATCCTCCATGTTTTCACCCCTTTGAATAAAGTCTGACAGTGGGAATTTGGGCTAGGATACATAAGTGGTTGCAGCTTCAGATCACCATCATTTCTCTGAGAAATATAGAGGAGAGGTGATACAATTAAATCAAGTAAAATGTCAACAAAAGGGACCAATCCATTCAAGTATTCTCAATACATATGTGCTGTGTCATAAAGCAGCCTATATATTTCATTTTCCTCACACAAAAGCTATGCTGAGCATGTAGTCATGAGGACCTCTGGTTTACTGACTTGGTCTCAGGTTAGGGGTAAGTGTAAGTGAAGGGAGCACCAGGTCAAGAACACAAGGAGCAGTGTGGAGTCCTAAGTTTGTGGCTAATGCCCATTTGGACCTATCCCTAGATACCTGAGGAGTTGACCAGAACTCAATTAGATGGAGAGATGACATATGCTGTGAACTAGTATTGATCACTGCAATCTGATTACTTGTTCTGGATTAGACTTTGCATATGGAGATAGGTGCCTAAAGTTTCCAAATCAAACAGAAGATTCTTCAGCAAAAAGACATGTTTGTTCCCTGATAGGGATGGGCACATCAGATATTGGCAATCTAAACCAGAGGTATTAAGGCATGAGGGCTGGAATAGGTGGCTTAGATCCTTTCAGTAATATTGTTGTTGTTGTTGTTGTTGTTGTTGTTGTTGTTGTTATGTGCCGTTGAGTCGTTTGCGACTCATAGCGACCCTATGTGCAACAGCCCTAAACCCTGCTCTATCCTGTGCCAATTGCATTGCCTCTGACACACCCATCCCGATTACCCCAGTCACTAAATCAATCCACCTCATAGAGGGTCTTCCCCTCCTGCGCCGTCCCTCCACCCTCCCAAGCATGATGTCCCTCTCTAAAGACCTGTCTCTCCTTACAACATGTCCAAAGTATGTCAGACGAAGTCCCAGAATCCTTGCCTCCAAGGAGCTGCCTGGTTTAACCCTCTCAAGGAAGAATCTGTTTTCATAGCAGTCCATGGTATATTCAATACTCTTCTCCAGCACCACAGCTCACAGGCATCAATTCTCCTTCTGTCCTCCCTAGTCATTGTCCAACTCTCGGATGCATAACAAGTGATTGCAAAAACCATGGCCTGTATCAGGCGGACCTTGCTAAAACCTTTATAAATGTGGAAACACTATATATATGACGAAAACACAATGTAAATGGCATATTATATAAAATACAATGTACATGAGATATTCAATGTATATGAATGATTGTATACAAGCCAATAAAATAGACTTTACAATATTCTGTTCTGCAGCAGTAGGGGCTCAGGTGGCATAATCAATGCATATTGGGCTTCTTGACAAAACTGTACCACAGTGAAAAACAGTTTCACAAATTTATGTAAAAGTATATTGTTTCCTCTGCCTGGAATGCCTTCGACCACCATATTAAATTCAACCCTGAGAGCCCAGTTCAGACATCTGTAATTCCTCGATAGCATGCCCTTCTCCTCTGACATTATGTTTTGCATCCTGTTGTTAAACTTACCATCAAACATAATTATTAATCACTTATTGTATTCAGGATGCAGTAGTGAATACATGGGTAATCTTTTCTATGTATTAGACTGCATGCTAATAAACACTCGAGCAATGTTTTGGTTTTGGTTTTGTTTTTGTTTTATTTAAATCACATCCACATATCCAGTACTTAGTTGCCATGCCCAACATAGAGTTGTTATTGTTGTTGTTATATGCCATCAAGTTGCCTGCAACCCATAGCGACAATGTGTACAGCAGCTCTGTACTGGCCCTGTCCTGAGTCAGTCTCAGTAATTCCGACACAACAACCCCCATTGCCCCAGTTACTGTATCAATCCATCTCATCCAGGGTCTTCCTCTCCCATACTGTCCCTCCACCCTTTCAAGCATTATCTCCTTCTCCAAAGACTGATCTCTTCTGACCATGTGCCCAGAGTTTGTGAGATGGAGCTTCAAAATCCTAGCCTCCAAAGGGAGACATAGTTTCACCCTCTCCAAGACAGACCTATTTGTTTTCTTGGTGGCCCATGGTATGTTCAAAACCCTTCTCCAGCACCACGTTCAAAGGTATTGATTCTTCTTCTGTCATCCTTCGTCATTGCCCAGCCAACATAGAGTAGCTACTCAAAAATAAATGGTAAATTAATATTTGTTCTTGAAGAAACAAGGTTTTTATTCAAAGAAAGTCTGAATCTACTGCAAGGCCCCTTTATGTTCATCATTCTTACTTTAAATCTGTGCTATTTGTTGGCGGCAAGATGAATTATTCAAGGTACAGACTTCTTAGGCCAGAAAACAAAGATTATCACCACAGAGCAATCTTCATAATCTCATATTACTTGTGCAAACCATGCATACTATCTCATATATTGTTTAAAAAAGTTGTAGTCCACTGACAGAGGGTTTGAGATTTTCTTTTCCTTTCTGGGTTCTGACAAAAATAGCTGTGGCGTCTTACCTCTACCCTCACCCTTCCTTAACGCCTCTGCAGAGAACTCGAAGCCTTCAAATTCACTCTCCGCAGATAAATTGAGCCATTTCACCTTCCCTGATGTCTCACAGATAAGTCTGAGAAAGTAGAAGAAAACACAGTTGAAGAGTACCCGGGGACTCTCTTACATGATAAATGAGGATTTAGAAAATTGCCCACCTTCGCTGTAAACTGTAGTTTCTGGACAAGTTGAGGAATTAAACTGCCATCTTTCATCCCATGGAGCTGAGATTTCTCTGCAGTCACAGCTGCCATCTTGACCTTTTTTATTTTTCCCCCATTTCTCGAGTTATTCACTCCCCAGCTCAGCCTCTTAGGTTTGAAATATTCAGATTTATCCTTCTTTTTTCCAGTGTATGGATTTCTTGTTTTCTCCCAGCATTTTCTCATACCACTGAACTGCATCATGTGTTAATAAGCTTTTTACTGTGCTAAATTGCTTTGTTTCTATAGCTGATTTGAAGGCAAAAAGGCCCTAGAGGGTAAAGGGGGGAGGGAAAGGAAACATTCTAAAGTAATTAGAGTGATTACAGAAGCTGAAAACATTGCTTTCATAAAACGGCAATACTTTTTCAGGACATCTTTTCCCCTTCTCTCTTTCTTTTGCTATACAATAATTCATGAGGTTTCAGGAACAGTGTTTGCAAAGCAAATAGTGGCTGGTGGGTTTTTATTGTAGGCTGAATGAGAGGCATACATTGGAAATTGGAAATTCACGGCTGTGGCCATCATGGGCTTCCTTGTGATTCAGCCTTCATTTGGCTCCACTCATATCATGCACCTTCATGACAAGAGAGCCTGAGACTTAGCAGCTATTACAGTGAGTTTGAAACACAGAGTTAAAAACCAATGATATGTCATTACCAAATACTTTTTCCCAGTCTGTGGCTTCCCTTTTTACCCTTTTGGAGAAGTTTTTGCATGTACATAGGGAATTGATTCTTAGAAGGTTCAATTCATCCATTTTATCTTCTCCTGGTTGTAGATTTTTCAGGATACTTGGAAGACTCTTTATGTTGTGGAGTAGAACTACTAGAGTTTGTCCAAGTTTTTCTTTAATGAAGCTTATAGTCCTTGGTTTTAGTCCTAGGTCCATGATCGACCTTGAGGTTGTGGAGAAACTAGAACCCTTATTCACTGTTGGTGGGAGTGTAAAATGGTGCAACCACTATGGAAAGTGTTGTGGCTCTTTCTCAAAAAGTTGCAAATAGAGATACCATTTGACCCAGCAATTCCACTACTGGGAATATACCCTAAAGGGACCATAACTGACATCCAAGCAGATATATGCACACCCATGTTCATTGTGGCTTTGTTCACAATAGCTAGGAGTTGGAAACAACCTAAGTGCCCATCAACAAACGAATGGACAGAGAAGTTGTGGTATATTCACACAATGAAATACTACGCTGCATTGAAAAACAAGGAACTCACACAATATTATTCCAAATGGGTGACCCTGGAGGACATTATGCTGAGTAAAATATCTCAGTCACAAAAGGACAAATATTGCATGGTGCAGTTGTAGAAAGTGACTGGCATCAGGGTTTGGGTAAGACTGAGAAAACTGAATAGATTATGTATACTAAATTGAAACAGATGAGGGAGAGAACAGTTTAAAAGTGATATATGATAGCATATTATGATTATCACAGGAATCCAGAATTAAGATTACATAGTGGAGTGCGTTGGAGTCGGGGTAAGGGGGATTACATACCAAAGAAGAAGTCTATCTTTTGCATTTCAAAGAGAGGCGTGAACTGGGGGGAGGGGGATAAAGAAAAAAGTGCAACAATGAATGAATGAAAATCCAAAATCTCTGTAAATGTTAATCAAAATTAATAAAATAATTTTTTACAAACCCAATGATGTGACAAATATGTAAAAATATATTCACTAAAAATGGCTAAAGACATCTCTTTGATCAGGGAAAAAATGAAAATAGTAAATGTGGCAATTACGGATTAACAGTAATGAAGAGATGATGTTCTCGGATGAACTATTCATTACTTCTTGTGCAATGGTTAAATAGATTTTTGTTGTTGTTTGTTTGTTTCAGGGGAAAATTAGGTTTCTTTTCAAGCTGACTCAAAGCCAATGCAGTAATTGTTGATGTTAGCTGCCATCAAGGGGAGTACTATCCAGAGTGTCCTATTGAACAACAAATCTGAAACTTTTCCTATTTAATGCTACAAATCTGAACCCTTTACTATTTAATGCAATAGTAGAAAGTTTGTAACGGGAAGTTTCTATATTTTAAACTCTTCTCCCGCACTCTATTATTCAGACAAAAGGGTATTAGATGACCTAAAATGGAGTTATGCTGCCAATCCAAAGGTGAGCAGTTTGAATCCACCAGCTGCTGTAAAGGAGAGAGATGGATGGTCTGTTACAGCTTCTGCAAACACAATGGAAGGTTGGCTATGGGCTGGTTCTGATTTGACAGCTATGAGTTGAGTTGATGAATTGCCCATCATTTTCTTGTAATAAACAGACAAAATTGGGATACTTGTGCCAACCATTGCAGGTCTAAAAAGCTCCCAGAACTGGAGGTTGAGTAATAAAATGGGGAGTAGACTGGCTAATCCACAGAAAAAGTCTTTTATTGTGTGCGTTAAACATTTGTTGGAAACGTCAATGCTGTTTTACTACTGAAAGAAAGTAATGTCTCACAATGAAGCTTTCAACATAAATACATTTTCTGGATAACACTAAGATAAATTTCCGTTTGGAATGTAAATGATCTAAAGTCTCTTACTGACTAGACAATCATCATAAGACAGAATATATAGAATGTAATTTAACTTTTCCCCCTGATGACTCAGGATGAATTGTCCAAGAATCTAATAATTCTATAAGCATCATAAGTGTCTGCAGTGTTGTCTGTCTAATGTACAGACTAAATGCTCTTGTACTGATGGATTTTTGGTACATGTGACCAATAGTTAAGATCTGTAAGCTTTTGCATTTTGTGTAATGAATGCACGGCTACTCTTTAACATTTTAAAAAATGATATGTCAATTACCAGATGTGCAAAAGAAGATGACATGTATAGTTGAATCCGTTTAATTGGTCCCTTTAGTGGAACAAGATGAATACATTTAGTGCATTATTTTGGCTATTTAGGATGTTCTCTTTGGGGTTAATTGCTGGAAGTCTGACATTCAGGTAAGTGAGGTACTGGTAGTTTGTGTTTTGCTCAAAGGGATGATGTCTACAGCTGCAAATAAACAGAAAACTCATGAATCACGCTTCCCTTCAAAGTTTACTGTGAGATAATAATATATAAGCTGAAAACTATTTGGCTTACTTATAGCTTCCAATAAAGTGACATTTAATTGAGACTATAGTCTTTTTGAGAATACAAGTTGCACATAATCACACTTTTTTTGGTTTTGTTGGTGACTTTTAAGTGCTATTGGCTTCAATGAGGAGAAAACACATCATAGAATGTAAAAAATCATTAATAACAGAAAAGTAATCAAGAAAGTGACATTCCATGTAACAATTTAATTAACCTTCTGACAGTCCAGAGGGTGTGTGTGTGTGTGTGTGTGTGTGTGTGTTTGGCATTAGGGTCAAGAGTTGATTCAGGTAATGCATGAATTTAGCAGCATGTGAGAGCCATTTTTTCTTCATTGTGACGTCATAAAGCAGAGAACTGCATTCCAAAGTAATGAGTAACATAAATCCAGGGAAGAATAGAGGTTTAATATGGGAAGTAAAATGTAATATGACCCATCTTATCCAGACTCCATGAAGTAGAAAGGATTGTAAAAAGAAAAAAAAAAAAACCAAAGAAAATTCATCCATGACTTGAGCCCTTACAACTTACCCAAGACTATTTCAATCTAAATTTATTAAAAGTGACACATTTATATGTCTTTTTCCTGATTTTTACAATGACTTTTTACATTACATAGCAAAATTCTATCTTCACTGAAGTGATCAGTATTTATGTATGAGCAACAGTGTTTTCTCTGAGTTTGTTCAACTTTTATTTATTTGTCTTTGCATATACACAGACAGAACTCTAGACTAAACAGCTATTAGAGGACTAGTGATATTGTCACGTGGGAATGTTTTTCCACTCTAAACATTATGTAGCCCCAAAGGAGAGGCATTTCCTCAAACATGAAGGAGCCACAGTTTTTATATTAAGATTAAATAAGTATGGAGAGAGAATGCAATCTTGGCACACTCCCTTCTTAATTTTAAATTATGCAGTGTACCTTTGCTCTGTGTGCACAATAACTTCCTGGCCCAGGTATAGGTTTTGTGTGAGCACAGTTCAGTGTTCTGAGATTCCCATTCTTCTCAACGTCAGCCACAACTTGTTATGATCCACACAGTCAAATGCCTTTGCATAGTCAATAAATCACAAATAGACATTTTTCCGGTATTCTTCACTTTCATCCAGGGTCCATCTGATATCAGCAATGATGTCTCTGGTGCTATGGCCTCTTTTAAATCCTGTTATTATTTGAGAAGCTGGATTCTATAAAGAGGAATGTGGCATCAGGATTGGAAGGAGACTCATCAATAACCTGTGTTATGCAGGTGATACAAGTTTGCTTGCTGAAAGTGAGGAGGACTTGGAGCACTTGTTGCAGAATATCAAGAAATACAGCCTTCAGTATGGATTGCATTTCAATGTCAAGTAAACAAAAATTCTTGACACAGGACTGGTAGGCAACATCATGATGGATGAAGAAGAGATTCGGACTGTCAACAACTTTGTCTTGCTTGGATCCACAATTAACACCCTTAGTACAAAGTAGCCAGGAAATAAGGAGACGCATTGCACTGCAAAATTGTGCAGTTAGAGACCTTTCCAAATTATTGAAGAGTAGTGATATCAGTTTGAAGACCTAGATGCATCTGATTCAGGCCATAGTATTTCCAATTACCAGATGTGCATCTGAAAGATGGAGAGGATGCAGCCGGAGTGTCTTTGGAGGCAAGAATGATGAGACTTTGTCTCACATAATTCAGGTATGTGGGTGGCTAGAAGGGGCTATTCCTTAGAGAAGGATATGATGTCAGGAAGGGTGGAGGGTCAGCAAAGGAGTGGAAGACCCTCAAACAGGTGGACTGATGTGGTGACTGCCTCAATGGGATCTGTGTGTCAAGAAGTGTGAGGATGGCACAAGATAGAACAGAGTTCAGATCTCTTGTTCATAGGGTCACTGTGAGTTGTTCTCAACTCGATGGCACCTAACAACAACACTTCCTAAATAGGTCTAATAAAGAACTATTTAACAAAGAGAAAGCACCAGAGATGCCTGAAACCTTAAACAGTTTTACAAGCTACCTACACTTGATTAAAAATGTTGGTGGTAGAGTGAGGCTGAACTATCTAAAAATCACAGTTTAGGATATTAAAGATGGTTCTTATATGACTTCCTTGTCATCTTGCTGCCACTAAGAGATAGTACTACTTGAAATCTGTGTAGATAGAATATTATAAAATGGATATGTCTCCTAGATTGGCAGGAAAACTCAGTTAAGAGTAAGGCAAATAATATTTAATCTCTTCTCAGAGCTGAGTAACTATTGACATTTCCTCTCAGTTGATTGTAAAAGGCTCTCTGTGATGACTTAGAGTGTGTGTCTAGGGTGAGTGCCTCACACGTTCTGAATGGCAGCTCTCCATCACAGTATCTCAGCTGCACAGTAACCAATTCTAATGAACTCCAAGTACCTTTCTGAAGTTAGGGACAAGAAAAATTTCTCAAACATATTTATGGAGCTTTTTTAGACCTTGTGAAAATACCAGTGATTTTGAAGGTGCATTTCTAATTGTTCTTAAGCAGTTATTGTGGATACTCTGTGGGTAGCACTATGATCATATTTGTGGTCTTTCTTTCTTGTTTATACAGCCTCATTCTACTTCAAATTCTGTTTTATGATTTGATGATATCATTTGAAATGCACAATACATTTACTCATTGAATAAATATATGTGTATCTGTAAAGGATAAGAGAACACATCTTCACCTTTTTTATATCTTCTGGATTCCTTAGCTTACTATAGAGCTTATATGTTCAATTAATACATAATAGGTGAAGGGGGGGGGAAACAAAGCCAGATAAGAATAGACACATCCCAACACACCTTTGAAGCTTTATTTAGAAAACAAAATAATCTAGCCATTCCTCAGAGAATTTGAACTAAGCATGGGAACTCAGGCTACATCAGGTTGAGTGAGTTAATGTGAGATAGCACTGGGTAAACTCTAAAGAGATAATTTTGTTATCATAAAAGACAACTGCAGGCTAACCCACACCAATATAGCTTATACCAATTAGGATCCTTTACAAATTATAAAGCACTTTCCTCTTTTGTAGCCCTATCAGCTTTCTCAACAATTTCATGAGGGTGGTATTTTTATTATCTCCACTTACAGATGAATAAACTGGTCCATTGAGAGAAACTAATTAGTTTGAGGTCACATATTTACCAGTGAAGTCGATGTTCAGACTCACCTCCATGTTGGGACAAATATCCCAGTGTAAAAATTCTCTTTTAATGAGCAATGGTGCTTCTTAATTACTGTGCTACAGAGAGAAAGCAGGCATCCCTTCACTCTCTTTCTCTGAAAGGAAATCAGCCAATGCACAGCCCTTGGAGCCTTGTAAGTGGCCTGTACCAGTCATCTAGGTCTCTGGTGAGAGCTGAAAGATTAAAAACTGAACTATGTGGGAGTTTCTCTCACTCATGGGATCAGCTTTATAGAGAGAGCTTTCAAAGTGGATTGATCACCTCATCCCTTGAAACTTGCACCAGTAAGAACTTTGCCCCCAGATGGACAGAAGTTACCAATATAGTCATAAGACTCACATTTATATCTTGTTAAGTAACAGAACTAGGAAACAGTAGTGGAACCCATTCTCTGCCTCAGTTAAAGAAGTATGAAAAAATATGAGTGACTAAAACAATACTCCCTCTGTGTCCCACTATATTAAACAATACTGAAAATCATTCTATGTCACAGATATTTTTGCAAGAGTTTATTTAGTAATTTATAGACATACTTCCCTTTTAATAAAGCACAATGACAAAAACAAAGCAATCAGCAGTTCAGGTCTTAAAGAGATGTAATAATTTGCCTAAGAACATAGTATACTAATATACAGAAGCACTAGAGCCATAGAGTATTTTTCTACACTCTACTTTCTTTTTTTTCCAAATTAATAGAATTTTTTACAAGAATTAGATCCATTTTGAAATCAGATGCATATGATTTGACCCGCCTCATTTCTGTAGCTGGAAAACTCCTAGCCTACTCATCAGCCTGCTGGACAGTTCCTTTTTCGGAGACAGAGATTCCATCCAAAAATTCTCGGATATCCTTGTTTTTAACTGTTGTAGCTTGCTGAATCAAAGCAGCTGAATTTGATACAACTTCAATGGCATTTCCTTCAAGAATTAACTCACCTTGCTGGGCTTGAGATACCGAACAAGCAACACCTGGTTTCATTAGAACTCTGCCAATGTATTTTTCTCCCAAGAAGTTTCGAATTTCAACCAACGATCCACTCTCTTGAATCACAACGTTGATGGGGAAATGAGCATACACAGACCTCATCTTGTAACGAAAGCCCAGTGTAACACTCTTGATCATGTTCTGTACGTGGCTACAGATGGTGCGAACAGTAGCCAGTTCCTTCCTGTTTCCCCACCATTTTCAACACGAAGCCTCTTCTGTTTCTTTCCGAGGAGACTGAGCTCTACATTGATGTGATTGCAGTCCCTCCGCAAGGTTCCCCGTGGGCCTTTCACGATAACTGTGCGGCCCTTCAGAGTAATGTCGACATTCTCTGGAATGTCCACAGTCTGGTTGCTGAGAATGGTCTTCATTCTCGCAGTTAATGTGGCAAAAAAGGTACACTCTACTTCTTTTTTTTTTTCCAATGTTACCCACAATTTTTTTATTTTATTTTTTTTTTATGATTCTCACAGTCAAATGCTTTTGCATGGTCAATAAAATACAAGTAAGCATCTTTCTGGTATTTTCTGCTTTCAGTCAAGATCCCTCTGACATCAACAATGATATTCCCCATTTCAAAGTCTCTTTTGAATCCCCTTTGAATTTCTGGCAATTACCTGTCAATGTACTTTACAAGCAAGTTTTTAACAATTTGAGTAAGATTTTACTTGCCTGTAATATTGATAATATTGTTTGCCAATTTCCACACTTTGTTGGATCACTTTTTTCCTTTATTTTAAAAAATGGGAAAAGTTATGGATTTCCTTAAGTTAGTGGGACATCACTTCTTTTTTTATTAGCTTTAATGAACATTTACAGAGATTTTGAGTTTTCATTCATTCATTGTTGCACTGTTTTCTCTACCCTCATCCCCAGTTCGTTCTTCTTCCCCCCTCCCCAAGAATGTCTGTTTTAATTGTCCAATTGCCACAGTGCTTGTCAAAGCCAGTTCTGATTAGTCTCCTTTGTCAGTGTGTCCCTTGCCATTCCCTATCACTCCTCCCTGAGAGAGACGTCACCCTGATTCATAAGGAAAAGGGGATGGCGTATTCTCTTAGCATAGCTTCTTTTGAGGTGAGATACTATCCAGACCATATTTTTATTATTAAGTAGAAAACAATAGACAAAACTTTAGACTATTTTGAACTATTGTCTTGTTGTTGTCTTTTTTTTTTTAACAACTTTTCACCTTCCTTACACTCTTTGTATTTTTTCAGTCAAAAATAGGTTCAGGAAGTTCTTAATTCTTGACTCTGACCTTATTTGAGACTTACATAGTCAAGCAGATCCATCCTTTAATGCAAAAGCAAAATTCTGTGCATTTTGTTTCTGAAGTTGTAATTTACCTGACCTCAGCTGTCTTTGTTAGGTGTGTGGGGGGGGTGTGTTTTCAGTCTGTATGTTTTGAGATAGGTTTGGGTTGTTTCTAGGGAGCTCCGGGTATCTGCTGTTTGGGAGCTCTGGTGGTTTGCTATTGAATGGAAACCACACTTCAGCTGAAGCTTCGGGCAGGTTTTCAGAGGCAGTTTATTCTCCTAAGAGGAGATAGCCCATCTTTCTCCTGCAGAGGAGCTTTTACGTGTCAACCGTGTGCTTCAGGACCGCAGCATTGTTCTGGTAGTTTAGTGGTAAGGAAGTGGCCTGTAAATACACAAGAATGCGATTTTGTTATTATTATTGTTGCTGTTTATTTATAAAATTTGAATACATTGTTTGTCACACCAGATTCTTCCAATTTCCCTCACCCTACAACCCATCAAATTGTACAACCTCATGATTAATCCTCCCCCCCAACCTGCACACGCTCACCCCTCTGCTTTCACCCCCCCAACCCTCCGCCTTGAATCCTTATACGTATTATACAATAATGGTTTTATATCATATTTGTCCTTGTGAGACCGAGTCAGATCACTCAGCATAATGCTCTCCAGTCCCTCCCAAGTTAGGTAAATCATTTACAAAATCATTGCTCCTGCATGCTGCATAGTATTCCATCATGTGAATGTACTATAATTTCTCAATCTGTTTGATTGTGGTTAGACATTTGGACTGTTTCCATGCTGTTGTGATGGCGAACAATGCTGCTATGAACATTGGTGTACAAGTCTCCATTTGAGCCTCAGTTCTTATTTTCTCAGGAAATAAATCTCAAGCAATGGAATAGCTAGGTCATATGGAACTTCTATGCTCAGCTTTTTGAGGAAGCGCCAAACTGCCTTCCAGAATGGTTGTACCATTTTACATTCCCACCAACAATGTATAAGAATTCCTATCTTGCCATGTCCTCTCCAACATTTATTACTTGCTGGCCTGTTAAACTTTGCCACTGCTACTCTACTGGAGTGAGAGAGTATCTCAAGAACATGATGTTTTAATGGTAGATTCAAACCACTTGATGGATCCAAACCCCAGAAACTGGGGATCTTTGAGTTCACAGTGAAACACACTACAGACTGTGCCACCAGAGCCCCTTTTCCTTACTGCTCCTTGCGTGATCGTTTCTGCTTTTAGCAATTATTTTAATCTTTCAGAGGTAAATCATCAAGCCTTTATTTACAGCATACTGAATATATTTGAACCACCAACCTTTTTTTTTTTTTGAACCACCAACCTTTTAATTATTAGCCTCGCATACATTTAAAAGGCTATATAAGGTACAACATACAGGCATGCTGAGGAAAAACTGCCTTATTTTTATCAGCTGAGCCAGTCCTTTCCAGCTACTCTTTATATTGATAAGGAAAGTTGTAAGGTTAAAAATTTTGAAAAAGTACTTTGACCCTTTCCCTGTTTTGGAGAAAGAAAAGTTAATTTCACTTTCTTTTAAAGGTTTTGAAATACTGCTGATTAACATGAGAGTCCAGGACGTGGACTGTCTCTGAATGTGCACTGTTTCTATGGTGCTTCTGGAGGATATTCATTACCCAAACTCATATTTTTAAAAATTCTTTTGTCAAGCCTAATGAGTCTTATCATTTATCTCTGAAGCAAGTGGCTACACACACTTAATATTTTATGCAGCTCTTTTATATAGATATGCACAGAATTATAGCCAATCTAACCATTTAATACTTTTTTGTGTGTGATAAGTGTTCGTGGCTATCTGCCCAACCAGAGCATTTTCCTGTCCCTAGTTTAGTCCTATATAACAATTGTAGGTTTCCTCTTTGAGGCCTGGGAGAAGTGTACACTGGGGGCACCTTGTGGCAGGAACAGGAAACTAAGATCTAGTCAAAGGAAAAAGAGACAACTGGAGTTGGAATCAATGGAAAAGAGGGCGAAACGGTCTGGTATACAAAGTTAAGGGTGATGGGTTTCTGCAATGGCTGAAAATCTAGTCATTTAGCAGGATATTCATGAGGAGAACTAAAAAAGTTTCTAAGTTGTTCTTCTTAAACAGGGAAGTCACATCCAGGCACCATTGTAATGATCCCTGAATGGTGTAAGTGGATAGCCACTTGACTGAGAACTCGTAGGGTGGCAGTTAGAACCCAGGTGCCTTAGGAAGAAGCCCTGGTGCTTTGAGAGATCTTCTGCTCTGAAACATCAGGGTCACCATGGACTGGAATTGATTTGACAATAGATGGTGTGGTTTGTCTTAGGGCACTAGAGTGATGTTTATATTGTGTCTTTTCATTCCCTTTTCATGATTATGTGTTTTTTCTTATTGTGCTGACATAGTTGGTGCCCTCTGGTTCACATCTTCTCCATTTCGACTCCCTTCTTTCCTCTCTTTTCCCATCTTGGACACTGAACTTACCCTCATTAACACATAAACTTCCTGGCTATATTCTTAGTTATCCTAGTATTGTGCACAGCCTCTGGCATACACAGTGCTTAAAAAATATTTCTTGAATAAATGTGTCAAAGTTTAGTATGTAACCGCTATAAAATGTCACCAGTCTCTCATAAAGGTTTCTTGGAAACGTACCTTGGAGTGAGCTAATGATGATGATTTCAAGGTCCTTGGAGATATCAGGAAGAGATAAGTTTCTAAAGCTTAACTCTTGATGAAGTTCTTCTTCTGCCCGATCAATTCCTTCAGGCAGAGATTCTGAAATGAGCAGGGAGAGTGAAGGTCATTTGCAGCATATCCATTCAGAACCTGGTCCAACTCTTTTATTAATAATTTCCCTTTCATTAGCACTGTCCTCACATGGCTATGTCTAAGACTGACCTTCGTGAATAAAGTTACAGGCTGGCTTTCAGAAAGAAGAGCATATGTACAGTCAGGAGTCTTTAATTCACCTCTGAGCTCCTTGCCAGAAATATTGTACTGGGTGAGTCCCTTGATTTCCCTCAAGTTCCATTTTCTCAGTGTAAAACAGTAAAACCTGACCTACCTGCCTTTGAGTTGAAGGAGCATTATTCATAATGGATATAGATGTTCTTTTTAAACAGTGACGTGCATTCCCTCAAAACCAAACCCACTGTCACTAACTTGATTCCCACTCATAGCAACCCCACAGGACAGAGTAAAGTGGCCCCTCAAGGCTTCCCAAGTTATAAATCATTACGGAACCACAAAGACTCATCTTTGTTCCTAAAACTGGTGAGTTTGAATCACCAACGTTTTGGTCAACAAGTGAATGCATTAAACATAGTGCTTCCAGGGGCTCTTTTGATAAATTGTAAAGTTTAAAGGGATAAGAATGTGTTTAAATTGTAAAGTTTAAAGGGATAAGAACGTGTTTAATTAAAACATTTGGATCTCTATTTTAAAGCCTCATGAGTTGCTTCTGCTATTCAATTTATGATGGCCTAGTGGTAAGGAATAGAACTGTCAGCCCAAAAGAAAGCATGTGATTCAAATCCAACAGCAGCTCTGCTGGAGAAAAATGAGCAATCTTCTTTATGTAAATTTTATCCTCTGAAAACCTACTGAAAGATCAGCTATGAGTTGATCCTGACTTGAAAGTCCATAACAAGAACTACAACACACATTTCAACAGTCTAATTGTCTACTGATCTTTCTTTGATGTTAGTGGTACAATTATGTTTGTTAAATCCCTGCCATATTATGGAGAATGGGCTAAGTGTTATGTCTGTTGTTGTGGTTAATTGCTGTTGAGATGCTCTGACTTATACTCTCCAATAAAATAGAATGGTGGCTGGTCCTGAGCCTTCCTCACCATTGCCATTATGTTTGAGTCCATTGTTGCAGTCACTGTCAGTTGTCATTTTGAGAGCTGTCCTGTCTCATGTGCACAAAATACATGAGCTAGGTGTTTCCACAACACTTCCCTTCAAGGGTCACTCTGGCTGTACTTCCAAGAACCAAAAAGTTTTCATTTTTTTTGATAGTTCATGATCTATTCCATTTTATTCACCAAAACTGTAATTTAAATGCTATGTGTAAATAATGAAAAAGACTCATTTCATTGTGTAATTTAAGAAGAAAGGATTGCTAAGTATATATACACATGAATTTATAATTAGAAATTTACACATCAAAGCAGATTAGCTTCTATGGGAAAATAATGATAATAGTAAAAAGAAGAAGAATCAAGGTCAATGAGAGAGAAATGAGGGAGGGTGCATGGCTCATACTGAAGGAGTATGTATAAATCAGGTTAAAAACACGGGAAGGATGCTATAGCAGATGCACATATGAATAGCTTCATAAATCCTGGAAACACATAGGGCCAGGGTAGCCAGGGTGAGAGGGAGGTGGTTGGTGAAAGTGTGTGAGTACAGGTAGGTGTGGGTTAGATTATGAGAAGCTTTATAAGTTGAGGTAAAGATACTAAATCTTACTGAACATTTGATGCAAAGACAATGAAAAAGTGTTGAAGTATTACTACTAGATTTATGCTTTAAACAAAGTAAAACAAAGTGAACCTTCACACTTCCTAGATGCTGTATGAATACATAAGAGATATATATGCATGCAGACAGATAAGCTGGTTTTATTGCAATGGCATATTATATACTTCTGTGATAACCCAAAGGTGAGTTGTTCCAATACAATAATTGCTCTATAGAAGAAAGATGAGTAGTCTTCTCCAGCAAAGATTTATAGTCTCATAAAACTGCTGGAGGTTTACTATGAGTCAGAACTGACTTGATAGCAGTGGATCTTTGCTTTCAATGCTTAGTAAATTTGGTACCATTGTGGTATGGGGACCAGGTACTGTTCCATGATTCATGGAGGCAAGGAAGGTGAAACTTTGTCTCACAAACTTTGGGCATGTTCTCAAAAGGAACAAATCCTTGGAAAAAGATGTTGTTGTTGTTTGTTATGTGCCGTTGAGTTGCTTGCGACTCATAGTGACCCTATGTACAACAGCTCTAAACTCTGCTCTGTCCTGTGCCAATCTCATCCCGATTTCCCCAGTCACCGAACCAATCCATCTCCCAGAGGGCCTTCCCCTCCTGCGCCTGCCCTCCACCCTCCGAAGCATGATGTCCCTCTCCAAGGACTGTTCTCTCCTTAAAACATGACTGAAGTATGTCAACGAAGCCTCAGAATCCTTGCCCCCAAGGAACAGCCTAGTTTAACCCTCTCTAGGATGATTCTGTATGTTTTCTTAGCAGTCCATGGTACCAACAACACTCTTCTCCAACACCAAAGCTCAAAAGCATCGGTTCTCCTTCTGTCCTCCATGGTCATTGTCCAGCTCTCTGACTCATAACAAGTGATTGCAAAGACCATGACCTGTACCAGACGCACCTTAGTCTCCAGAGACACACTGTTGCTCCTCAGAACTTTAGAGAGGTCCTTAAAAGCAGACTTTCCTGTCGCAATATGTCTTTTAATTTCCTGGCTGCTGGTGCCAAGAGTGTTGATTGTGGAGCCAAGCAGACTAAAGCTGTGCACAATCTCAATCTCTTCACCATCCATCCTGATGCTGCCGATTGGTCCAGTGGTGAGAATCTTTGTCTTCTTGACATTGAGCCTCAATCCATATTGAAGGCTGCAGTCCCTGACCCTCAGCAGCAAGCATTTCAGGTCCTCCTCAGTTTCAGCAAGCAGTGTTGTGTCATCTGCATGATGCAGATTATTGATAGATCTTCCACCAATCCTGATGCCGCATTTCTCCTCATAGAGCCCAGCCTCCCAGATGATCTGTTCTGCATACAGGTTGAAAAGGAATGGAGATAGGACGCATCCCTGGTGTATGCCCTTCCCAATTTTGAACCATGCAGTGTTTCCTTGCTCTGTTCTGATGACTGCATCTTGGTTCAAGTATAACTTTCTCATTAGCATGATCAAGTGTTCTTGGATACCCATTCTTCCAAGAGTCAGCCACAGTTTGTTATTGTTCACACAGTCAAAATCCTTTGCATAATCAATGAAGCACAGATAGACATTCCTCTCGTACTCCCTGCTTTCAGCCAAGATCCATCTAACATTAGCTACAATATCCCTAGGACCACTACCCCTTCTAAACCCAGCCTGGACTTCTGGGAGTTCTCTGCTGGTGAGCACGTTCAGGGCAGCATCTGTTAGCTGAAATATGTCAATTAATATACCATCTATTCCTGGGGGCTTATTTTTTGCTATTTCCTTCAAAGCAGCTTGAACTTCTGCCTTCATCACCATAGGCTCTTGCTCATATGTTGTTTCATGAAATTCTTCTGTTTCTGTAAATTCCTTTCAATACAATGACTCAGTATGTTCTTTCCATCTTCTTTTGATGCTTCCTGGATCGTTTAATACTCTGCCTAAAGCATCCTTGATTATAGCAACTCGAGGTTTGAATTTGTTCTTCAGTTCCTTGAGCTTAAGAAATGCTGAGCATGTTTGACCCTTTTGATTTTCTGACTCCTTGCACATTTCATTGTAATATTTTACTTTGTCATACCACACTGTCTTTTGAAACCTTCTGTTCAGCTCTTTTAGTATCAACAAAGAGAATTCATCAGCTTTTGTGGTTGAAGAACCAAGGGTAGATTCAGCTAGATCCAGAGCTTCAAAATGATAGAGACCTCTCTCTTTTCCAACTCTGCTTACTGCTGTTTATGTGAACCCCATCGTCAGAGAATGAAGGAGCAGTTGGTTCCCAAAGCATAAGCATGACTCTATTTTCAGAAATAGAAGCGACCTGAAGAACAGGAACAAGGTAAATGCACCAACTTTTTCCATAGAGAGGAGACTCATGCTAGAGAATCACAGGGGATTTTTCTGATCATGACACTCTTAATATCTGGATGATTCTCTATTGTGGGAATGCCTTGTGCCTTGTGAAATATATAACAATATTACAGGTTTTTACCCACTTGATGTCACTTACACCCCAAACACCTAATTACAAGGTTCCCTGATGTTGTAAAACACCCGCTAGTAGCAAAACTACCTGCCATTGAGAACACATAGTACTAATGATAGTAACTACTCTGGTGGCTTAGTGGACAAGGAGTTGAACAACCAACCCTCAAAACAAAAGGTTTGAATCCATCAGCTGCTTCATAAGACACACATGGACAATCTCCTCCAGTGTGGTTTACAGACCCTGAAAGCCTGATGCAGTGTCAGCTGTAATTTCTGACTTGACAGTAACAACAATAACAATATTATTTCTTTAGCTTCTGTCCTGTTGAGTTGATTCCTGATAAACTGCAAGACTATGCACAAGGAAATCATATGCTGTCTGGTACTTCACTACCCCATGATTGTGACTCTGACCATTGTGATTTTTAGAAACAGTTTATCTTCGTTTAGCATTCCTAGTCTTATTTTGGAAATGTTGTTCAGTGTCATAGCAGCACATAAGCCTCCACAAGTAGACATTTAGTCATTGTTCATAAGATATAATGACCAAAAATGGAGTCAAAATGCTTTGCATGTTGTTGATGTTGTTATGTGCTGTTGAGTTGAGTAAGACTCATAGTGACCCTATAAACAACAGATCTAAAGCCTATCTCTAACCTGTGCCATCCTTACAATCTTGACACACTTGAAATCATTGCTGCACTCACTGCATGTTGTTGTTACCATTAAGTCAGAACTGGCCCATAGCTGACCCTCAAGCTGGTTTTCAGAGGCAGTTAATTGCACAAGAGAAGCATCCATCTCGCATGGAACAGCTGATGAATTTCAACCACATGCCTTTGGGATTGCAGTGCAGATTCTTACCACTCTGCATAGATTGTGAGAATTCTGCCATGGAAATACCATTGTTATTTTTACTATTTGCTTAATAGAAACTTTTGCTGCAGAAAAGAAAAGAATGGATGCCATTTCAACATCAAGAAAATGAAAATCTTTATTTGTGGACCAAGAGCAATTTATGGAGAAGAGATTGAAGTTGTCCATAATTTCATTTTACTTGGACACATAATTAATATCCATAATACCAACAGTCAAGACATTTAAAAAAATGTTTTTCATTGGGAAAATTTGCTGTCAAGAACCTTTCCAAGTTTCAAAAGGGATTTTTGCAATTTAAAGACTAAAGTGTAGCTGATTCAGGCATGGTCTTTTCAATTACTTCCTATGTATCTGGAATCAAACAATGAATAAAGATAGCAGAAGAAGAATTGGTGCCTTTGAATTGTGATATTGGAGAAGATTATTTGATATCTCTTGGACTGTCAACTGAACAAACAACTCTGTCTTGGAGGAAGTGTAACCAGTCAAGGGTGGTGAAAGAAACTTCATCTCACAAACGTTGGTGCATGTCGTCAGAAGGAGCTAGTCCTTGAAAATAGACATCATGTTGGGCAAGGTGGGGGCTCAAAGAAAAAGAAGGAGACCTCAACAAGGTGGATTAACAAAACATAGACTGTGCCATCAAATCCATCATAAACTCTAAGAGCTGTAGTTCTGAACCTTACCCTATCCTGTGACCAATCTCACTGACTCCAGAACAGCTGTTCCCATTGCCACAGTCACTGTGTCAATCCATCTCATCTGGAGTCTTCCTTTTCTTCACTGACTCTCCATCTTTTCAGGTGTAGAGCGTATCAAAGATTGTGGGAGATAGCACAGGAAGTACAAGGTTCAGACTTGTTCACAAGGTCACTATTGCAGTCTACTACATGACATTTCACTACAACAAAATAATACAAGTAAATTCATTTAAGTCTCATGGTCATTCTATGTATTATTTTCATTCTGTATATGAGGAAATTGAAGGGGAAATAAAGCAATCAGCTTCCCCACTCTAGCACCAAGAGAACCTTAATTGCACAAGTTTTGATTGTTTGCTAACCAATTGTCTGGTACTTCAAAACTACTATCCACTCTTTGGGAGAAAATTTTTTTCTCTTGTAAAGATACATATGCTAGAAAACCCTATGGGAGGTCCTACTCTGCCCTAGATGCCTTTTAACTGTGTTTTGATAACATACACCGTGTGCTTAACTGCCACAATCTACTGCTTTCTTCTTTTGGGACGGATCAGAGATATAGATTTATAATAAATAAATTCTTAGACTCTTCATTACCAGGTAGAGAATTTTAAGTTTTATTTATCAATCTGAGAGATGTAACAAAGTGATTAGAAGGAGAATTTATAGAAATAAGGCAGCAGTTGGTAGATAATCGTAATAATTGATACATATAGTGATAAAAATTGAATCAGTAGAAATGAAAAGGATTTAAATCCAAAATTAATTGTTGTTGTTGTTGTTGT
>NW_006399845.1:4109944-4127567 GCF_000299155.1 Elephantulus edwardii | reverse complement strand
TCCATCTTCTTTTAATACTTCCTGGATCATTTAATATTCTGCCCAAAGCATCCTTGATTACAGCAACTCTAGGTTTGAATCTGTTCTTCAGTTTTAATAGATAGTCTTTTATTCTATCATAGATTATAATGCTTAGGCTATAAGAAGAGTCTGCTGTTTTTATTATCCCCATAAGGTTAAATTAATTGCTTTGCATTCAGCTAGTACCCCAACAATGTTCTATCGAAATTTACTCAAGAATTTTTTAATTGGACAAAATTAACCACAGTGGAGGTTATTAAGGAAATAGGTTAAGAGTAACTTTAGAAAATATTTTGGAGGCATGTCAGCTCAGTGATTTTACAAATTACATATATTTTGATATGGTTAAATCTATTATATTTTGTTAGAGAAAAATATACAAAATATTATAATTTAGTGAAAATTTACCATTTTAATTGGCTAGAGAATTTATTTTGCTTAAGTGATTTGTTCAGATTACTAAACAAATCTGGTTATCAGAGGAAATTAAGGTATCTCAGTTATACTGAATAATTATCTTTACTATTAATGTCATGGAAAAACACAAAATTATATAATTTAATGGTTCTTGATATTTGGAAAGGGTCACTAATGTTTCTTATTTGGCTTGATTTTAGAGAACCTATTGAATCTGAACAGATACTTTCTGAATGAACTGCTTCAGGAGAGTGTAGGGAAGCAGAAATTATTGGGTTGAAACTTAAACAAAAAAATGTTTTTGTATTTTTCTTCCCCTTTCCACCCAGTGGTGCTGCTTTGCTCAGCAGTATCTTGGTACTTGGTAGAACAGGTTATACATGGATTAATAAGGAAACAGAGGTACAAAACCCACAGATATTTTGTTCAAGGACAGAAAATGTGTACAAACATGCAAGTATGTGTATGGGTGTCTTGAAAGTCAATTTGCATTCTTTCTTTTCACCTGTATGCTGATGTTTAATTAATTAATTAATTAATTAATTAATTTTTACCTATTACCCACATTATAGGAGAAAATGGGCTGCTACTTAAGCATTGACAACATGCATGCTGGGATTTCAATGCCTTGTACACTGCAGCAAGAACAGGAAGAGTTAATTGCCAACATTATTTTGTTGGGAGAGGCAGCTTTCATTTCACATTGATTTTCTGCATTCTCTGTGCCAATTTGCAACAGCTTGTTTCACAGCCCCACATTTGTTTAAAGCTCTCTAACAGACTGATTCTATTTTTTTATGCTCTTTTTTTCCTTTTTTTTAAACTTAGGAGAACATGGCTTTGCACGTGGTTGGGAACCCAGATAAGCTTCTCTCTCTGGAGACCATGATTGGCAGCTCCCCCTATTGTGCAGATGTGAAACGAGGAAAGCTAATTTTCCCATCGACTTTCTAGTTTCTATTACTATCTGTCATTTCACATTGGTGCTCATTACAGCCATCTCCTTGCCAGATGGGAATCTGCCTACTCACTGGGTGTCTATTTTCTGCCACTCATGGATCATAGCAATGTCAAGACAATATGCCGTAAACTCCCTTCCATATATGCTTTGTGCACTGGATACATTGGTGACATTATGTAAAATACTTGGTACTGGCAGTCAACTACCTGCATATCATGTGTGAGAAAAGGAATGGAAAGGCCAGAAAGTCTGAGTTACTTGAGAAAAGGTGCCCATGATGGAGATGAGAGGGATGGTGCTGGCAACACAAATGAATGATCTTGTAGCCACAGCTGTTCTGTGGAGCTAGAGTGACCGCTAATGGTCTGTGTGAATAACTAAGGTGTTTGTATATGTCCAGCTAATATGAGAAGGATCTCTTCTTGGTGAAATGACAACCCATGACTGGAAATCAAGTTTGACTTAAACCAGGAGTTCTCAAAGTTTCATGCTAAAAGAGAAGCTTCAATATCAATACAGAAACTTGTTAGAAATGCAAATTTTCAGGTGCTGCTCAGGCCTCTGTGAAGCAGAAACTTTGGGATTGGATCTAGCAATCTGTGTTTCAAGAACCCTTCCAGGAGATCCTAATGGTTGCTAAAGTTTCAGAACCAACAATTTAAACTAAAGTGGAAACTCGAGGATTGGATCCATTGTATGAGTACTTTTTAATTGAATTGATAACTCAGTTGTTTCAGTTCCTTATTCCCTTTCTCTTATATAGGGAGATCCTTATGTAGCAATAACGTACTGTAGTGCAGGCTGAGTTTTCAAAATGACTTTCCTAGACCATTGACTTGACTTTTATCAGTGGAAATATGCAAACAAAGAGCAAAGACTAATAACTACAGGATTAATCACTCTTGCCATCTTACCAGACTTAAATTGAGCAGGTTCAGCTCCTGTGCAAGTGAGAGACAGATTGAGATTGAGACACTGAAACAGTAGCTGAGAACTAGAGTGCCATGAGACAGAGCTTACTGTGGACTGTGGCCCCACAGGGCCAGAGCCAGGAAATTTTGATCAAGTTTGCTAGAATACCGGACATGATGGGGAGATAACATAATTGACAAGACTAAAGAGGGGTTTTGTCGATTTAAAAGGTTGCAGTCTTAATCCACCAGCTGCTCCACAAGAGAAAGAAGGCAATCACTACCTGTATGATTTACTGCCCCTGAAAACCTACTGCAGTGTTTGTTTAGACTCAATGAATTATGTATCACAACAAAAAGGCTCCATGAAGCCTCAATCCTGACAGTCAAAGGGCTTGTGAGCCTTCTTGAGAAGCTGTCTTGTCTGAAGAATTAGATCCTTCTGCCAACCTGAAATATAACCTATGAATCCCTCTAATAGACCCCATAATCATGAGTGTTGCCTGTGAGTTCTTTGCAGCCATTGCAATCTATTAATGGGCGCACTAGCAGGCAAACTAGAGCTGTGAGGAATATGCTTGGTATTAGAATGGATACAAATAAGTGGGACCATAGTGCGTGCATGACCTTATGGGAAATTGGTTTTGATGTTATTTTGTTTTGTTTTACTGTAAGTGTTGTGGATGAGGACTCTTTCCCCAATGTAGAGTTAGTGAAGGTCAGACAACATCTCCCACACGGTTGGTTTTTTTTTTATACTCAGTTTACTCAAACTATGATTATAAAGATTTCAAGCAAGTCTATATTGAGTCTCTCTTAAGACTTTTTCAAATGATGTTTTTGGAATTACATTTTACCTATCTACATTTATATCTCCTTTGTAACAGAATCATATTTGATGTCAAGAAAAGGTCCTTGAAGATACATCTGTCTTCCATATCTATTTACTCATTAAGGCAGAAAATTAGGCAGCAAGAGTGGAAAACAAAAGCTCTGTTAGCCTGAACACTCAGCTAACTAGAAATGAAGTTATCTAAAACCATTCTTCCTTCAATTTTTTTTTCTTTTTTTATTTCATTATTTTCTTAAAACTAGTGAATTTATATCAACTCATCATCTAATTTTACTTTTCCTCATGAAATGATACCCAAACTTTACCATTTCACAGTGCCATGAATTATTGTTGCAAAATGGGGCATAAAATAATTTAGTATAAGAATGGAGAGCCCCCAGGATGTGAGTAACTAAACAACCTATCATCAATGTCTGGAATCACCTATATTTGCTGTATCTTTCCAAAGTGGCATGAACTTCAGTGTAACCCACCCCATTCCCACCTCTCTGTGATCCTTCAGAGGAAATTTTTTTTCAGAAATGTATTAGAAGTCTGTACTCACTTTTTACACTTCATTTTTCATACATGAGAAATTAAAAGACTGTTCAGTTTTTATTAATTTTGTATCTGTATTGTGTAAACTTTGCCCTTGGAGAGGGACCTCATACTTGGGAAGTTGGAGGCATGGGGAAGGTGAGGATGACCCTCAATTGGGTGGATTGATGCAGTGACTGTAGCAGTGGGCTTGAGGTGGTTGAAGTTTATGCGTATGGCACAGAATAGGACAGGGCCTCTATGAGTTGTACTTGAATCCACGGCACCCAAAACCAAAAACAACATGGTTGCTTTTGTACTACAACCACCACAAGGGGGAAAAAAAGAAATAATATGATCTACAAATCTGTCTTTCCCTTTTCTGATCTTCCTAGGAGAAAAATGAGAAGTAGGGTAGAGAATGAGAAGTCAGACCTCAGGTATACTTCTCCTTTCAAACTCTGGGGATTTAGCAAGCTCTTGAAAAGTCTCCTTATTTTCCAGATCTTGATACCTGTATTCTCTTATTATGTGTGGAGTCCAAAAGTCTTTAAAACTCATTTTGGTCATTTGCTTAGAAAACACAGTTTTTGTTCTCATTTCATTTTGATGTGTTGTATTTATTGCCTTAGATCATGAACCAAAGTTTACAATGGGTATGCAATGAAATTTGACTTTAAATAGTTAGATAAAACTCAAATGTCATCACTGGATCTTGATTCAAAGGATTGTAAGAAAACTCATGACATAAATTAGAACTTGCTTATCATTGAAAGTCAGAGGTTCATATTAAAGATATAAGCAGAAAAGATAATTTAGGGATGCTTTGCCCAAATAAGATAGTTTAGTCACTTTTGAAATCCACATGAGGTTTTCCTATCAAACCTAAAATCAAATTTCAAATTTTAAAAACAACCCAGGCCACAGACAAGTTTCCTGGTAACCAAAGGTTGGATGTGTCTGAAAAAATGATCTTACTTTCCAGTCTCGGGCGTGGAGGTGCTGCTATCAGTTCATTTGTAACATGAACCAATCAAGGAATTTATTTATTAGTATGAATCTTTGCATTATTGAGAGCACTTGATAGACTTATTTACATTTTTTATGTTAGAAATGATGAAAAAAACACTCTAATGGCTCCAAAGAAAGAATCTCTCTCCCATGCTAAAAAAAAAAAACCAAAAATCCCCCCAAAAAAACCACGCAAAAAACCCCCAATAACAAAAAAAACCCCCACTTTTACCAAGACCACGTCACATGATATTTTAAATCCTAGCCCTAAATGTACCAATTTGTTGCATCACAATGTAAGTAGGCCAGTTTAATGAATAAATAATGAAATAGATAAAACATAGAACTGAAACTTTGATTACTTTGTATTTTAAGTCTCTAAACCCTATGAAGTATGTGGTTAACTTTCTGACTTTGCCTTACCAGCAAAGGAAAATCCTACAGCAAAATCCATTAAGTATATTTTGCTCACCCATGACTTCTCTGACAGGGATTAGATATTTTCCTGATATATACTTTAAAATATATTCAAAATGAGCTTTAGTTCTAGGCTCTCTTAGTTTTCTGGTGGAATATGGTAAAATATCAGATAGTAAAGAGGAGAAACTTTATGCACCTGCTATTATATACTTTAACATTTTTATGAAATTCTGCTTTTCCTCAATCTTCTTATGTTTATGCCCAATCTATTTTAGGGCAATATGATTATAAGCTCAGGCTAATTTACATAGTACAAGGCAAATTGTCAAGAGAGGGCAAGGATTTTCTTTATTTCATTGCTAATTCTCCATTAAGTCCCTTCAGCATGAGAACTCTAGAAATATTGGTTATCTTATATCCCCAAGTTGGTGTTTAAATTTATTCACAAGTGTTGAACCTTGTTTAGATGTGAAAATACCTTCTCTATAAACAAATTTCAGAGTATTTATACAAATAAGCTTCTGGTATAAATACTTTTCAATATATCACACACACATACACACATAAAAATAAAATTTTGCACTAAAGGAAGACTCATAAATTTCTCTTTTGCAGCTACATGTTTTCTTTCTTTCCCCCAAATACTCTTATTTATTTAGTGTTTAGGAAAGGGCCGCAATACGCTCACTCCTCATTTATCACCTTGGTTAGTTTCCAAAGACTAAATTGTTCAGCAAAAATCAGTCGTATGCAAAATTTCAGTGACTAAAAAGCTCCTGAAGCTCCAGGAGTGATTTCAGAGGGGACCTTGTAGACCTGCTACCTCCCCTGGACCCAAGTTTTGCAGCTTATTCTCAGAAATTACTTTCACACTATGTAACATAATTGATTGGGACAGGATGTATATAAAGGAAGAGACCAGCTCTCCCTCAATCCACGCAGAGTATTTGCTTTCCACAACAACATCCACTTCCCTGAGATCACTACTCATTGGCCCTAGCACCCTCAGACTGTTTAGTTTGTAGGTCTTGGGGTCTTTAGCAAAGTGACCACCACAGGTATTATCTATGCCCCTCTGCCACCTTTCACAGACTTGTAACCCAAAGCTGTAGCTCTGAACACATGGCCAGGCAGCCCCCACCTGGTGCCCATCTAGGATTTGATGAAGCTAAGGAACACTCCTTCAGAATTATGGCCTGGCTGCAGTCTCTGGCCTTCCTTCTCCTCCTCCCACACCCTATGTCCCCTACTCCCCCACCTCATTTAACTTATTGTCACTCAAAACTGGGGATGAGACAGGTAAAACCAAAGTTTCAGGAGTGAGCCACTCTCTCACTCAAAATGCTTTCATCCTAACATGGCTTAAGGAGACTTAAGTAGGTAATTTTCACTCTTTTCATCAATGTGAAATATGCTATAATGTAATGGTAACTGAAGGGAGCTCTAGTCACTTAGTGGTAATTGTGCTGCCAGACCAAAGGCAGTGGGTTGAATCCTCCAGTTGCTCAGCAGGAGAAAAATGAGCAACCTCCTTTCATGCCAGTCACTGCTTCTGTAGACCTTCCAAAGGGACAACTAGTGTTGGTTCCTAACAATGACAATAAGTGAAAAGTAGGTGTATTAACAACACATTCTTTGCATTTATAGCCCGTATACTGTAACTTTTAATATTTTCAAAGAAGGATAACATGTGAGAGTCTCGATTCCTGTGACTTAAAATATCTAACGTGCCTTTCTACATGAACTATTGGAAGAAGTGTCACAGGTTTACTGATACAGAAGATCCAGAGTGCAGATATGTTAGAGTGTAGATGTGCTTACTCTTGAAGTAAATATTGATTGAACTCTGGTGGTGGCAAGAAGTTTGAATCTAACAGCTGTTCTGTGGGACAAAAGATGAAGATTATTTTCTTATGTGTTTTACAGTCTCGGAAAACCCACTGCAGGGTCAGCTATGAGCCAGTTCCAACTCAATGGCACATAACAACAGCAATAAGCTATTATATTACTAAGTGGGAAAAATCATGGTTGTTTCTAAAAGTATTATAATTGCTCTTCTATTAGCCCAAGGATACTTGTGATGTAGATGTAGATATAATAATTTCTTAATATCAAGATTTTCTAACAAATAAAGTATTACATGTAAATTATACTTCTCTCCTACCCAGGATAGCTACATTATTACTATTTCATTTTTTTCTTCATTCCTTGGGTTATAAGCAGTCACTTTACTCTTTATGGGAAATTTCTTTCTCATGAAAGTTTTGGGTACAATTTAATGTTAGTGGAAAACCAGAACACTACTTATTTTTCTGTTATAGGCAGAAATAAGAGTGTTCTTATCTTTATACTTTGTTCTTTCTGTATATTTCCAGGGTCCATTTTCAGCAAGTGGAGTAGTTAATTTTTTTTTTCTGCTGCAGTGACACATATATATTTAAGTGCAGCCATGTGAATGTTGTTATTATTGTATCCTATTGAGTTGGAATCAATTCTTAGTTAACCCTCCAGTGAGTTTTCAGAGCCAGTTTATCACATGGTAGGAGATAACCCATCTTTTCCTGTGGAGCATCTGGTGGATTTGAGCCACATTTGTTTGAATTGACATCCTAAGATTATTATTTTCCATCATTCTAATAAATCTAGATTAAAATATATTTCTTGACAGCCATTCCAGTCCATGAATTCCATTCATTATAATTGTATAATTGTAGACTGACAAAGAAATCAAGTGAACAGAGTTTTTACACACATAGAAATTAGCTTCTCATGAATATAGTAGAAATTATTGTGAGATCCTGAAATTATTTTCTTTTTTTATTCTTTTCTTTCCCTTTGGCACCAAAGCAATACTTATACTCTTTGTTTTCTAACTCTTAACATAAGAAAAGAACTGAGATTGAGTGTACTCATAATAGCAAAGGAGGAAACCAAGGAATTTGGGGCTCTAAATTTTAACCAAGTTTTTCAGGTTTTCTTATAACTCTTATGTTCCCATCTTTCCCATTTGTAAGGCTTAGCCTGAAGTAGACACTTTCTTATTTCTCAGGATTTCTTCACACTGAAAATTCTAACTTCCTAATTATGTTGATTGTTTTCTGTGAATGATATAAATTAATCCTTGGCTTGTAACAGAAAGATCTCTTCGGTTATCTCAAGCATGGAAGCAGAGCTTTGCAAGCTGAGAGAGGGTTTTTTTGGGGGGGTAAGTGCCTGCTGGACAGGAGAAGTCTTTACAGGGAAATGAGAACAGAGAAGAGGCCTCTTTGTGAGATCCTCACCTGTACTTGACATTTATAGGTCTGAAATGCATTCCTTTTTGAAGCAAAGAAGGAATCCAGAGCTCTTGAGTGGAAGCAAGTGTCAGGCTAGAAATTTCTGGTATGTAGAAAGGAAAAGTTCCAACGTACAGTTTTCATGTTCATAAACTACATACCATGGTTAGCCAAAATCCACTTTATAGCAAGTTTTAAGATATATTTTACAAAGCTCCAGGAACTTTTTAGCACATGTTTGGGCATGTTACAAGGGGAACCAGTTCTTGGAAAAGGATATTGTGCCTGGAAAGATGAAAAGTTGCTAACGATCAGAAGACCCTCAATGAGATGGATTCCTGTAGTGACTATAGCAATGACCTTGAGAATGTCAGAGATGTTCAGGATGCCGTAGGATACGGCAGGATACAGAAGCATTGTTTATAGAGTGTGAGTCATACTCAACTGGAGGGCACTTACCAATAACAAAAATGGACTTCCAAAAGAATAAATAAATCTGTTTGGGGGAAAGTAGAACTGGAGTGCCCTAAGTCACTAGAGTTCCCGTTGACAGAGGCAGGGATAATGAAATGATGTCTCACAAACTTTAGGCATGTTATATGAGGGACAGTCCTTGGAAAAAGACATTGTTCTGTGAAAACTAGAGGGTCACAGAAAAAAGGAAGGTGCTAAAAAAAGAAGGATTAAAACAGTGACTGCAACAATGGGCTTGAACATAGTGAGATTTTGAGGATAGTGGAAGATAGGACCAAGTTCCAATCTCTTGTTTACAGGGGTCCATGAGTCATAGTTGACTCAATGATTCCTAACAGCATCACCAATAACAGCATCTTACCCAGAGCTCAGCCACAGAGGCCACACACTACGTACATACTATATGAGCCCTGATATAACAAGTCTGCACTTTGGCCTAGCTTTACTAGTCATCGTATGGAGTCATAGGGTGTGGAGGTGTGGTATATGAATTGGTTTTGTGTGCTTCCAAGTGGATTTTGAATTATTGAAATTCTGTATGGGGCAGAGTACAAGTCCACCATAGTATTTCCTAAGCTGACAATCTTCACATCAAACATGATATTCTCAAGGGTTTTGTTAGACACAAGACCGAGCTCAAAATTTCTTGGTGGCTTGGGAATTACCCATAAAAAGGATCAGGGCTGATTTTTCCATATTCATTTTTTGAACAGCTCAGTCTGGTACACAATCCCAAGTCCCCTGGCATGTCCAATGCCCCAGACAATCATTCCTCAAACAATTGAATATCAGCACCATCCACTGTTCACTAGTGACTTTAAAAGAGGCTTTTCCTGGACTGAGTGATCATTTTATAATAGCATCTGCAGCAAGAAGATGTTTATTTGGCCTCTCTTTTCACACCTTCCCTTAGGGGTTTAGGTAAACAATGTTTGCCCCTTTACTTTACACAAATGACAAATATAGCGCTTTTGTAACATTTGTAGGTTAGGCTTTATGCTCTGTGTTCATTGGCGTCATCTACTTATCTAGATGGATTGAATAGCAGTATGACTTGCCAATAAAGGAAAAAAATGGGTCTTGAATATTTAGTCTCAAATCCTAACTTGAACACTTATTAACTGTCAATTACTTCGTATATTAAGAATATCCTTGACAGTATATTAAGAATTGGCAATCAACAAGCTTGGTACGTACTGCCAGGAAATTATGAGATGAATAGGTTTGGGAAAGTCTGTTGTCAGGGACCTCTCCAGAGTAGTGAAAAGCAACTATGTCAGTCTGGAGAATAAGGTGTAAATGATTCAGTCCATGATTTTTGCAACTACTTGCTATGCACCAGAAATCTGGACAATTACTAGGGATGATAGAAGGAGAATTGATGCCTTTGAGCTATGGTGCTGGAAAAGAGTATTGAAAATACCATAGACTGCTAGGAGAACAAACAGATTTGTCCTAGAGAGGGTGAGATCAGGCTACTCCTTCGAGGCAAGAATTCTCAAGCTTCATCTGACATACTTTGGATATGTTTCAAGGTGGGACCAGTTCTTGGAGAGGGACATCACACTTGGGAAGGTGAAGGGATAGCACAAAAGGGGAAAAACCCTTGGGATGAATTGATTCAGTGACTGAGGTAATGGGAGTAGGCAGGATGGCACAGGATAGAGCAGGATTTAAGGCTGTTGTACATAGGGTTGCTGTGAGTCACAAGTGACTCAATGGCTCATAACAACAACAATATTAAGAATAATAAGGAGCTTGCTACAAGGGTATTTGAAGATCTCATAAGACATGATGATGGCTTATCAGATAGCCTCACCTAATTGTTGTATGTTTTTGGCATGAATTTGGTGTTCAAATTAGAATCATCCTCTGTTTCTCCTTTGTAAATGGAAACCTGTCAACAAGGATCAATGGAAAATAAAATTCTAATTTTATTTTCTTTTTAAAAAGTATGTTTCTCATTGATGTAACAAAAGTGTTTCAGTCTTAAAGCATGAAATAATTCATATTTATGTGCTTAGAGTTCTTGAGGTTGGCAGTCTGAGACAAGTTTAAGAGGCTAAATCGAGATGTCAGTAGTTTGGTCCTTTTTGCTGACCCAGGAGGACAACATTGCCTTATCTCTTGGCCCTTTGGCACATGGGGGACTCCAGCACTCCTTGACTCACAGGTGCATCATTCTAATTTCTAGGGTCACATACCCTTTTCCTCTCCGACCTCTAATATTCCTGCCTCTCTTATAAGCACCTGATTATTACCTTAACCTCAATTAGACAATTTAGTATCATTTTCCCACTTCGACAGTCTTAATCACCTCTGCAAACTCCTTTTTACTATGTAAGATAGTTTTTACACGGGTTCTAAGCATCAAGAGTAAGAGAAAGATTGGTAGTTGACTTCCGTGAAAATTTGCAGCTTGAAAACACTGTGGAACAATTCAGCTCTTTTATGGTCACCATAAGCTTTATTGGCCTAGTGGCAAGAAGGTGCACTGCAATCCTGAAGGCATGTGGTAGATTATCATATCAGCTGCATATAGAGATTGTTTACCTCCTCTTTGCCAATTTGAATACCTCTTCTTTCTATGTTTTGTCTTATTGCTCTTGCTAATACTTCCAATACTGTATTGAGTAAGATAGGTAATAATGGGCATCCTTGCCTAGTTTCTGTTTTCAAGGGGAATGCCTTTAATCTTTCTCTATTGAGAATGATGCTGGACCTTGGTTTTGCATATATACTTTCACTATGTTGAAGAAATTCTCCTCCATTCATATTTTGTTGAATGTTTTAGTCAGTAAGGGCTGTTGGATTTTGCCAAAGGCCTTTCCGGAATCAGTTGATAGGATCATGTGGTTTTTGTTCTTTGCTTTCCTAATATGATGAATTACATTTATTGTTTTTCTTGAACCATCTTTGCATACCTGTTATGAATCCCACTTGATCACGATGAATTATTTTTTATGTACTGTTAAATTCTATTGTCTAGAATTTTATGAGAATTTTTGTGTCTATGTTCATGAGAGATACTGCGTTATACTTTTCTATTTTAGTGATGTTGATATCTTTATCTGACTTTGGTATTAGGGATATGTTTACTTCATATAATTATTTTGGGAGTATTGCATCTATTTATGTTTTCTTAAATGCTTTATGTAGAATTAGTGACAGCTCTTCTCTGAATGTTTCATAGAATTCACTCATTAAGCTATCTGGTCCTTTTTTGGAAGTTCTTTTATGACCTGCTCAATTTCTTTTCTTGTAGTGAATCTCTTCTGGTGTTCTACTTTAGCTTGTGTTAGTTTGGGTAGGTTGTGAGTTTCTAAGTATTTTTCTATTTTCTCTAGGTTTTCATATTTGTTTGAGTATGCTGTTGTTGCTTTGTACATTTAAGTCTGAAGTGACCCACAGCTGACCTTCCAGTGGGTTTTCAAAGACAGTAAATCACATGGGAAGAGGTCGTTCATCCTTCTTTAGGAGAGCAGCTGATGGATTCGAACCTCATTCCTGTGGAATTGCAGCACAATTTCTTGCTACTGGTACACCAGAACTCCAAACAGAGTTTGAGTAGTTTGTCATAATTTCAGTTGATTCTCTTGTGACATTGCCCCTTTTGTCATCTGCCATCTCTTATTTGAATTATCTGTGTCTTTCTCCCTGACCCCCTCTTTTTTTTTTTTTCCTTTTGTTAACTTTGCTAACATATTCATCCTGGAAAGGGTTAAACCGTGTGGCTCCTTGGAGGCAAAGATTCTGAACTCTGTCTAGCATTCTTTGGACATGTTGTGAGGAGAGACCGGTCCTTGGAGAAGGACATCATGCTTGGGAGTGTGGAGGGACAGCACAGGAGGGGAAGACCCTCTATGAGGTAGATTGATTCAGTGACTGGGATAATCGGGATGGGAGTGTCAGAGACAGTGCAATTGGCACAGGACAAAGCAGAGTTTAGGGCTGTTGTACATAGAGTCGCTATGAGTCGCAAGCGACTCGATGGCACATAACAACAACAACAACAACTTTGCTAATAGTTTGTCAATTTTATTGACCTTTGTGAAGAACCAACTTCTGGTCTTGTCAATAGTTTCAATCGTTTTGCTCTTTTCTATTGCATTTATTTCTGTCCTAATTTTTATAATTTCTTTTAGAGGTTGTTGGGTGGTTTTTTGTTTTCGTGGGTTTATTTTTTTCTGGGTTTTTTTCCACCCTCTACTTGTTGAAGATGTTGAGTTAAATTATTAATTATCATTTTCTCTTCCTTATTGTTTATTCCTTATTTTTCTTATTGCTATGATGACCTCTAAGTACTTCTTTTGCTGTATCCCTGTGATTGTGGTAAGTTGTGCTTTTCATTTTTATTTTCAAGAAACTTTCTAATTTATTTTCTTTCTTCCCTGACACATTCTTATTCAAGCAGAGTATTGTTCAGCTTCCAGATGTATGATTTTTCTCCTTTGTCCTCTTGTTGATTTCTAGTTTCATAGCACTGTGGCCTATGAAAATGGTTTGTATTATTTCTATGGTTTTTTTTTTTATTTATTGAGAGTTGCTTTATAACCTAAAATATGATATATTTTGGAGTATGTCCCATGCATGCTGTTGTGTTGTTTGTTGTTCTGTGCCGTCGAGTCGTAGACGACTCATAGCGACCCTATGAATGAACAGCCTGAGCACTGTTAATACATAGATTTTCCAGAGGCAAGCCATTTCAGAAGTGGATGCCGCTCCTGCTTCCAGGCTTGATTTAGTTGGGAAGCTCCAGCCAACATTGTCCACCATGGGTACCCATTACCATGATCCCATGCATGCTAGAGAAGAATATATAACCATCTTTTTTTGGGTTCATTAGTCTGTATATATCAATAAGATTAAGTTGGTTGATTGTATGGTTTAATTCTTCAGCATCTTCATTGAGTTTCTTTCTGATAATCCTGTCTTTCATTGAGATTAGTGTATTGGAGTCTCCTTCTACTATAGTGGTATTTTCTATTTCTTTTTTTCCTTTATTTTTTAGCTATATAAAGATTTGCTTTGTGTGTTTTACAGGTATATAATTTTGTGTATAGATGTTAATTATGGTTGTATCCTTTTTGTTCTTTGGCCCTTTAAATAGAAACAGGGATTTAAGTCTGCTTTTGTTATAAGGTGTCATCAAATTGAGTATGACTCATAGCTACCCTATGAACAACAAATATGAACACTGTCCTATCCTATGCCGTCCTCACTGTGTGATCTCTGACACACTTGAACCAATTGCTGCAGTCAACCTACCTGATTGAGAGTCTTCTTCTCTTTCTCTGTCCCTCAACCTTCCATAGCATGATATTCCTCTTCAAGGAATAGCCTCCCCCAGCATCATGTCCAAAGTATGAGGGACAAAGCTTTTTGCCTTTGTCTCCAAGGAGTACTCTGGCTGTACCTTCCCAAAGCCACATTAGTTTATTTCTTTTTGGCGTTCCATGGTACATTAAGTGCTCCTCTCCGACACCACATCTCAAAGGCATCACTTCTTCTGTCATCCTTATCCAACTCTCATTGTCCAACTCTCAGAAGCAGAGCAAGTGATTGAAAAGACAATAACCTGAACCACAAGTACATACACCATAATCCTCTAACATAATTTTTCTTCAATAATTTGGTGAGATATTGATGGTAGACTTATGCAGTGCAATACATCTACTGATATCCTAAGTATTTATAGTATATTTTATTCTTATTTCAAATGAAAAGCTTTAAACAATTTTGTGATAATTACTTATTTCAATGAATATTCAAAATGTAATAAAGCCTATTATGTTTTGAGACTTTCTCTATAAGAGACAGTAGAAATCTTTGGTAAAACCAAGAAAAATCTAAGCATTATTATCTACAAGCTAAATTTTGCTGGAAATTGAAGTCAATTTAGGCCAATGAGAATGTCACAAACTGAGGAAACTTTTCTAGAACCCTGTGATGTTTAGGAAATTACTTTTCAGGATGTCTTAATCCCTGCTGTCACAGTGTGAATCTCCTCCTTCTTGTTTTGTCCTCAGTAGAAATGGATACCTGCCAGTAACTATTTTCATAATATGAGACTTCATTGTACTTGAAAAGTCTTCTGTCGACCCTGTGTTAGTTTTCTTTTATTCTGAGGCACATGAGAAGCTTCATCCTGCTAGGATGTGGACTCAGAATCTCTGCTTTTCACAGCTCACCATGTTGCTCTGAACTTGCAGCTCCAGGGCCAAGCAGTCTAGCAACATCTGCAGGGAGCTATAGCCCTGATGGTGCTGGTTTAGTTGGTCTTTTGTTGGTGTGGCTTTTCATGCAATTGATTGGTACCTGGAGGAACCAGTGGGAATCTCCAACAGGAATTACTGGAAAGACCCAAGACAATAAGACTTTCTGCACAAGCTGTGAGTCTTATCTCCCCCAAGTAGCCATTTAGAAGCTGGTAGTGGTATTAAGCTCCAGTGGAAGTCCTGGGTAATTTTGAATTTCCGACAGAGTAAATAAAAACCAAAGTCAAGTTTGATCTATGTATAGAACAAACTGACTGAAAATAGGAAAAGTATTTATACTATATTTTATTCTAGTTAAATATGTTCATGATAGTTTAAGTACCTTGCAGACAAGGCTCCTTATGGTAACAAATGGTGTGACTCTGATAGTACTTACACCTGACCACAATGAGAGTTAAACCACTGAGAAAAACTTACAGAATTTTCAAAGCTTTTTCAATTTAATAAGCAAAACTTACACCATGCACAAAATGTTTTAATTAACAAAGGATGGTTCTTTCCTTAAGCAGTCACTGAGATACAGTTTTTGTATTCCCATGATAAAGCACAATGTATTACTTCTTTACTTTGTCTTATATTTATTGCTACTGAAGAATATTAATTTTTTTTATCAGACTCCAAAAATATATCCGCAAAGGTCAGGTAGTTCTTTATTTCACCTAAGGAAAAGATTTAACTATCTACTTTGTTGTAGGACAGCTTTTGAATGTTTTATCAATGAGCTGTTCTAAAAATCTCCATTATAAGTGGTAATTTGCCCCACTAGTTGTCAAAAGACAAGATTTTCACTCCCCCCCCCTTCCTTATTATCCCATGGACCAGATGCACAGTTATGGTTCATCTCATTTCAGAATAACACATACATCATGTTGGTGCAAATCATCAAGCAGGCACCTGCTTCATAAAGCCAGGCCAGCAGCATTCATTTAGCAGCAACCTAAGGATGGATAAGTGCGGTTTGACACAGGGTGAAGGGTTAAAGCTAGAGGGAATAGATTCTAGCTGATGATTCAAGCATGGAAGTTCCTACAAGTCATTAATGTGCCAATCAGCACAAGCTTCCTGTAGGACTTTCTTTAGCCTGCCACTGGCCTCTCTATCAGAGTATATGATAGGAAAACTCATTGGTCTCTCTTTATTTAACTTAATTTGGCCTAAAGTTTGAAGACTGGAATTATCTTATCACTTATGTACTTCCATGTGACCAATCATTCTTTATTATTAAATACTATTTGACTATCTTGTTGCAGGGGAAAGTAATTAATATTTAAGAATAGAACTGACTGTATTGGCCTTGGGCTTGGGTCTATACATGAAAATAAGGCTTCTGGATGAAAGACTTTTGAGTAGGCATTGTGCTGTGAATGTGATGCCTTTGATAGAAGGGGTAATGAGAAGAAAGAAGCCATTTCAAAGAGAACATATATAGGGTTAGAATAATTTCTACATTTTTATTCTGTTTTCGTAAAGTTATTTTTACACTCAAACCAACCATATTATATGTTGACAGTTTTGAAATAGATAAGACAGGAAATTTAGGGTTTCTGTAGGAATGCATTTCTTCAACTCACTAAAGTTCATGTTCTATGTAAACTCGAGCTTCAAGTACTTGTGTGATTATACATTCTTAGTAAGGATTATTATTCTTTATTATTATTACTATTATTATTATTATTGTAAATATCTATGCAACAAAACATGCTGTTCTAACATCCTCACATCTACAATTCAGTGACAGTAGTTTTGTTTATTGTGTTTACAGCCATCACCATTATCTGTTTCTAGGTTTACCCAATACCCTTAGCAGAAATTCAGTTTCCTCTAAGCAAAGAATCCCTCTTCTCCCTTCCCTGTCTTCTCTGGTAGAGATGGCAAAACTCAAGGCGAGGTTTCAAGATCTCAACTACATTTTCTTACTGTTGTTCCTCCTGACATTGACTAGTTAGGATAAAATGCAAAACCAGGAGCAGAAGGGCCTGTATTTGAGTAATGTATGCAAATAATGACTGTGTCTGTACTCTTGGTAGAGGGAATCCTCATGAGAATACCATTTTAGATAAGGTTACTGGGTGGAATTTACAAGGACTAGCTCCAACAAAAAGAAGAAACTTACTTTAGATCGTTTATGGTATAGTAAAGATAAATGTGCTACAAAGCAACAAAACAATGAGTTGTCCATTATCTCACTTAAGCTTTGTTTTCAATGTTCAGCTTAACATAAGTTGCATGACTACATAGAATCGGAAGCATCCAAATTAATGTGAGAAAGTTTTAGAAAATAATGTATATGTGAGCATTCTGCACACTGAACAAGAAATGCCAGTTTCACTCTTAACAATATTATGTTTTTGTAAGCATAGATGTTAAATTATAATATTAAGAGCCCTCAAGATTAAATGTCTTCATTGAAAATGCAAGTTTATTTTTCTATGTCCCATGGTGAGTGGTCCAGGCCTTTCCTCCATATTTGCTTTCAAGGAGAGAGG
>NW_006399845.1:4108145-4109559 GCF_000299155.1 Elephantulus edwardii | reverse complement strand
CCGTCCTGAGGTCACTTGTGGTTGCTGTGAGGTTGAACACTGTGACACGGATGTGTCAAATGCGTTAATGGTTGGCTACCCAATATGGACTGAGAGTGGGGTGGAGCTCCCCGATTGAACAAGCGTGAAAGGAAGAGTGGCGTCCACTTCCATACTAGCTTGCCTCCGGAAACCCTATGAACTTGGAGAAAGCATGAAAGGCACCCCAGCTTCAAGGACTCTCCTTCATAGGGTCGCTATGAGTAGCTTGCGACTCGATGGCACTTAACAACAACAGCTCCATGGTTATGGTCTAAGCTTCCATGCTACAGTCTCCAAATGATCACGAGTATAGTTTCACGTAAATATGTATCAAAGATAAAAACTTTTCTTCTTAATTACTAGAAAATGCATTGTTGTTAGGTGCCATCGAGTCATAGATGACTCATAGTGACCTTATGAACAAAAGGCCTGAGCCCTAGAAAATGCATTAGGGGTGGGGGTTGGGGAAACCCTGCTCATTCACTAGATTCTCAAATTTCTTACTCTGGTTGACTCTTCAGTTTACTAATGATGATTGAGTAAAATAAGGTGCTTTGTTGGGGACGGTGCAGGGAAGGCCTGGGATGTACAGGTAAAGGGATACAACATTCCTTTTCAGATATTCTCCTAGTATTTATAATTAATCCGTTTAGAATTACCTTGGTCTATCTGGCCCCTCTCTGAGGCTCCACTTCATCTCAGCTATCTTACGTCATTATCTTGTTGTTCTCTATACATTCCCCACCATTCTCATGTCTTTCCCTTCTCCACACTTCCACTCCATTGTGCCTGTCTTCTTGACTTCTCAAAGTCCGTATCCTCCTACAAATTTTTATGTATCTCACACTTTATTGAACTTAACAAAAGTGATGAAATGCTACCTCTGAAGAGAAGCTTTCCTTACCCACTATATTGTTGTTACTTTGGGCCTTCAAATTAGAACTAATTTACCACTGATTGTCCGGAGGTTTTTAGAGGCTGTTAAATGGTATGGAAGGAAATTGTTCATCTTTCTTACATAGAACAGCTGGTGGATTTGAACCACATATGTTTCTTTTGGTTGATAATGCACCTCTTACTCACTAAAGCACTGGAGCTCCTGACCACTATTTTGTTGTTGTTTATTGATTATCATAAAGTTGGAACAACCCTTCACTGGGTTTTCAGAGGAAGTCAGTTGCATGAGAGGAAACTGCTCATCTTTCTCCTGAAGAACATTTGGTGGATTTAAACTGTGTTTCTTTGAGTTGGTAGCACAACTCCTTACAACTAAGCCACCAGAGGTCCAGTATAAACAATATAAATCCCTATTTTCCAGGCAGTTTCTATTATGCCATTTTTTTTCTATAATTATATTTTATTAATTTTCATAAACATTTACAGAGATTTTGGG
>NW_006399845.1:4093796-4107591 GCF_000299155.1 Elephantulus edwardii | reverse complement strand
ATTGAACCCATCTTACTCAGTCTCTCCCCAACCCCAAGGACAGTCCCATTCTACAACAGTGGCATCATGTAATATTTGTCCTTTTGTGACTGGGATATTACAATCTGTGATACACTAGAGTCTTTAAAGCGAGACTCACATGGATGCCAAGAAACTTAGGTTTGGTTATTGTTTCTCTTCCCTCATCAGAATAAATGCTTTTTTAAGATGAGTCTTTAGTACAGTCACCCTCTTATCCCTAATTTCAGACACATAGAAATACTTCATCAATATTTCTGAATGTTTGAGTGAATTGGGGGAAAATGTGTCTTTTTATTTATCTCACCTCCTACTAAACTGAGGAGAGAAAATTTTTACGTTGGTTGTGTTCTGTTGAATATTGTCTTTATGTGCATCAAAGATTACTGCAAGAAAAAAATGTACTATAGATTAGAAACTCCTACACTTACAATTACAAAAGTAAATTTTTCTCATTGAATAAGCCTTTGGAATAATTATTGGAAAATTGCTTTATCAGTTATTTATTAGATAATTTTTTGGGGGGTGGCTCTTGTGGACCAGGCATAGGGTTAGCCCAAAGGAATAGTGATGAAAATACAGTGTGCTTGGGAATACAGTGATAAAAATACAGTGTGCTTTCCTGATCCTTATGTTCTAGTAGATGAGAACACTATATTGTCAGTTAGGATACAGTATAATAAAGAACACTAGTGGCACAAAGGCTGAGAGCTCAGTTGCTAATTAAATAAACAGTAGCTCAAATTGGGAAATCAGAAGAGAAAAATCTGGAAATGTTTCTCTATAGAATTGTTGTTGCTGTTAAGTGCTGTCATGTTGTAGGCGACTCATAGTGACCCTATGAACGAAAGACCTGGACATCGTATAACATTCATTCTTTCTCCAGGTTCATAGTACTACAGACTAGAAATCTATAGATAGAGAGTTCAACTCTGTCACATATCAATTCCACTCTATCATATATGATTAAGAATCAACTCAATGGCATATCACAACAACATAATAAATACTGTAATAGAAGAACATTCCATGACAGCTCATAGGTAGGACATTTAATACAGATGTGAGGCATTATGGGAACACCTATGAAGCAGTGACGACTTATTCATGACCAGAGGGTGGTGTTGCCCAGATGAAGGAGAGGAAAGGAAGCATACTTCAATAAGAAGCACTAACAAGGTGGGCATTGGAGAAGGGAGAGAAAATGGGATGGTTAGTAAATTCTGTAGTTTAAAATGACTAGAAAGTAGATGAACAATATGTTTGGGCATCTCCATTAGTAAGATGCTAGGAAAGTAAAGGCTTGATAATCTGATTTTTTTAAATTACTGAATTATTTTGAATTATTTTGTAGATGTAATATTTTCACTAGTATAATGCATGACAAATCATTAAGTGTATAAAAACACGCATTTCATAATGTTAAGTGGGACACATATGTCCCAGTTGACTCTAAGGATAGAATGAGAGATAGCAAAAAGATTTCTTAAATATTACCTGATTCTCAACATTGTTACCTTTCCAACAGCACACAGAGGACTGTAAAAAGTGCTTATAAACTTTATCTGCTGTAAAAAATCCCAAAGAGACAAAAGTTTTATGTAATTACTCTTCTAAGATGCATTACCCCCATACAATAAGGTCTCAATACAGCCATATGTTGTTGAAAACCTTCTTCTTTTTTTTTTAATTGTCATTTAAACGGATTGAAACTTAACATCAAGAAGACAAAGATTCTCACCACTAAGCCAATTGGTAGCACAATGTTACATGGAGAAGAGATTGAGGTTGTTAACAATTACAGCTTGCTTGGCTCCACAATCAAAACTCTTAACCCCAGTAGTTAGGAGTTCAAAACAGAAATTGCATTAGGGAAAATCCACTGTCAAATTTTCTTCTCTCCAGGGTACTTACAATCAATGACATCAGTCTAGAAAATAAGGTGAGCGTAATCCAGGCCATGGTATTTGCAATTTTTTTTTATGCTTCAGAGAGTTGGACAATGAATGACTAATGATGACAGAAAAAGAATCAATGCCTTCAAATTGTGGTGCTGTAGAAGAGTCTTGAACATACTATGGACTGCTAAGAAAATAAATAGATTTCTCTTGGAGAGAATGAAACCAAGTTTCTCCTTGGAAGCTAGGATATTGAAGCTCCATCTCATATATTTTGTGAACTTGGCCAGGTAAGACTGGTCCTTGAAGAAGGGTATCATGCTTGCAAGTGAAGGACAGCACAGGAGAGGAAGACTCCAGATGAGATGGATTGATATAGTGGCTGAGGTATTGGTGGTTGGTGTGTCAGAATTAGTGAGACTACCTCAGGACAGGGAAGCGTTCAGAGTTTCTGTAAATAGGGTTGTAGGTGACTCAATGACACATAACAACAACAACAAAGAAACAATTTTAACAAAAGTTTGTAGAAAAGTTGCATTTTTTAAATTTTTTCATTGTGGCACAATCCTTCCCTTTCCCTCCCCCTCCTCTAGTCCTCTTTGAATTGTACTCTTATTCTGGACTATTATCTTACATGTAATGCATAACCATATAGTCCTTTTAAACTTTATCCATCCACTTTTTTTTCTTATTTTTCCTCTCAAACCCGCATGTCAGTCCTGCTTCATAACAGTTGTAATGTCCTCCAGGATCAACCATGTTGTGTAATGTTTTACAAATTCATTATTTTTCAGTGCTACCTAGTATACCATAGGGTTTTTTTTATGCATATATTTGTTGATAGTCGCTTATCTCCATCTATTTGCCCCTGTGCATAATGCAACAGTAAACATGGGTGTGATGGGTGTGATGGGTGTGTATACATCTAATTAGATAGCTTTTCAGATTTCCTTTTTTAAAATAAATTTTTATTATATACTGGTTTATTTACAAAGTTTCTATACATTCTTTTTCATACCAGATCTTTCTTCTTTCCTTTACCCATCTCTCCCTCCACCCATCAAGTTGTATGACCCTATGATTAAGCCTCCCCACTGCACCCCCACCCATCCTCACCCCCTTCTGATCCCCCATCACCTCTTGCATTCTCATATATGTTCTATAATAATGGCTTTATGCAATATTTGTCCTTACAGGACTGTGTTAGTTCACTTAGCATAATGCTTTCCAGTCCCTCCCAAGTTACGTAGTAATTTGCAAAATCATTGCTCCTGTGAGCTGCATAGGATTCCTTCGTGTGCCTGCACCATAATTTTTTAATCTATGACATTGTGGTTGGACATTTTGGCTGATTTCATGTTCTTGCTATAGCGAATAATGCTGCTATGAACATTGGTGTACAAGTCTCCATTTGTACCTTCATTCTCATTTCCTCAGGGTGTATTTCAAGCAGTGGAAGACCTGGTTTATATGGAATTTCTATGTTAAGCTTTTGAAGGAAACTCCAAACTTCCTTCCAGAGTAACAGTACAATTTTACAATGCCACCAACAATGTATAAGAGATCCTATCTCACCACATCCTCTCCCAACATTTACTACTTGGCGTCTTGTAAAATTTTGCCACTGCTACGGGGGTAAGATGCTATCTCATTGTGGTTTGATTTGCATCTTTCTTATTGCCAGTGATTAGGAGCATTTCTTCATGTGTCTGTTGGCCATCTGAATGTCTTTCTCAGTGAAAGTCTTTCCATGTCTTTTGCCCATTTTATAATTAGATTATCAGTCTTTTTCTTCTAGCGGCCCAGGAACATTCTGTAAACTTTTGTTACAAGTGTCTTGCCTGAGATGGTATTGCCAAATGTTTTTCCCAGTGAATAAGCCTTCTTTTCACATTTGGATAAGAACAGAGATTTAATCTTTAAAAATTTATCCTCTTCAGATTGTTCAATTCTGGCTGTATTTGGCAGTCTTTATATATCACAAACTAGGCCTTATAAGATTGATCCCAGTTTGTGTCTTCTGAACTTTATGGTTTTACATTCTACTCTCAGGTTTTGATCCACCTTAAGTTAATTTTTGTTTATGGTGTGAGACGTGTAGAGCCTGTTCCAGCTTTCTACAGTTAGCAGTCCAGTTTTGCCAGCACCATTTGTTGAAGAGGTTGTCTTTTCCCCATTTAATAAGTTTTATTTCCTTGTTGAATATCAGCTAACCATAGATAAATGGGTTCATTTCTGGATTCTCAATTCTGTTCTTTCAGTCTCTGTCCTTCCTTTGTACTACTGTGTAATAGGTTTTGAAGTAGGAGAGTGCTATGCCTTCCACTTCATTTTTGCCTTTTGGAAGAACTTTGCTTAATCAGAGTCTCTTTCCTATCCAAATAAACTGGAAAAATTCCCTTCTGATCTCAAAAAATAAATATGGTGTCTGTTTTGGGATTACATTTAACATGTAGATTGCTTTTGGTAGGATTGTCATTTTCACAATATTGAGTCTCTTTCTATCCAAGAAAAGGGGATATTTTTCCATTTATTTAGGTCTTTTATTGTGTCTTATAGAAATGTTCTGTAGTTTTCTTTGTTGTGTCTCTAGTTAGGTTCACTCCAAAATATCTCAGTTAGTGGTTGACTATTGTAAATGGTATTGCTTTCTTGGTTTGCCTTTCTGAGTTCTCTTTGTAACTGTAGAGGAATCTCACTGATTTTTGGATATTGATCTTATATCCTGCCACTCTACTAAATTGGTCTATACTAGCTCTAACAGGTTTTTTTGTTGAGTCCTTGGTGTTTTCTGTGTACACTATCATATCATCTGCATATAGCAACAATTTAACCATTTCTTCGCCAGCTGGGATGTCTTTTATTTCCTTCTCTTGTCATATTGCCCTAGCAAGTCCTACCAATACACTATTGAATAGAAGTAGTGACAGTGGACATTCTCATCTGGTCCCTGTTCACAAAGAAAATGCTTTTACTCTTCCTGCATTGAGAATGATAATTGGCTTTTAGTTTTGCATATATATTTTTCCCTCTGTTGAAGAAATTCCCTTCTACTCCAATTTTGCTGAGTGTCTTAACAAACAACCTATGTTGGATTTTGTCAGATGCCCTTTCTGCATCAATTGCTAGGATCAAATGGCTCTTGTATTTGCTCTATGAATGTGATGAATGACATTGATTTCTTATGTTGAACCATCCCTGTAAATCACACTTGGTTGTGATGTTTTGTTTGTGTTTTGTGTTTTTTTAAAAATGTTCTTCTGGAGTCTATTGGCTAGGATTTTGTTAAGGATTTTTACATTTATGTTCATGGGGGATATTGGTCTGTATTTTTCTTTTTTTGGTAATATATTTGCCTGGTTTGGGGATTAGGGTTATGCTTGCTTCATATAATGTCTCTGTGAGTGTTCCTTCTTTTTCGATTTTTTAAAAAAATAACTTAAGTAGGTTTGGTGATAAAACTTCTCTGAATGTTTGGTAGAATTCAGCAGTGAAGCCATTTTGTGGAGGAGTCGTTTCATGACCTGCTCAATTTCTTCTTTTGTGATGGGTCTGTTCAAGTGTTCTATGTCTGACCTTGTCAGTCTGGGTAGGACATGGATTTCAAGGAGATTCTCCATTTCTTCTAACTTTTCAAATTTATCAGTGTATAGCTTTTCATAATATTCCAATATTATAGATTTCATTTTCTCTAGTTCTGTTGTGACGTCACCTCTACCATTCCTTAACTGAGTTACTTGTGCTTTCTTCTTTTTTCTTTTGTTAAGTTTGCTAGTGGTTTGTTAGTTTTATTGATCTTTTTGAAAAACTAGCTCCTGTTGTTGCTGATGGTTTTAATTGTTTTTCTGTTTTCTAGCTCATTTATTTCAGCTCTTCTTATAATTTTCTTCCTTCTAGAGGTTTTGGGGTTGTTCTTTTTCCATTTGATGAAAGTGAACATCCCATGGATGGCCACGAGAATAGACAAATGTCTATGAAAGGGTACCACTGGAGTGCTTTTTGGAGGAAAGAATGATGAGGCTTCACCTCACATACTTTGGACATATTTCTAGGAGGTGCTATTCCTTAGAGAGAAGCATTATGTTGGGAAAGGTAGAGGGTCAGCAAAGGAGAGAAAGACCCTCAACCAAGTGAACTGACACAGTGACTGCTGCAATGGGCTTTTGTGTGTCAGAAAGTGTGAGGATGGCACAGGACTGGTTTCAGATATTTTGTTCATAGGATCACTATGAGTCATATTCGACTTGATGACACTTAACAACAAGAATAACATTGAGTTAAATCATTAATTTTGTTTCTTCTTCTTCTGCTGCTTCTCCTTCTTCCTCTTCCTCTTCCTGTCCTTCTCCTTCTCCTTCTTCTTCTCCTTCTTTCTTCTTCTTCTATGTGTTTGCCTATTGCTGTGAATTGTCCCCTGAGGACTGCCTTAGCTGCATCCCAGAGGTTTTGGTATGCTATATTTTCATTATCATTTGTTTAAGAAACTTCTTTACTTTTTCTATAACACAAACGTGTTCTACAAAAGTGTTATTTAGCTTCCCTATGAGTGGCTTTATAAGCTTTATCCTCGAGATTAATTGTGGAGAATGTAGTACAATGTGTACTAGAGAAGAATGTAAATTGAGTTTTAGTTGGGTGCAGTGCTCAGAATGTTGTTGTTGTTGTGTGCCATCGAGTCGCTTGCGACTCATAGCTACCCTATGTACTACAGCCCTAAACCCTGCTCTATCCTGTGCCAATCTCATTGCCTCTGACACACCCATCCCGATTACCCCAGTCACTGAATCAATCCACCTCATAGAGGGTCTTCCCCTCCTGTGCTGTCCCTCTACTCTACCCGGCATGATGTCCCTCCCTAAAGACCTGTCTCTCCTTACAGCATGTCCAAAGTATGTCAGACGAAGTCCCAGAATCCTTGCCTCCAAGGAGCAGCCTGGTTTAACCCTCTCTAGGATGAATCTGTTTGTTTTCTTGGCAGTCGATGGTACATTCAATGCTCTTCTCCAGCACCACAACTCAAAGGTGTCAATTCTCCTTCAGAATACATCCACATATTCTAGTTGGGCTTCTGTGTAGTTCAGATCTTCTGCATCTCTTTTAGTTTCTTTTGAGTTGACCTATACTTTGGAAAGAGTGGTGTGTTAAAGTCTCCTACCACTTTTGTGGTGCTGTCAATTTCTTTCTTCAATTCTCTTAACAGCTATTTTATGTGTTTAGCTGGTTTTTTTTCTTGATGCATAAATGTTGATCATTGTTACATCTCCTTGATCTAGTTTTGTTTTAATCATTATATAATGCCCTTTCTTATCTTTTATGGTGGTTTCATTCTGAAGTCTATTTTATCAGAGATTAATATTGCCACTTCTGCTTTTTTGCAGATTCCATTTGCTTGGTATATTTTTTCCAACCTTTTATTTTGAGTCTATCATCCTATTCATTTCTTAGATGTCTCTTGTAGACAACGTATTGATGGGCTTTGGGTTTTTTTATCCATTCTGCAACTCCCATTCTCTTGATTGGTTCATTTAGTCCATTCACATTAAGTGTGATTATTGACAGGCCAAGTTTTATCGTTGCCATTTTACAGTGTTTCATTTTTTATTGTTTCTTGTTAATATGGCCCATCTACTTTCCTTTGGTGTCTCTGTGTGAGGGGAGAGGGTGTAAGCAGATGGGTGACGATGGACAAGGGTGAAGTTAATCATAGGGTCACACAATTTGATGGATAAGTAGTGAAGGACATGGAAACAATTAGATGTGAAAAACAATATATTCAAAGTTTATAAATAAACTTTATAAATAAACTAGTAAAACATTAAAAATATATAAACATGCATAAAAATAGAAAGTTTTAGTAGATTTTGTCTTGTTTTCACAAATTCTTTTCTGTAAAGAATGTGATTTCTCCATCATATTTGATGAAAAACTTTGCTGGGTAAGGGGTGCTAAGTTGGCAAATGTTTTATATCAAGTCTGTGTATGCCATTCCATTGTTTTCTTGCTTGCATGGTTTCTGCTGAAAAATCAGGACTCAACCTTACTGCTTTTTCTTTGTAGGTAACTCATTGTTTTTCTTGTGCTGCTTTGAGCACTCTTATCTTTTATTTTGGAAAACTTGACTGTGATATTTTGATGGTTTCCTTTTGAGGTCTAGTCTATTTGGTGTTCGTGAACCTCTTGAATGTGGATTTACTCATTTGCCATAGTTCCTGGGAAGTTTTCTTCTAGTACCTCTTCCACATTTCCCCCCCATCCTATTCTGGATTCCAATCATATGTATTTTCTTTTTATGTCATCCCACATGATTCTAATTTTTTCTTCATGTCTCATCTCTGATTTTTCTTCTAATAGGTTTCTGTTGCGGTTCTGATCTTCCAATTCACTGATTTTCTGATCTCTCTCTTCTACTTTTTTGTCCCTCCAACATGTTGGACACTTTTCCATTTTGTTCTTATTATTCTGGCTTGCATTTTCATTTATTTTTATTATATCCAGGATTGTGTTGGCTGTATCCTGTCTACCTTGTGATGATTTTTTAAGTTCTTGTACCTCTTTATCTATAGTTTAAATTATTTCTCCCATCTTTTGAATTGTCTTCTGTAGTTGTACAAATTCGTTCTTTTCAATATAGTTTTTCTAGCTCCATATCTATGGACTATTTGCTTTCTCCATGGTTTCCATTGTTTCTTCCATTATTTTCACTTTCTTCTCTAGCTGTTCAAGTAACTCTTCAATATATTTCTTCTCTTTCTCTATCGCTAGAGTATTCCCTTTATTTGTAGCTTCCAATATTTCTTCCATCATTTGTACTTTATTTTGTAGATGTTTGAATGTCTCTATATCAATATATATCATCTGTGCTCTTGACTCTGGGTATTCCTGAGGTCTGTAATATTCTTTGCTTTCTATGGAGAAGGCTTAATTTGTGTTTGTTTTGTTTTGCTTTTGTTTTTGTTTTTTCTTCCACAGTGTTTGAAGCTGTCTTCTGCTTTCTTGACATTGTGTGAAGTTTCTCTTGATAAACATTAGGTCATTTTTATTGTGTCTTCATAAGGCCAACATGTATGAGACCAGAAGCTCCACTTGAGCAGTTTCTTTCTAGAGGGATTTCAAGGCAGCGCTCTTTTTTGCAACTCAATGTGCCAGTTTGAGAAAGCTAAAAATGACTTTCCCCTGCTTGTGGTTCTGTATCACAAACTCTTTTGTCCTGTTTGGTCACTGCCACTGAGGTAAGGATCCCCAGATGGAGGAACCTATCATCAGGGGAGTTTCAGTCTTGTTTCTCCACAAACACCCAAAATGGCTAGCTCTAGGCAGCAGTTTCTCACTTCCTGTACTTTCTGTCCTGAGGCGTAGTGTCTTCCTATGCCTCTGAGGTGGTAAGATATTAGTGCCACCAACTTACACAGTTTGTAGGCATAGTGGTCTCAAGTAAAGTGGTGACCCAGCACGTGATGGGGATGAACAATATAGTATATGACATGGTGGACCTGAAAAACTTATTTATATCATGCAATTATGCAAGGCCTTGCCCATTTGCCAATATATATTTTACATAGGGATTTTCCCCCCTTAAGACCGCTTAAAGGTGGAAAATGTAAATGATAATTAAATGTACCATGAATAATGAAAGAATTCACTTACTTGACTCCCTGATTCCCAAAGAAGAAGAAGACCATGGCTAGACTTTTTTATAGCATAAGATTCAGGGTAGGATAAATTGTTTGGTTTATGTATCTGTTAATTTATTCATTCTTGATGACGCTAGCATATGAAACCTTTATCTATAAAAGAGATAAAGATTAGAACTGCCTTGCTATTTTATTTAACTTTCACCATAATATCCTGTTTAACCTTATATTTAAATGAAATCATTTCACAGAGGACAATTTGCAGAGATTTTCCTTTCTACCACCCACCCAAACATATAGAATAGAACATGAAATAATATATAGGATTTTAACTTGTTGCCAATTATCAATAACAGTCTTTTATGTGTGCTCTACAGTTGAATTTATTCCTGCTATTCACTTATTTATTACTTCTGTGACATTTGGTCTTTATCCTGCTTGATCTGTTGTGCTAAGTTCTTCAAGTTTTCAGTCCATGTTGTCATGGTTCTAGGGACGGAATACTAAACAGTATACTGTTGGGGAAATGTCATTTGATATTTTTCTCCCCCAAAGATTTGATTGTGCCAATGAGAAGAGAAAAATGTGCTAATATACTATATTTCAATGGTTAATGTTTCATCTTGATGCCTCTAAATGCTTCTCGTTCTGGATTTGTGTACACACACACACGCACATACACACAGCTTTACTTTACAAACTGACCTACTGTTAAAAGGGGGAAAATTCATGTTTTTTAAGAATGCTTTTTCAGAATTTGCTGCCAAATATGCTATTCACCTTCCTTGGTAAGACATTTGGTAAGAGTGCAAGGCTCTTGAAGGTGTAGGCAGTTAAAAAATGTAAAAAACAAAAAGGATTATTTTGTTACCAAGAATCATGAACTTTATTAAAATAACACATTCCAGTTTTTACATCATTAGAGCATAATCAAGGTAGAGATTTTCTCTCAAAAATTATGTCATTTAAATTGAGTTGAAATAGAAAATTACAAAATAAAAATAGAAGAACATCCTTGTAAATATACAGGCCATCAGTCATTTTCCTCTTTGGTATTGTAGAATGAGCATTGATTAGGAATCTGGTGAACTTAATTCTGGTTTGAGATCTGTTACTGAGTCCTTATGAGACACTATAAATGTCACTTTTTTCTCTGTGGACCTCAGATACTTCATTTATGAGATGGAGTGGCTGACCTATCTCACCTTGTAAATTCATTTTCTCACAAAAGTCAATTAATAAACGTCCACAGTAGATAAATGAGGTTAAGAAATATGTCCTATCTGTAGGACTTTTTGATAAGTTTAACATGGTCTATCCAGTTACAAGTTACAAAGTCAATATTTAGAAAAATTTAGCTCTGCTTCAAAATTTTCAAGTCATCAATAGAGGCATTATGAACTGTCATTTCTTCAATATCCCTCTAGTTATTCCATCCATATTTTCCTCTCCATGGGGCTGACATTGCGTACTATGATAAAATAAATCTAGTTGCTGATTGATAGTATGAAAATGCTACATACCCTCAGAACCCAAACAGGTTGTCATGGCAACTAATGATATTTTCTATCCTGCAGAGAGTGTACTAGAAGTACATGGCCTGTATGTCCCTACAAACTGTTCCATATTATTTGTGCTGTGGGGATGCTGGAATCCGTAATGGTGTGAAGATAGGTAGTTGTCCAGCTCTACTCCTCACTTTATATACTTTCCTTGGGCTGGTACAAATTCCTTTTAATTATTGAAGCCTTAGACCATGCATTAAAGTAGCACTTAATACATGATTTATACATAAATGAATGAATAAATATTAGAATATCATGGTACTTTGATGCTTCATGACTTCCAGCATAAAAAAAAAAAAAAAAACTAAGCCAATTTGACTTTTACAAAGTTTTTCTTATCACAGTGCAAAAGTCATTTGGTGTTTTACTGACCAGTATTCACTTAACTTCAATTTTCTTCTGAGAATTACCACCTCTTAGCCAATATATTTTAGATAAAAACCACACTGCAACTACAAGGGAAGGTATGTGACTGCACCTGTTTTATTGGTCATCATACCAGTCTGTATGCACAATAATAATTTTAGAGATAGACATGGGAAACAAGCACATTAAAACATACTCCTGAGAAATAGAGGTACACATGCTTTTGCCATGCTTATATCTGAATATTTACTGCTCTGAAACTAATAGTAACAATTTTCCTGTCAATATGCCTGTCCTTGATGATGACTTCATGAAGAAGCATGTTGCATCAGGATTGGAGAGAGACTCATCAACAACCTGTGCTAACACAAACTTACTTGCTGAAAGCAAAGATAATTTGAACACTTTTTACATAAGATCAAAGACTACAACCCTGAATATACAGAATATCTCAAAATCTAGAAGAAAAAAAGTTCTCACCACTGGGCCAATACACAAAATTATGATAGACAGAAGAAGGAAATTGTCAACACTTTCATATTGCTTGGTTCCACAGTCAACACTCATGGTACCGAAGTCAAGAAATCAAAAGACAAATTACATTGGGTAAATATGTTGTCAAGATCTCATCTTTAAGGAGCAATGATGCCAATTTAAAGATCCATGTATATCTCATTCAAGTCAAGGTTTTTTCAATTACTTGTTATCCATTTGAAAGCTGAACAATGAATAAGGATAATGGAAAAATAATTGATTCCTTTGAGTTGAGATGTTGGAGAACAATACTGAATATACAATGGACTGCCAAAAAACCAAAGCTGTCTTGGAAAGAGTGAAGCCAAAATGTTCCTCGGAGGCAAAGATGATGAAACTTCGTCTTACACATTTTGGGTATGTTGTTGGGAGGGACCAGTCCTTGGGGGGAAAAAGATCATGCTTGGAAAGATGGAAGATCAGGGAAAGACTGGAACACGTCCAATGAAATGGATTGACACAATGACTAGAACAATCGGCTGAAGAATTAATGGTCTAACGTATTTTAGAGATGATGAAATTACACATCATAGAACAAGGTTTAGATCTGTTGTTCATGGAGTTGCTATTAGTCATAGTCGATTTGACAGCACCTTACAGAAATTATGCTGTACTGAAATAATTGGTCCTACAGTAAATTTTGGGATAATGGGGGAAATATTGGGCTGTGAATAAGGTTTTGGTCTTAATTGTTGAATTTGGAGAGGTCCCTCTGTGATAAATGGGGCCAATTACTTACACTTACTGCTTTAAGTAGTTTTTAAGGGTATCAAATTTGACAGTACATATTCATTGTGCTTTGGAATATATAAAACCCCTCTATCACTTTTAACTACTGAAATTTTGACAGACGGTGATCTCAATGATGTTGAAGAATGGTATTTTGACTGAATGCTACAAAGTCCATGTTATTTAAACAAAAATTTCAGTTATTTCATGTGTCAGCTCTAGAGGAATTCATGTGATACAAACCAATTTGGTGCTATGTGAAAAAATATGTAATCTGCTTTTAGGGACTTTCTGATTATATTAATATTCTTATAATTTAGAATAATTATTATAAATAAATAGTCATTGCTTATTGACTATATATTCTGCTAGTTTCGGAGTGTTCTTGTTTTTTGTTTGTTTGTTTGTTTCTTTTACATGTTTGATCCTTTTATTCCTCACAATGACTTTATGTTTTTCTTATTGTTAGGTGTGATTGAGTTGACTTTGGCTCATTAAGACACTATGCTTAACAGAACATTGCTTTATCCTATGCCATGATAATAATTTCTACTGTTCTCAAGCCTATTGTACTCCAATAACTCTAGGAGAGATACAGACAAGGAAAGTAAGACATAGTTGGTAACTCAAAGTTGAACAGTTAGTAGGCAAAAACCATAGGACATGAACCAAGACTCTTCTCCACGTATTAACATTATCTTCCGCACAATTTTTATAGAAGGAAAATTTAGGTAATAAAAAGTATAAGTGAGCTTTCTTCTTTATTTTATTGAATTCTGCTTAAATAAGGAATTATTATTGACCATAAATGTTGTTGTTATGTGCCGTTGAGTCGCTTGCAACTCATAGCAACCCTATGTACAAGAGCCGTAAACTCTGCTCTGTCCTGTACCAATCACACTGTCTCTGATACACCCATCCCAAACACCCGGTCACTGAATCAATCCACCTCATAGAGGGCCTTCCCCTCCTGTGCCTGCCCTCCACCCTTCCAAGCATGATGTCCCTTTCCAAGGACCGATCCCTCCTTACAACATGTTCAAAGTATGTCAGA
>NW_006399845.1:4058235-4093696 GCF_000299155.1 Elephantulus edwardii | reverse complement strand
CATAAATTTTTCTTGTATCTTCCCTAGTCATTGTCCAATTTTCTGATGCATAGCAAGTAATTGCAAAGACCATGGCCTGTATGAGACGCACCTAAGTCTCCAGAGAGATACAATTGCTCTTCAGTACTTTTGAGAGGTCCCTAACAGGAGACTTTACCATCGCAATACGTCTTTTGATTTCCTGTCTGACTTTAAATGTAGGGAAAGTAAAATGCAAAAGCCCAAGGGTCAACTGTGTCAGGTTTGGACTCTTACCCAAACCTGTACAACCTCAGTATTCTGAGACTTGGTTTCATAAGGCACATGATGTGAAGACTAGATCAAGCACATCCTAGATTAGAACTAGGCAAGTGCTTCGCAGAAGTACTACACAAAAGAGATCACTTTTATATAGGTCAGTTTTGGTTACATTCTGTATTTATCTAGTTAATAATTGAATTGCCATTGAAATTTATTAATCACATAGCACTATATTCTGTTTGTTTTCATTCTTCTTAAAGAATTAATACTTTATGGTAGAGAAGAGGTACCACATGGCTAATTAACACATTCTAGATCTTTCAACATGCAGAGCAGATTATCCGAGAGGCTGGGCTCTATGAGGAGAATTGTGGCATCAGGATTGGTGGAAGATCTATTAACAGTCTGAGTTATGCAGATGACACAACCTTGCTTGCTGAAACTGAGGAGGACCTCATACACCTGCTGCGAAGGGTCAAGGACTGCAGCCTTCGGTATGGACTGAGGCTCAATGTCAAGCAGACAAAGATTCTCGCCACTGGACCAATTAGCAGCGTCAGGATGGATGACGAAGAGATTGAGAGTGTTCACAGCTTCAGTTTGCTCAGCTCCACAGTCAACACTCTTGGTACCAGCAGTCAGGAAATCAAAAAGCATATCACGATGGGAAAGTCTGCCTTTAGGGACCTCTCAAAGGTACTCAGGAGCAACAGTGTCTCTCTGGAGACTAAGGTGCTCCTGATACAGGTCATGGTATTTGCAATCGCTTGTTATGCCTCAGAGAGTTGGACAATGACTAGGGAGGACAGAAGGAGAGTGGATGCTTTTGAGCTGTGGTGCTGGAGAAGGGTACTGAATGTACCATGGACTGCCAGGAAAACAAACAGATTCATCTCGGAGAGGATTAAACCAAGCTACTCCTTGGAGGCAAAAATTCTGGGGCTTCGTCTGACATACTTTGGACATGTTGCCAGGAGGGACGGGTCCTTGGAGAGGGACATCATGCTTGGGAGGGTGGAGGGACAGCGCAGGAGGGGAAGACCCTCGATGAGATGGATTGATTCGGTGACTGGGGTAATCGGGATGGGTGTGTCAGAGGCGGTGCGGTTGGCGCAGGATAGAGCAGGGTTTAGGGCTGTTGTGCATAGGGTCGCTATGAGTCGGAAAGGACTCGATGGCACATAACAACAACAACAACAAGATCTTTCAATTCCTTTGTGTCAGGTTCAGGATTGGAACAGAGATCCCTTAACCCCAAATCTCATGCTCATTCCATGGTATCACATTGTACTTTTATGCAGCCAATGAGTAACAGACTCCTACAAGTTCTTTCTGAGTCTTGTTTTGTCCATCACAATCATTATACTAATTGTGTTTAGAGGATGTTCCTAAAGCACAAATAGGATCAAGACACTCTGCTAGTGAAAATACTGTTTTTTTTGTTCATTATTAGAAGTTCTTTTCCACTGAGTTCTCTTGGCATGTAGTTCTTGGATGGATTCTAAAATATTGTGGGGCAAACTCCTCTGGTGTGTCACAATTTTCCTCTCTGTTGTGCTTAATTCTTATACTGCCCTTTAAACTAACCTCTGTAAAGTTAACAGGACAGTTTGCTACACGAAGCTTTCTTCTCACTCTGTGACGATTTTAGGTCCCTTTTTGCTTTCCTACATAAGAGCTTTATCCTAATAAGGACTAAAACAAGTAAAAGTTGTGATATGTGTCTCAAGATAGTGTATGGATGTTGAGGATTTGTTTGCGTGCTTAAGTGGTTTTTATCTATCTCCCTCCTTCAATAAGTCTTTGTTTGGAAAATGCAAGATCTCTCTATCAAAGTCAATTCTCTCTGTGCTTAATGTGAAGGGGATAGCTTCTCCAGTTAGTGAAACCGTATGTTTTTCTCCTCCATTCTTGCTAGAGTTTTGGCAAAGTCCTCAAAGCAGCAATGAATAGAGCGCTCTCGTGGCATAGTCTGTAGGGAGCTGCACTGTCAAAGGTGACATCTCTCTGGTGTTTCAAATCCTTCAGTGACTTCAAAGGAGAAAGATGAAATGTGATTTTTGACCTCCAAAATCTGCCAGATGGTCAGCAATGAGTCATTAAGTCTTACTCATGAAGATATGATTCCAATACATCATCACAGTCCAATAGTATGTTGTTGGGTATTTATAAAATTCTCAAAAATGAGAATTTTCTATACAGCACCAGTAGCCAGGAAATTAAGAGATGTATTGCCATGGGAAAGTCTGCTATTAGGGACCTCTCCAAAGTACTGAAGAGCAATGGCGTCTCTCTGGAGACTAAGGTACGACTCATACAGGCTATCACTTTATCTTTGCTATCACTTTATCTTTGCTATCACTTGTTATGCATCAGAGAGTTGGACAATGACCAAGGAGGATAGATGGAGAATTGATACCTTTGAACTGTGGTGCTGGAGAAGAGTATTGAGGGTACCACGGACTGCTAGGAAAACAAACAGATTCATCCTGGAAAGGGTCAAACCAGGTGGCTCCCTGCAGGCAAGGATTCTGAGTCTCTGTCTAACATACTTGGGGCATGTTGTAAGGAGGGAGCAGTCCTTCGAGAGGGACATCATGCTTGGTAGTGTGGAGGGACAGCGCAGGAGGCGAAGGCCCTCTATTAGTTGGATTGATTCAGTGTCTGGGGTAATCAGGATGGGTGTATCGGAGACAGTGCGATTGGCACAGGACAGAGCAGAGTTTAGGGCTGTTGTACATAGGGTCACAAGGAGGCACAAGCAACTCGACGGCACATAACAACAACAACAACATGCATTTTTATGATATTAATTACAATACACACTCTTCCCACTTTTATTTTTTGCATTCATTTATATCCTTATTGCCCCCCTCTTTGCCTTCTGAACTTAAGATTTGCACAATTATGGATTTTTCCATTTATGTGATTGATTATTCTAATGAATAAGGTCCTCCCTGGTGTTTTTGTTCCTCATAGAGTACTGTCTATTGTTTGGGTATCAGTTAAGGTTTGTTCTGGGTCTAAAAAGTGATTTAAAAAATAGTCTTGGAGTTACCATCAGCCTCTTTTGTACCAATACTGACTCCACTATTTTCAAGAGATTTGTTTATTATTGGTTTTGTTTTGTTTTTTCAGTTAATGGTAATTCAGTATTTGTTACTAACACTACAATTCATAGGCACCAATTCTTCTGTCCTCTTTATTCATTGTCCAACTGTCACATGTAGGTAAAGCAATTGAAAATACCCAGGCTTAAAACTTTCAATGAAACTTTCAGATAAAACTTTCAAGTGACATTCTTGCTCTTTAAGACTTTGAAAGTGTTATTGGAGACACATTTCCCCATTACATGAAATAGTTGCTCTAATACAGTATCCACTGGTTGTGTATGACTATTGAGCACTTGAAATGTGGCTAGTATGAATAAGAAAATGACTGCTTACATCAGTTTACTTTGAAATTACTTAAATTTAAATTAGGTAGCCACATCTGACTAGCAGCTATTATGCTGGACAAGAAAGCTTCATGATTAGATCTCTCAACTAGAGGAAGATTCAAAACAAAGTAATTAAGCAAACATAGATCAAGGGAACCAGGATGACTAAGGAGTGAGAACATAGGGTGAGAAGTCATCCAAAGAATTCTAGGAGCAAAGTGGAATTTTTTACAATTTCCCTATATGTTTCAATAAATTAATTTACTTCTTTTGTAATGTTTTGAACACATATTATAAGCCAGGCATTATTTTATATAAAGGTTATCTTTGTCTCGGTACTCTAGAGGAGCAAGCACTAATGAAGAAAGAAATTTGCTTCAAGAAATTGGCTTCCAGAACCCTGAAGTCTGGCATGTCCCAAATTCATCAATGAGGTGACAGGCTGCACATATATATATGTATATGCTGTGGTTGTGTACCATTGTGTTGGGATCAACCCATAGCTGACCCTCCAGTAGGTTTTCAGATGCAGTTAATCACATGGGAGAGGATTACTCATCCTTCTCCCGTGGAGCAACTCAGAAGCATAAATACTACCAAATGTCCCTAGTAGAGAGGGGCAAAAAAATCACTCCTTGTAGACCTCTGCTCTACTGCATAAATGGATGGAGTGGTGTGTGTGTGTGAATCTGAAAGAAATGGATACATTTATTAATATGACTTTCACAGTTTTATTTTTTAGAATTCTTTATACCTTTCAAGCCCTGACCTAGACGTTTGTAATATGGTAATGACCATAACCCAGTTTTTAGTAAATTTCTACCCACTAGATGCTTTCAAAGCCCTCCCACAAGTTGTGGCAGTCAAAAATGTATCTGAAGACAACGCCAAATATCCCTTAGGTGAATAGAAGTGAAATTGAGGGATGGAAATGGATGTTGTACATAAAGATTCATGTTGAGTCATAAAGAAAAATGGGCCCATGTGAGCTGAAACGAGTGACAAGTGCATTCCAATAAGGAATCAGCACATATGCCCTACCCTGGTGGTGGTAGACAGCATGGTTCTTCTGGGAATTATAATGCCCCAATCTGGTTGACATGACCAAAAGAAGGTGAAAAGTAGTCAGAACTGTATATTGAGTGGAAGACAGAGGCCAGGTCATGGAGACTATGATACGTCCTCTAAGGAAGACAGACTCTATTCTGTTGGTAAAATCTGAAGGTTCTAGGCAGAAAGGTGATTTGAACAGATTTTTTAACTTTAGGTGAAAGTCTCTAGCTACAAAGTAGATAATGGGCTATTAAGGGCCTGACTGATTTAGTGTCTGCTGCAGTAATCCAGTGAGAACAAACATTGTGTCAATTAAGGCAAGGGATAGAGAGAAAAGAAGTCATATGCAGGAAATAGCATTGACAAGATAGAGAATGATTATGTCTGCGGGATCAGGAAGAAAAATTATTCAGAGATGGCTACAGAGTGGCTTCTTAAAATGCATTCTTCCATTTCAAGAGATAATAGATAAAGTAGAACAGTTGTAGCTCTCTTGTTTGGGTTGAGAACTGAATAATGTATACTTAAGTATTCTAAGAAAAAGGAACTACTTTCCATTTTCATTCCAGATAATCTTCACATCAGAGTGTGGTGTACCACACATACATGTGTATATTTTAGTGATGATTTTACTTGAAGACTTGTTGAAATCTAAAGTGAAAAACCCAACTAACAGTAGCTGTAGTGTTTTCTCGGGTGATGTTCTTGAGGACTCTATCAAAGGGAGAGAACGGAGCGCACACAACAGCTGCCTCATGCTAACAGATAGCACTCAAAGTAACTCCACACGGGGCGCTTGTTTGGATTTCCCTCCGAAGGTGAATTTCACGCTTGATGTAAGTCATCTCAACACTTGTGGAAGGAGTTTGGGCAGAGGAAACAAGATTTGTTTAATCCGCTTTGGCCTCTGTTCTATTCAAGCATCTCTTTGCTCCGTCTCTACCTCAGTGGTTTTAAGCTCCACTTTGTTATCCTGATTTCTTGGATCTTTTCCCAGATGTGATGTGTCTGGCCACAAGGACAAGTCTGGACACTTCTTGGCCTCTTATTTTTCATTTTAAAAGCTTGTTCAGAATAAGTATGATCAATATTTTTTTTTTGTGCTGTAAACTCTGAATGATTTTGTGGGTATTTTCTGATTTAGATTCTCAAAATCAAACAGAGAAATCTCAAAACAAAATCAAATGAGTCCCTTAAATCCTGATTCTCTTTATGAGGAGATGATTAATGAACAGCATTAAGCATTCCCCTAAGTCAAAGCTTGCATTTGCATGTGGCTATGGGTGAAACTGTGCAGCTAGGAAGCCAGTCAGGCATTTATCTATGTAATTTGACTTGCAAGGGGACTTCTGCAATTTGACTACAGAGGTAGAAACACTTTTCTCATAAGTGTCTTGGGCTTAGGGACAGAATGGCATGTCATCAGTTGTCCATCTGGCTCCTTGGACTAAATTTGGATTCCAGTGGAATAGGAGGAAGCACAAAAGCAAAAAAGCATTTCTTTTCCAAAAGTATATGTGAGAGAGTGTGATAAAGAGATGAGGAGAAAACCATTGTCAGGTCCCTACACCAGTCATTCCCTTACTCCATGTATTCCCTCATTCACCATCCAATCCTATTACTGTTGAAAATCTTCGACTTGAGTTTTTGGAGCAGATTAAGAGCTAGCATATCCAGTACAAGCACTGATCACAGGAATAGTGAAAAAAGGAGAACAATGGTTAGATTTCTTCCTGAAGACAAAACATTCACCTTGGGATTCCAGAAAGTAACTGAGGGGGATTCTGATAGAAGGGTCTTACTTCACCAAATATAAGAAAGCAGGTATACAATATGATTTGGGGAGTTTTACTTGATTTGTACTGTGGAGCTCATACAGTGCAGGGGGACATTTATTCACATGTGAAGTGAAAGTTTCATCAAATATTGAGAGTGGGAGATCATGGCAGAATTTCAATTGAAGTCTCTCATCTGCTTATAATATTCTCTGACTCTTGAGTGCAATCTAAAATCTCTGCTTTCTGAGTGAAAAAGCAGAAAAAGTGAGACTAGAAACAAATTGTCTAAACTCTGGGCTGCTTAGTATGTAAGACCTGAGAGTGCCATTAACTTTGCTGAGCTGATAATCATCAAGCCTTCAGTCTTGTGTTTGTGAAGGAGAAACCAGGGCCAGCTTTCTGAGCTGTTGATTTTTATCTAAATGTTTCTGTTTGATTGTGTGTTGATTTGGGAATCTGAGTGGTATGTCATGTACTCATCTTCCCACTTACTTGGGCAGCTTGAAAGTTAGAACATCTACATTTTTTTAATTATTTCAAACAGATCCACAAATGGAAGTATTTATCCTCCCCTATTTCTGTGAAAAATGCAACAGGCTGTACTGAAAATTTTCAGCAAGTGTTATTTATTCTTATTGCTTGGCACAGGTCCATCTCAGCTCTGTCTCCAAATAGCAACTCTCTGTGTTTGATTTTAAAGAGCCCTGGTATCACAGTAGTCAAAGCATTTAGCTACTATCTTAAAGGTCAGCTGTTTGAACTCACCAACTGCTCCACGGGAGAAGGATGAAACAATCTCCTTTCATAAAGTTTTATAGCATAGATTAGTTCTTTCTCTGTCCCATTGGGTCACTCCAAACCACCTTTTCTTGATGATAATAGGTTCAGTTTTAAAACTTGTTTGCTTTGAATAACCAATTAAGGAAATGAGTGATGTCATTGAATACCAAAAGTCAAACTCAGTCATCCTCTCTCTCTACTGCATGGATAATGATAAAACATCCAGTTGCTGTTACGTGGACTCAACTCACAGCAATACCGTGTATGTCAAAGAAGAACAGCATTTCATAGGGCTTTCAGTGACTGGTCATCATCAGATTAGCAAGCCTTTCTTCCAGTGGGAATCCTTAAGAGTCACACATAGTTTATACTTGTCTGCTAAATGAAAGGTTGATGGTTCAAATCCCCTCTCTTGCTCTACAGAAGAAAGGCCTGACAGTCTGCTTCTGTTGAGATTGTTGTTGTTGTTATGTACCGTAAGGTCACTTGCAACGCATAGTGACCCTGTGTACAACAGCCCAAAACCCTGCTCTATCCTGTGCCAATAGCACTGCCTCTGACTCACCCATCCCGATTACCCCAGTCACTGAATCAATCCACCTCATAGAGGGTCTTCCCCTCCTGAGCCATTCCCCCACCCTCCCAAGCATGATGTCCCTCTCCAAGGACCTCTCCCTCCTTACAACATGTCCAAAGTATGTCAGACGAAGCCCCAGAATCCTTGCCTCCAAGGAGCAGCCTGGTTTAACCTACTCCAGGTTGAATCTGTTTTCTTGGCAGTCCATGGTACATTCAATACTCTTCTCCAGTACCACAGCTCAAAGGCATCAATTCTCCTTCTATCCTCCCTTGTCATTGTCCAACTCTCTGATGCATAACAAGTGATTGCAAAGACCATAGCCTGTATCAGACGCACCTTAGTCTTCAGAGTGACACCATTGCTCTTCAGTACCCTGGAGATGTCCCTAACAGCAGACTTTCCCATCGCAATATGATTTTTTGATTTCCTGGCTGCTGGTGCCAAGAGTGTTGACTGTAGAGTCGAGCAGAGTAAAGCTGTGAACAATCTCAATCTCTTGACCATCCATCCTGATGCTGCCAATTGGTCCAGTGATGAGACTCTTTGCCTTCTTTACATTGAGCTTCAATCCATACTGAAGGCTGCAGTCCTTGACCCTCTGCAGCAAGCAATTCAGGTCCTCCTCAGTTTCAGTAAGCAGCGTTGTGTCATCTGCATAAAGCAGATTGTTAATAGATCTTCCACCAATCCTGATGCCATACTTCTCCTCATAGAGCCCAGCCTCTCGGATAACCAAGAAAACGTAATGGAGCTCATTTCTACTTTGCAGCTCAAGGGTGCAATCCAATAGCATTTTTCTTTGTGTTGTTTTATTTTCTCTCACAGTGTCTCTGGATGAGCTTTAACCATCCATCTTTCAATTAATATCAAAATTCATTAACTATTTATATTTCCAAGGAACCTTGTATGAGTAATAAAAGAGTTTATCTGGTGGAGGGAAAGGCAATAATATAATATACAACAGTACAGGGTTTATTAACTAGGCTACATTTTCTGCTTTTTAAACAAGATGTTGCCATCTAAAATAAAAAAGATCAGATGTGAAAAATAGTGTATATGAACTTTATGAACTTTCTAAGTAAACCAGTATAAAATAATTACAATTTAAAAAAACACATAATTTCTAAGAAGATTTAATGACATGAAAGGATGTTTATAGAATAATAACCAAAGAAATGTTGGTTATTTCTATAGAAATAACCAACATTTCTACAGGGTATTAGTAGATTAAGGGAATTTTATTGAACTATTCTTTCAAATATTTGTGGAACACATATATAGTGAAACAGACAAAGAAGCTACTCTTATAAGCTTACCTTTAAGTGGTGGAGACAGATAATTAACAAATAAATGATAAACACATAAAATCGTATCATTTGAATAACTGGCATGACAAAATGGAATGAGGCATGAAAAATTATGGAGAAGAGTAGAGTATACTTGGTAGAAAGAATAATAAATACAGCCTAGTCAAGATAATAATGAACTTGTCATGTTTGATGCAGAAGGAAGGTTACTGTAGCTATAGTGATGTAATCAAGGTACGATTAATAAGTTACAAACACGTGAGGGTCTGGTTGTGTCAGACCCCATAGCCTATAGTAGAGCTAGCAGTTTATTATAAGAACATGAGAAGTGAAATTTTAAGGGAGGGAGCAATATGATTTAATTTATAATTTTGGACTGCCTCTCTGTGTAAAGTAGGCAGGAATGGGAGGAGAGTAGAAATAGTCAGACCCTTTAGGAGAATGTGAAACTAATACAGGGAGAGACAATGTTTCTTAGTCAGTGATTTTCAGCTGAAAGCAGTTTGTCCTCTGCTCAGAGACGTTTTATTAATCCTGGGTCGCATAAACAGTTAACACTCTTAGCTGCTGATAGATTGAGAGCTTAAGGCCACCCACAGGCACCTTAGAAGAAACATATTGTGATCTATTTTCAAGAAAGTCTGCCATTGAAAACCTCGCAGAGCACAGCTATTCTGTTGTACTCTGACAAACGTGGTGTTGACATCTATGAGTCAGTTAAACCAACAACAACTGGAGGTGGTAGTGGTGGAGATATTTTTGGTTGTTATAATTGAGAAGTATTTGCTACAGACACATAGTAGAGACCAGAGACACTATTAACCATTCTGCAACATGCAAAGAAGACCCTCAGAAATAATTATCTGCAAATTGTCAGCAGTACAGGTGCTGAGAGATTGTAGGCGAGTATATACTCAGAAATGGGAGAGATGGATGGATTCAAAATATGTTCTGTGGGTGAAGAAAGTACATACTGAAAGATTAAATGAAAGAAAGAAATAAAAGAATAAACAATCATTTCTTGGGACTCATGTTTCATACTAAATTGTAAAGCACTGGTTGAGGATCAAATAGGATGGGACTAAACTAAAACCAGGAATTTCAACATCTTCCAGCACTCTTCCTATCACACCAAGCTCCTGTGACATCAAAATGAGAATAAGATATAAACTCCAAGTTATTATTTTAAATATGTAAGTGCTCCCAACTATGCTGCACTTCCTATGCTCACACTAACGCCATGCTATTCTAACAAACATCTCTGTGGTCATTTGAACACAATCAGGTTGTGGCCCAGTTATGTATGTGAACAGCTTTGCTTATGTTCCACATGAGCTACAATCAGGAAACTTTGCACTAGCATGTGAAAATCAGTTGATACATCTTTTCATTTTAAAACATCTTGCTTGAAGAATAATTCTAATAAAATTAAATTCTTCACATTTTTATTTTTCTGCATCTTTCTAAACCATAACTTTAAACCTCTCCAATGACTGCCCAGCCTAATCCAAACAGAACAGAACAAAATCCAAATTTCTTGGCCATCAAAGTTAAATTTACACTGATTTCTTCTTACCTCTCCAACCTCAGGGACACCTACTTTCTCTCGTTAGAACTTGATTCCAAATGTGCCAGCCATTTTCTGTCCTCTGAATATATCAAGCTTGATCCCAGCATAACTCATGTGGACTCTCTATTCCCTCTTCCAAGAGACTGTTGGTTTAATTTAGAGTAAAGGTGAGCATGTTAAAGTTAAGGGATGGTTGGTAGCAGAATTCTAGAAATTCAAGTGTATGCTTGAATTTTGACTCAGCACTTTTTGAAATGGAGTTTCAAGTAAAAGAAGGTGAGAGACTCATAGGACATTATTTGATGACATGAATTGATCTGAACATCTTGATACTAGAACTTGGGAATCAGTTTTTGTTATCCAGGGCTAACCATCGAGGAATTAATCGCATCTCCCTTTCCTTTTCAGACCGCAGTCGACTACATTGTTGCAACAGGTACTAAAATCTTCTGAAAGAGGACCTTAGTACCAAAGGCTTCTTCCCAATTTTTCTGACTCATCAAACATCATGAACTCTCTTTACAGTAATGTCAGCTAGTTATTAGAGTAACTTAAAGGAGAGAAGATACCCCTTACATCATAAATGTGCCCATATGTTTGAGTCATTAATGGAGTTTTAAAGCTACTAGTTGTCTGAATTATGGTATTGATGAAAAGTATTGAATATACCAAGGACTATCAAAAGAACAAATGATTATATCATAGAGGAAGTGCAATTAGGGTGATTCTTAAAGGCAAAAAATAGTGAAACTTTATCTCACATACTTTGGGCACATTATCAGGAGAGGCCATCCCTTGGAAAAAGACATCATCATGGGAAAATCAGAAAGTCAATGAAATACACCATCAATTAGATAAATCGCATACATTAGTGACTGTATCCAGATCTGTTGTTCATAGTATTAGTATGAGTGTGATAGGCTGGATAGCACCAAGCAACACAAACTCCAGCAAAATCTGACATGATCCCCAGAGATTCTAGTTCAATTAGTATCCAATATGGAAAATATAAGGATTTTTCAAAGCTGCACAAGTGATTCTCATGTGCCTCTAAGTTTGAGAACTACTCTCTTGGATTGTGCTTCTATGTAGTTCAAGGAGAAATGATATGGTTTGGAATCAGGTCACCCTGCTTCCAATTGTGTTTCTTAACCGGAACCTCACAAAGTCTCAGTCTCCCATGCTTCTTTCATCAATAAAATTATACTCAGCATACATATGTGTTATCATAGTTTAAATACTCTGAAACAAGACATGGCTCAGGTTATAAATTCAAGGAAAATCGGCAGTGTTTTTCCAGTTCCTAAAAAGTGATAAAGCTTGCCATTCCCTCATCCTCACATGGAACTATGGTCATTTTCATGGGTAGTATTTCTCAAAATTCTACACGCCTAAGACGACTTCCTAAATTAGGGTCAACTTTACCACCATGTACTAGCTACCACTCTTGAAATAGATAAAATCATAGTCATCTAACCTTTGTTCTTGCTTGTCTGTTCCTCAGCAACTTGAAAACAATTACAGATACCAATATCCTGCACTTGTATAACAGCCATTTAGAAGACATTTGTCTTTGTTTAAGACCATAACTTAGTAATTTGTTTTCGACAGAGGCATTTTCTGTTGATAAATCTAGGTAGATTATTAAGTCAGAATACATTTATTAAAACACCAATTAGATCTTGTTCGCTCATCCATCATAAGACTTTTAATTCTTATATGGTTTCCCCAAAGTATTCCGGGAGTCAGGCCTGCGTAAGTGAATGACTTAAATAAAAATTCTGTTTTCCAAGAATTGCTTTATCTCTCAGTCTCAAACAAAGAAAAAACATTGTTTACATATTCTATGAATAATAAACAACTTTCTTTTCAAGCCCAACCACTCTGTTGTTGAAATATAGCATCGAATACAACAAGTTTAGAAGATACAAGCCAAAAGACCATATTCTCTAGAAATAGCTAATCTCCCAACAAAATGCTTAAAAAGTCAAAAGTAATCCATCAGTGACATGAGTTCTGTAGACAGTTGAATAAGTAACAGTCAATGTTCAGAAGGAAAGATGTGCTCAGTTAGAAAAACAGATATTATTTCGCAAATAACTGTCTTGTTTGGTTTTGAGTTTTATTTTCTTTCTTTTCCCTCCCCTCAAAAAAATTTTTAGCTTGCCAATATTAATTGACAAAAATAACACTTCTATTTTTTTGAAACATATTCTGATGAAGAATATTTGTGGCAGGTGGTGGTAGAAAAGTCTTTTAGGAACAGAAAACAGAAAATAGTTAAGGCTAAGAAGGAAGGATGGAAGGTACAAATATAAAAGAAACAGAAATGAGCAAATGGAATAGATGCAGTAGATAGGAAATCTCTTATGTTTACTGGATACTTAGTTGAGTCAAAATATTAGGAATATATTTGTCAGTAATATCCATTTGAAAGTCTCAGAAATTGAACTTGAACATACCATTAGCAAAAGATTAGATTTTTTGGAAGGATACTGTTCTACAGTTTATATAGAATTGAGAGAGAAGTTGAATTCCCTATGAATCCCCCCCACCCCTTCTCTCTGAAAGTAACATAATCTAAAGAATTGAACCAGGATGTTTCTATTTGTGTGACTCAGCATTTTCCTTGATTCATCTGAAGACTCATATGATTCTAATTTAACTTGTGTCACATAACACAGCTCCTTGTGACCATTCATGGAAAATATGAGTGTTATGATTGCCCAGATCTGAATCATGCACTCATTCTTGGCTGGTACTATGACTGATAATATCATGAGAACTACATATTTCAAGTTAGAAACAGGCTATACTCTCAATGAAAAGAAATAGTGAACTATTTCCAGAGAAGTTGTGAGGGAGAGATAGTGTTGCACAGAAATATAAAAATAATAAACCAATCAGAGATATAAACATACACTGCCTCAAGGGATGTGTATCTAGTCAGGTCCCTAATATATGTGTGCAAATAAATACCTTCAATCCAGAGATCAACCCTAAAAGTGGAAAAAATTAAAAAAGAGAAAAGAAATGAGAAAATGGAGAAGTGAGAAATGAAATTGACTTGGGAGGGAGGGAATAGATTTTGTTTACAGAATAAAGAAAGCAAGATAACAATTGGAAAAGAGTGGGAGATAAAATGAAATATGAATTTTCAGTTGAATCTACATAACATCTCAGGAGACAAGGCCACTGAACAATCCTTTTATGTAGCCTCTTTAAAAAAAATATATATATATATATTAAAACAGAAACACAAGAAGCCTAAATTTCCGTTCTGACTTCAAATGTGTTTATTTTCCTTCTTACTAATTAGTTTCATTTATATGCTATAAACATAACCCAATGTTTCCATAATATTTTTTTTAAAGATGCTGGAAAAATAAATTTCTGTCAAACCAAGATGGCAGAGAACACCCAGGGTAGAACAATATAGATTAGGATATAGCGAGTTCAGGCAGAGCGAGGAAAGATGTGATTTCTCAGCATTTGTCAATATGGCAGTGGCAGATCCATTGCACTTGGAGCGAAAACATTTGGCTTAGAAGCCAGATTCTGACAGTAGCTTGTTATGTGGCCTCCGGCAAGTCATTTCACTTCTCTAAACCTAAATTTTCTCATCTCTAAAATGAGAGAGATTGAATTAAATCAGGGATGGAAAATTGTGTCATTGCATGTGCCAATTCTGATCAGTTAGCAGAGAGAACACTTGTGTCTGGATTCAGTGGGAGCTACTTCACACAATGGGATAGGCAGCAAGTTTAATCAGCATCTGTTATTAGTGCTTGAGTGGGAATTGGCTTGCCAGAATTTTCCATGTGACAGATGAGACATTCCCTGTATCTACCTTCCTCCAGAAGAGGATAATTGACCTGAGCCAGCCTCCTATCTTTCCAACCAAACAGAAGGTCCCTCAGTATTTACCAGCAATATCCCTAGAATGATGCTGTTTTCCAGGTCTTTAACTTAATGTGGTTCTCTTTGAGAATCTAATAATAATTGTGAATCCCTTTTCCCATACCAAATAACATGGCAATCTTATATTTTGCATTACACTGTAGTCATTTCATAGTCTTCCTAAAAAACAAATATGCAGACCCCTAGGATATTCTCCAGGATAGTGGATTCCTAGTTAATGATCCTTGATATCAAATGTTCTATTACTTTAAGCACATACCAAGAAATTTACAATTATAAATTGTCGTGCTTTTACATCTAATTATTAATTTAAATAAAGTTGCCTCTATTAAGGTGAACAGCCACCTACCTGCAAACACAGAGAATTAATGCAAATAGGCTATTCAGCAGAAAATATATCACAGAACTTTTTACTCTTTCTTCTGGATGAGCGATTAGTTGTTTCACTTAAGTATGATAGATATTAGGTTAAATTGTCATTACTTTAAAGATGAGAAGGGACTTGCTTTAATTTATTCACAAGTACAATGAGATGGTTGGGTGAATGATTTCTTGAGGTCTATTCCAGTTGCAGTACTTTTAACATTGTAGAATATAGTTACATAATTCAGAGTAGCTAATTTATTAGTGGAATGCAGTTTAGTTCTTTAATTCATGTAGTAGATACATAATTCTTAAACCTTACAGTCAATATAAATAACCATGACTGTGTTAACATGCGGACCACCAGGCTCATCTCCTGAAATTTTGAATCCCTGAATCTGTGAGAGGAGCCAAGAAATCCACATTTGTAAAGCATACCTCTGGTAATTCTGACACAGCAGGTCTAACAGTTTGACTTTGATAGATATTACACAAGAGGGTCTGGTAATACAAGACAAGGGCCATCACTTATTTGGTTTTGTCCTGATATAAAGCCATATATAAAATTAATACTTAATACTTGCTCATAAACTTGAATTATTATTAGTGAATCATGGGAAAATTGCCTATGCTCAGAAACATTTTGTAGCACATTTCACAGCATAATATGGAATATAATTGAAAATGTCAGCAACAAACCATACGTCTTAGGAATCACAATTGAATTTTATATGATAACGTCTTAATGTGTTGATCACTTTAAACTTCATATTTTCTAATCCTACAAAGGAGTCATGCAAATTTTCCAATTCAAGAAAAATAAGGTCAATGATATAGCAACTTCTTCATTTTTCTGTTGGTCTAATCATTTGTTTACAGACACGTTTTGAGTCATTTTTGAGCATTTTACTGATATTTGGAATTATACAGGTATTCATTTAAAAAGAAAACTATTATCTTTTTTAAAACCTGACTACAATGCTTTGAAAGTGTTTTATGGACGTAATACTAATTAAGCCTCACCAAGTCCTGTAAAAGAAACAATTTTTATATGTACTTTATATGAAGAAAGAATTTGAAATAAATTGTTCAATTATCTATCTAAAAGTATTATTTGTTGATGTTATGTACCGCTAACTTGACTTCAACTCATTGTGACTCTATGAACAATGAATTAGCTCTCTGTTATATTTTCATCAGAGATTATTCTTACTTAACATTTTAATACCCATTTTCTAGTATGCATAAATGATGTCTCAGAAAATGTCTTCATATACAAGTGACTGTGATCATTTAACAGTGATTCAATTGGGCTAAAAAGAATTATGTTAGATAATATTGATATCTCAGCGGCAAAGACTAAGTACCAGCTTTTTATTTAATTATTATATGTTGTTGTTAGGAGTTGTCAAGCATGACTCATAGTGACACTATGACCCAATCTGAACTCTGTCCTATCCTGTGCCATCCTCACAATCTCTGACACACTCAAACCCATTGCCGAAGCCACTGTGTCAACTCACCTGCTGGAGGGGCTTCATCTCTTTTGTTGCCACTCCACCTTCCCAAACATGATATCACACACTGAGGAATGAGTTCTCTATTCGTCCAAAGTGTGTAAGATGAAGAATCACAATCTTTGTCTCCCAGGAGCACTCTGGTTGCACCTTCTCTGAGACATGCTTGTTTATTCTTTCGGCAATCTGTGGGATCTTCAGCACTTTTCTCCAACACCAGAATTCAAAGGCATCAATTCTTCTTCTATTGTGCTTAGCCATTGTTCAGTTCTCTGATGCATTAATGACTGGCTGAAAAGACCATGGCCTACATTAGGCGCACCTTAGTCCTTAAGTGAATATCAATAGCCTCAATAATTTGGAGAGATCGCTGACTACAGACATTCTCAGTGAAATATGTCTCATTATCTCCTAAATGCTGATACCAAGTGTAATTGATTGTGGATTCAAGTAAGATGAAATTGTTGATAGTCTTAGGCCTTTCTCTATCCATCGTGGTGCTGTCTATTGGGGCAGTGGCAAGGATTTTTAATTTACACACACACATAAATGTTGTTGTTGTTATTATGTGCTGTCAAATAACATGTAACTCATAACGACCCTATATACAACAGCTCTGAAACCTTCTCTATTCTATGCCAATCTCCTTGTCTCTGATGCACCTGCCCCCATAACCCCAGTTACTGAATCAATCCATCTCATCAAGGGTTTTCCTCTCTTGCATTACCCTTCCATCCTCCAAAGTATGATGTCCCTCTCCAAGGACTGGTCCTTCCTTGAAACTTGCCCAAATTATGTCAGATGACGCTTCAGAATCTTTGCCCCCAAGGAGCAGCCTGTTTTCACCCACTCCAGGATGCACCTCTTTGTTCTCCTGGCAGTCCGTGGTATATTCAATACTCTTCTCCAGCACCACAGCTCAAAGGCATCAATTATCCTATCATCCTTAGTCATTGTCTAATTTTTTGATGCATAGAAAGTAATTGTGAATACTATGGCCTGGATCAGGCATACCTTGGTCTCCCGACTGACATCATTACTCTTTAGTACTTTGAAGAGGTCGCTGACAGCAGGCTTTCCCAATGCAATTTGTCTTTTGATTTCTTGGCTGCTGGTACCAAGAGTGTTGATTGTAGAGACAAGCAAACTTAAGCTGTTAACAATCTCAATCTCTTTACTGTCTATCATGATGCTGCCAATTGGCCCAGATGTGAGAAACTTATATCTCTGTCTGTCTATATACACATCCTATATCCATACATTTTCAGTCTATATGGAGAACTGATCATCCTGGAGGCTGGGCTCTATTAGGAGGAATGTGGTCTTGAAGGAAGACTCATCAACAACCAGTGTTATTTATATGATGCAGCCCTGCTTGCTGAAACTGAGAAGGACTTGAGATACTTGCTTAAAGAAGGTTGTGAACTGTAGTCTTCAATATGTACTGAATCTTAACATCAAGAAAACAAAGATTCTCACCATTGGACCAATTGGTAGCACAATGAGAGCTAGGAAAGAGATTGAGGTTGTTAACAGCTTTTAGCTTGTTTGACTCCACAATCAACAGTCTTGGTATGTTGTTGTTGATAGGTGCTGTCAAATTGTAGATGACTCATAGCGACCCTATGATCGAAAGGCCTGAACACTGTTCGTACATAGAGTTTCTGGAGGCAAGCCATTTTGGAAGTAGATGCTGATCCTTCTTCCAGGCTTGTTTTAGTCAGGAAGCTCCAGCCAATACTGTCCACCATGGGAACCCATTACCACGTTTGGCATATCACTGTCACAGTGTTCAGCATCACAGCAACTACGAGTTACCTCTGTACAGCAACGCACAGACCAGTGCTATACCACCTAGAAGAATGTTTGACAGGAAAACAATTTTAACCCGGCCAGAGGGCTACAGAGTCAAAGCACCCATCTTCGGCTTGGTAGCATAACATTCTGTCCACTAGGCCAACGTAGCTCTCTCTATGTCATCGTTGTTATTGTTGTTAGGTGCTGATGAGTCATAGACGACTCATAGGAACTCTATGAACGAAAGGCGAAAGGCCTGAGCACTGTTCGTACATAGAGTTTCCAAAGGCAAGCCATTTCGGAAGTGGAAGCTGCTCCTGCTTCCAGGCTTGAGTCTTGGTACTAACAGTCAGAAAATCAAAAGACAAATTGCATTAGGGAAATCTTCTGTCAGGGACCACTCCAGAGTACTGAGGAGCAATGGTGTCAGCCTAGATACTAAGGTGCACCTGATCCACACCATGACCTTCACAATTACATGTCATGCATCAGCTGGACAATGACTAAGGATGACAGAAAAAGAATTGATACCTTTGAGTTGTGGTGCTGGAGAAAAGTATTTAACATACCATGGATGGCCAGGAGAACAAATAGATCTGTCTTGAAGAGGGTAAGCCAAGCTTCTCCTTAGAGGCAAGAATTTTGAAGCTCTGTCTCATATACTTATGACCCAGGGCCAGGAGAAACCAGTCCTTGGCAAAGGACAACATGCTTTGAAGGGTGGAGAGACAGCACAGGAGAGGAAGACCCTCAATTATACAGATTTACACCATAACTAGGGCAATGGGGTTAGATGTGTTAAAGTCAGTGAGACTGGCTCAGGATAGGGCAGAGTTCAGAGCCGTTGTACATAGGGTTGCTATGATTTGCAGGTGACTCAATAACACATAACAACAACAACAACAACTATATATATATATTCTTATATATCAGATTAATCACATAGATTAAAGCTCAACATCCTCACCACTGGGTTGATGAAGCATTATAATAGATGATGAAGAGATTAAGATTATCAGCAGCTTTAGTTTGCTTGCCTCCACAATCAACATCCTCGGCATCACCATCCAGGAAATGAAAAGATGAATTGCATTGGGAAAGTCCGCTGTCAGGGACCTTTCTAGAGTACTGAAGAGCAATGATGACATTCTGGAGACTAAGGTGTGCCTGATCCAGGCCACAGTCTTAAAATTATGGACCATTATTATTTTTGGACCATTCAGTTTCAACTGACTCAGAGTTGGACCGTCTGGTGGGTTTTCAGAGGCAGTAAATCACACAGGAAAAGATTGCCCATCTTTATTCCACAGAACAGCTGGTCAATTCAAACCATGTACCTTTGGGTTAACAGTTTAACTCCTTACCTTTAAGATAACAGAACTATCTGAGTAGATTCTTAGATACAGAGAAATGTTTCTCTTCTACTAGAAAATAACAGATCAAGTGTAGGGATAAATTGCTGCTAATGCTCATCCTTGGTCTACGGTATGGTGTGCATTGGGGCATGTAATTTCACTTCTGAGAGAGGCAGATATTAATCCTTTTAATCCAGTTGCTACGATAATAGTGTGTGGTCTAAGGTAACTATGATTTTTTATTTTTCAAAGAAATGTGGTAATCTAGATTTTTATGTGAAAATTTTCAGTTTTGGTAAATTGTCCTTTAATTTTGTATTTCAGCCAAATAGAGCAATTCTTTTGACCAAGTTAAATTCCTAACCCATTTCTTTTCTGCTGCTGTCATGAGCACTAACTTGATACATACATAGAACACCAGCATATGACACAGAGTGCACCTTTCTCTGACTTTCCAAGTAGATTGTGATGATAAGTTCCTTTCCTTCTGCCTCTTATATTTCATTGTTTCTTTTTGTGTTTCTAGTAGGGTTAATGTGCTTACAGTTATGATGATAGTTTGATGCTCATTGAGACTTTGTCATTCCTACTTCAAGTACTCTGACATATCCTATTGTTTATGAATAATAATAATGTAGTAATATAGATTGTTTTGGCTGGTCCGAGTGCAGTGGAGGCCGCAACTAATTGATCACAGCCAGTTACAGATTGTTTTGTTGCTTCTACAGTCGCTGTCATCAGGTTTTCTTGGATAATGCGTTCTATTGGGTAAAAGCCTGTCAGTGTAGGCATCTGTCCTGCGTGTCTGTTATCATCCACTGATTATGCTGGTGGAGAAAAAGCAGGAAAGTGGTTCTCGCCACACACTGACATCACCAGTACAGAGCCTTCAGCTTTACTAATCTGTGAAATTGTTTCCCACTTTCCAGCACACCGAAACCTTATTACTTTATCCAATGAAACAAAACCATCCACTGAGTTAGTTTGTTGATCTGGGAGATTACTCACCTGTGTGTTTGGCTAGATCTGGAGTAGCTAAAATAATGTTTACTGTTCTTACATAATTATCCTCTGAGAGTAAACTGGCTATGTGAGAATCCATACCTTTCTGAGCAATCTTTGTCTTTTATTATAAATTCTCAAGTCCAAACTTTAATATTGATACTAGAGGCAATCATGTGCCTATAGTTGATGCAGAAATTGGTAGCTCAGTAAATTACATCTCACAGAGAAATTATTAACAGCCTCATATCCAGAATGCAGATCTTAAATGAGGGAGGGCATGTAACACCAGAGATACAATTACTAAAGGAATAGCATGAATCTTTTAAAAATCCAGAATTAGGGAAAGACCTATTGCTGTATACTTTATCTCATTTAATTACACCATGTTTTTCAATCAGTCATAATATTCTTCACATTATTCTCTTTGTATGTAGTACAAGATATTGATTGTGACAAAACAAATCTAATAATGTTTTGAAAGAGTCACCCAGGCATCCTTTTCATTTCAGTTGAAGTGATTATAGCATTGATCTAATTAGTACCTAAAATATTAATCATGATCTATTTGGTTTATAGTGGTATTTTCCATTTGATAGATTACATGAAACACTTGATTTTTCTTCATATTTTTAGAAAAAGAATTTTTGACATTTCAACATTTGCCATAAAATTCAATAACATTATCTTTATCAATTTTTTCTATCATTATGCTTACCTATTCACAAATTCCATCATTTCTCTTAAGAGAATCTCCCAACTCTTGGTCAGTTTCAATTCACAACTATCCACCACTGAACTTTCAGTGCTTGAAGTCTTGAAGGGAGGAGACCTGTCATTTTTCTCGTGGGGAGCAGCTAGTCTATTTGAACTGCCAAATTTTTAGTTAGCAGTAGCATAACATTCTATTCACTATATCACATGAGTTCCTAATGGAAGCTCAGTGTCCCTAAACATTGATTTCTCCTTTTCATTTGCAATGTGGCACACATAGAGTTATAACATTGTGGGATATGATGAAGCAAAGGTACGTTTAGTTGAACATCAACTGATTATTTCCTAATGGTTAAAGTTATTTGATAATAGAATGATTTGTCTGGGAAAAATAAGTGGGCTGGGGTTATTTCAATCACTTTTTTTTAAAGGGATCTAAGAAATGTTGCCATAGAGTTAGATGGAGAAGATAAGTAGTGTGAAAGAACTAAACGTCTATAGGTTGTGTATATATATGTGTTAAAGATGTGCATGATATTGTGTTTGTTTTTGTGGGTGCACGTGTACGCACACACAGAGACAATTGTCTAAAGAAAGAACTGATATATTATTGGCAAAATATTATGACTTAGGGTAGGGCATTTAACCTCTCTGTAACTTTCCTTATTTCCTTCTCTATAAATAAAAAAGAGCAATAGTATCACCTTGAAAGACTTATTGCAGAAGTAAATGTATTGGTCTATGGGAAAATAGTATTGCAATGCCATTACAGATTAACCTATATACCTAGATACCTATATGTTTATCTTATCCATCTACTATAACATTCTAACTTTGCTTTTCACCACACCAACATATCATAAATGTAATTTTTTGTTCTCCTATGTAGATATGTCTCAGGGTTCATATCTGTGATTCATAGATTACCATGAGTTGTCATCAACTTGATGGCACCTAAATACAACACTCTTTTTAAAGTTTATATTCTGAAATCTGAATAAATTATAATTACTACTATTTCTTAAATAGAAATTTCTAACTGTTTTTAGATTACTATGGTGGCCTAGTGGCAAGAAGCCATGCTGCAATCCAGAAGGCACACAATTCAAGGCCACCAGCTGCTCTGCAGGAGAAGGATGGACAATCTTCTCCCCTGTGGTTGCCTACTAGAGGGTCAGCTGTGGGTCACTTCTGACTCTATGGTACACAACAACAACAACATGAAAAAAATATATTCTTTACATGTTATCAGAAATAAGATTACTAGACAAAGGACCGATGGCTTAATTATTTTTATAAATAATGCCAAAAATCTTTCAAAGCGATTGAGTTGGTTTACACTTTGTTGATTGCATCTGAGAGTTCTCTTCTTTCTATAGCTTTACCATTTTTGATGGAGATGACTTTGTGTTACGGTGGCTGTTGATTTGTGAGTGTGTGCTTATGTGTACTTCACAATGTGAATTAACACAATGTGTTAGTATAAGTAGTTTTATTCTTACTCCACTTTCTGAGAATTATGTAACCATTATACCCAGTACTTCAACATTGTGCTTCTATTTATGACCCTTAGTCCATCTCACCAATATTCTCTAGCATTTTCAGGCATCCAAACCAGAGACTGCTTTAACTTATATTTGAATCAAGGTTATTCTGGTGACAGCTCAGGATACCAAAAACTATAGGATCATTACAATCCACAAATTTATTACTATTCATTAGATGCTATCTATCTGAGAGCTGGACAGTGAATAAGGATGACAAAGGAAAATTGATGCATTAATGCTATGGTGTTGAGGAAGAATATGTCACATGGACTGTCAAAAGGACAAATACATGACATGAGTAAAGTACAGCTAGAGTGCTCCTTCAAGATAAAGATGACAAAGCTTCATCAACCATATTTTGGGTATGTTTTTAGGAGAGGATGTTCTTGGAGAGAGCCATCATACTTGGAAAGATGGAGGGTCAGCAAAAGAGAGGAAGATCCTCAACCAGATCGTTTAACACAGTAACTGATGTAATGAGTTCAAGTATGTCAGAAATTATGAGGATGACACAGGATAGGATAGGGTTCACATCTGTTGTTCAGAGAGTCACTGTGATTTGCACTCGACTAACAATAATAATATACATTCAGAAGGGAAATAACAGCTGTTTTTGTGCTTATATTGATAGAGCTGTTCTCTCTGGCTCTACAAGGAAACCACTTTGGTTTTAACAAGGTGACCTATTATGCAAATCTGACTTTATGATGGAAGCTATACGAGTCTGGCCTTTTCTTCCTCTCTGTTAGATTAAAACTGAGCATTTGGGAGGACATGAATGGCTATTTGCTGTTTGACAGGCTGACCTGTTGTAATGGCAGATGGAGTTTACCACCAACTACTGATTATGGTTATCTGGTTTAATAAAGCCTCCACACAAACACCTCTTAGATTGATTTGTCACAGTGCTGAATGTTCTTTAAAAAAATACTATACTTTAGTTTGATTTTAATGAAAGTTTACACAAAAGTGGATTTCATTCATTGTTGCACAGTTTCCTCCCCTTCCCTCCCTTCTTTCTGACCATCCCTTCTCCCTCCCCACTCCACTTTGCAATGCACCTCTTATTCAGGACTGTTGACATTCATATAATAACTAAGCATATATTCCTTTTGTTTTTTCATACATTCCTTTTTTCATAACAAATGAAGAATTTATTTCACAACATACAAAACATTTTTTTCATACTTTCCTTTTAAACAATTCTTTCCCTCATCTGTTCCAATGCAGTGTTCATTATTTGTTTATCCACTCTTGTCTTATTTTCCTCCCAGCTCCCTCTATCAGTCCTGCTATAACAGGGGGGTTATGAAGTATTCATCCTTTTGTGACTGAGATATTTCACACAGCATAAGGTTCTCTAGGCTCCCCCATATTGTGAAATGCTCATTGTTTTTCAGTGCTGTACAGTATTCCATTGTGTGAATGTAGTTTTTCTAACCATTTGATTGCTGATGGGCTCTTAGGTTTTTTCTATCTTTTTGCTATTGTGAATAGTGCAGCAATAAACATGGTTGTGCATACATCTGTTTGTGTGGCAGCTCTAGTTTCTTTAGGGTGTATTTCTTAATTTGGAAGTTAGGAATTGCTGGGTCAAATGATATTTCTATTCCCAACTATTTGAGAAAGTTACAGACTTCCTTCCGTAGTTTTGAACCAGTTTACACTCCCATCAGCAGTGAATAAGGGTAGGATTCCATTCTCTCCACAACCTCACCATCATTTGTTGGTTGCTGCACTGTTAAATTTTGCTATTGTTGTTGGGATAAAATCGTATCTTTGTTTTGATCCTTATCTCTCTGATGGCTAGGTAGCTTGAACACTTCTTCATGTATTGGTTTGCCATCTGAATGCCTTTTTTGATGAAGTGTCTTTTTATATCCTGTGTCCATTTTGAGTTTGGCCTGTTTGCCATTTCCTTGTTAAGGTATTGGATTAGTCTATACACTTTAGAGATTAGTCCCTTATCAGATATGTCATTTCCAAATATTTCTGAGACTATAAATCCCAACAGGTGGAGACTGCCCATCTTTTTCTCAAAGGTCCTCTGATTGATTAAAAACATTAGAAATATTCAGCCTCTACATTACTTATTTAATTTCTGTTTTAGTAAATTGAAGACTTGTGGCAATTCTATCTACCACGTGTTGATGCCTATTTCCTATTGTCTCTGTGTCATATTTTGGTAATTCTTATCATATTTGACATTTTTGTAATGCTATTTCATACTAAATATATTACAATATAGTGTAAACATAACTGTAATATGCACTGAAAATCAAGAACATTGTATGGCTCACTTTGTTGTAATATTTGCTTTATGTGGTACTTTGGAACTGACCATGAAATCTCTCTGAGGTATATGCTTATAAAGAAAATACAACAAGCAATTATATATTAGCCTTTCTATTTCTCTTCATTTGTTTTTGTGAACTCAAGGCATCTGATGTCTATTTCTTAACGTAATGCACTCTTATTCCCATAAATGTTCTATGTACTGTTGTTTCAAATACATTGTATTTCTAAGTGGTAGAGACATGCTGTTGTTAGGTGCAGTTGAGTCAAGTGTGACTCAGAATGGCCTTAGGAACAACAGGTTTGAACCCTGTCCTATCCTGTGCCACCTTCACACTTCCTGACACACTAGTGCTCATTGTAGCAGTCACCATGCCAATCCACCTGGTTGAGGGTCTTCCTCTCCTTTGCGGACCCTCCACAATTCCCAGCATCATTTTCCTCTCTAAGGAATAGCCTCTACTAGTACCATGCCCACACAATGTGAGGCAAAGCCTCATCATCCTTGCCTCCAAAGATCACTCCAAATGGTATAGACATAGAGCTACAGTTATACGCATATTATTTCTCTCCAATTGCTTTAAATTCATCAACATAAAAAGAAAACAAAAAAAGGTAATTATACATTCTTTCATAATAACCTACATATTTTAAAAAGTGCTCTTTGGAGTCTTTCTTTTTGTTTGGTTTTGTGTGTCTTTTAGTGTTTATTACCATCTGGTGTCTCTTGCCTTTATCCTAAAAGCTTCTTTTACTATTTCTGGTAAGGCCGATATACTAGGAATAAATTCTCTCATTTTATTCCTCAGAATATCTTTATTTTAACTTCACTCATTTTAAAAAGATAGTTTTGCTGGTTATGGGATTCTTTGTTAATGGTTTTTGTACAATTAACACTCTAAACATCATCCTGCTGTCTTCTAGCTTTCCTTGTTTCAGATGAGAACTCAACTTATGTCTCATTGGGATTCCCTTACACATTAAGAAATTCTTTCTTTCAAGGTTTTCTCTGTATGGTTCCTCCCACCCCAGTCTTTCTAGATGTTTCCATATATGAATCTTTGCATTTATATGACCCAGAGTTTGTTTAGATTATTACTTATGTAAAGTTTTTAATTGGATTTAAAAAAAATTCTACTGATCTATTTACAAAGTTTGAATACATTGTTTTTCACATCAGATCTTTCCCATTTCCTTCATGTCACCACCCCATCAAATTGTAGGACCCTATGTTTAATACCCTGTCCCTGCCCATCCTCACCCCTCTGCCTCCACCCTCCCCTGGTTAATCCTCATACTTATTCCACAATAATGATTTTATACAATAATTTATTCACTTTTATACAATATTTGTCCTCATGGGACAGAGTTAGTTCACTTAGGATAAGCTCTCCATTCCCTCCGATGTTAGGCAGTAATTTACAAAACCATTGCTTCTGCTTGCTGCATGGTATTTCATTGTGTAAATGTACCATAATTTCTTAATCCATTTGTTTGTGGTCAGACATCTTGGCTGTTTCCATGTTCTTGCTATGGTGAATAACACTGCTATGTACATTCGTGTACAAGTTCCCATTTGTACCTTAGTTCTCATTTTCTTAGGGTATATTTAAAACAGTGGAATAGCTGGGTCATATGGAATTTCTATTTTCAGCTTTTTGAGGAAAGGCCAAGTAACTGCCTCCCAGAGTGGTTGTACCATTTTACAATCCCACCAATAATGTATAACAATTCCTATCTCACCACATCTTCTCCAACATTTATTACTTACTGTCCTGCTAAACTTTGCAACTCCTACTGAGGTAAAATGGTATCTCATTTTGGTTTTGATTTGTATCTTTCTTATTGTCAGTGATCTTGAACATTTCTTCATGTGTCCGTTGGCCATCTGAATGTCTTCCTCTGTGAAAAGGTTTTCCATGTGTCTTGCCCATTTTTCAATTGCAGTCTCAGTCTTTTTATTGTGGAGGCTCAGGAGCATTCTGTAAACTTTTGTTATGAGACGCTTATCTGAAAAGGTATTGCCAAATGTTTATTCCAAGTAAGTAAGTTTTCTTTTCACCCTGTTGGAAAAATGTTTTTATGAACACAAACATTTAATCTTTAGAAGTTACCATTCATCAATTTTATCCTCTTCAGATTGTGCATTTCTGGCTGTATTTGACAGTCTCTTTATACCATAAACTGGGCCTTCTAAGCTTGCTCCCAGTTTGTCTTTTATGAGCTTTATGGTTTTGGACTTTACTCCCAGGTCTCTGATCCACATTTTGTTGATTTTTTTATATGATGTGAGATGTGGATCCTCTTTTAGCTTTCTGCAGGTAGCATTCCTGTTTTCCGCACCATTTGTTCAAGAGGTTTGCTAGGGCAATATGACAAGAGAAGGAAATATAAGGTATCTCAATTGGCAAAGTGATGGTTAAACTGTTGCTGCATGCAGATGGTATGTTAGTGTACAAAGAAAACCCCAACGACTCAACAAGAAAACTGGTAGAGCTTGTAGACAAATTAAGCAGAGTGGCAGAATCCAAGATTACTATCCAAAAATCAGTGAGATTCCTCTATAGTAACAAAAAGAACTCAGAGAAGGAAACAAAAAAATGCACTATCATTTATAATAGCCAACCACAAATTGAGATGCTTGAGAGGGAACCTGTCTAGAGACACAACAGATCTATACAAAGAAAACTACAGAATATTTTTATAAGACAGAATAAAAGACCTAAATAAGTAGAAAAATGTTCCCTGTTCATGGATGGATTCCCAATATTCTTACCCCAATATTGTTACCGAAAGCAATCTACATTTTCAATATAATCCCAATACAGATACTACATTAATTTTTCAATATCAAAAGGGAAATTGTCAAGTTTATTTGGATAGGAAAAATATCTAAAATAAGCAAAGCACTTCTGAAAAACAAAAATGAAGTGGGAAGTATAACACTCCCTACCTCAAAACCTGCTGTTATTATTGTTGTTCATTGCCGTCGAGGACAACTCATAGTGACACTTTGAACCAAAGGCCTGAAGCCTTTCTATAACCATCGTCATTTCTCCAGGTTCGTAGAGTTTCCAGAGGCATATGATTTAGGAAGTGGATACCACTCCTGCTTCCAAACCTGTCTTGAAACTGGAAGCTCCACCAAACACTGTTAATTAAGAGCAGCAGTTATGGCATTTGATCCCTAATGGTACAAGAGTCAGCTTCACAGCAAACCAAAATTACCTCATTACAGCAAATTGACAGAAGAGTGCTATACAACGTAAAAGAATGTTCCTCTAAAATGAAATAATAGCAATAGGTGCTCGGGCCCAACTGACATTTAAATACAAGGGCCCTCAAGGTTTACAGAGGCATGTAGTTTAGGAAGTGGATGCCACTCCTGCATCCAAACCTGAATCAATGTGGGTGCTCCACCAAACACTACCCATGATAGATAGACAATTATGGTGTTTGACACAACCTATGGCACAATTTTCTACATAGCAGTAGTAATCAAAATAGCATGATACTAGTACAATGACAGGTTCATAGACCAATGGAATAAAATTGAGAACCTAGAAATGAACCCATCTATTTATGGCCAACTGATATTCAACAAAGAGATAGTTTATCTACCTTTATTTATAATCTTCTTTTGATGAAATATTCCTTCCCCCCCTTAACCATATTTTCTTGTATTCTTTGGACATATTTGCACTTTTACTTTGAAGTCCTTGTCTCATATATTCACTTTCTTGATTCATTTAAAGGATGTTTCTATTACCTGTTTTTTATTTGTTTGGTTTTTTATCACATTACTTCGTTTGTTTGATCAGTTTTATTTCTTTATTTATTATGTTATGTCTTGTTAAACCCTAATATTTTAGGTAATATACAACAACATCTATGAATATTCTTTTTCTCCACCCTAAAAATTCTTTTCATCTGTTTGGTAATTTGCTATTTAATTATTTGTTTAGTCCCTTAACTGAACTAATTCTCTAAAATCTATTTCCCTGGAGTTCTAGCTTCTTATGTATCTTTCCATTTTTTCTTTCTCTATTTTTACATTTTCAGCCTGTAAGCCCAGATGATAACTCTAGGTTGATATGAACTATTTACTGATTAAAGGTTGTTTTGCACTCTGTAAGACTTTTTTTTTTACTTTTGTCGTTGGATGTATGTATATCTTGGAGACTCCTCTCCTATCATAACCCATTTTTATTTTTCTACATCAACAAGGCTAATATCTTGAAATTGCTCTGTCCATTGCTGAGAGGGTGCCGTGGACATGGACAATCTTTCAGCCTTCCAGTAGTGACTGTGATCAAATTTTTATTTTATTTTTTTTTTATCCCTGACTACTTCCTGTTGCCCCTGACTCAGAGCAGTTTATCATCCAGTCAGCTTGGTCAGCAGTTGCATTTAAGCCCCTTTTACTAGTGTGAGTTAAACCCTTGTTGATTAGTTTATGCATAACATAGGAAACATTTTCAAGACGTCTCCATGCGCTGCTCTTATTGTTTCTAGAGTGAGACAGTGTCAAACATACACACCATCTTCAAACACAGGGTTGACTTTATCTGAGGAAGGTTCTTTTTGACTTTGTCCTTCTGTAGTTTTCTCCAGTTAATGCTGGCTACTCTGTCTTTTTCATTTTATCATAGTTACTAGCTTCCTCTCCATTGTTATCCACCAAGACCTCTGTTGTTTTAAACATCTCTAGTCGGGCAATTCTGTCTTCTGTTTCAAAGTGAGCCCTTAGGTACACCTGATGAGTTCTTAATATTTATGGTCAGGATTTTGCCCTAAGAAAAGTTCTCACCCTATTGCACCTTTCCTGAAGTGATGATTAATTGTATTAGTTGACAGTAGGGAAGAAATAGTCTCAAAAAACCTAAAACTAACAAATATAATAAAAACCCACCACCATCACCACAACCACCACAGCCACCAAAAGCCCTAAAAACCAAAAACAACTCAGTGCCATCAAGTGAGAACTGACTCATAGCTGACTCTCCATTGGGATTCTGAGGCCATTAATTACAGGAGAGGAGACTGTCCATCTTTCTTCTTTGTACCCACTGGCAGATTCTAACTGCAAGAGACATGGAGCTTTGAGTTTTCAGTGCAGCACTCTAAAAACTAGGCCTCTAGTGGACCCTATGAGCCCTGGAGAAGAAAATATTATCTCTTGGCTATATAAAACTCGGGTCAACTCTGCTATTTTCTTTAAAGCCTACTCAACATCATTTTCAAAACAAAATCTAAATATTATATTTGCATCCTTTTAAAACAATGCTTTTGTAAGTTTGTGTTGTATTAATCATCTATGAGGCCCATGTTTATACTGTCTGGAAGAGCTGTTATCAATTTTGTTCTCTCTTGGCATTGTTGTTATTGTTGGGTACTGTTGAGTTGAGTACGACTCAGAGTGATCCTATGAACAAAAGATTTAAACCCTGTTCTCTCCTGTGCCATCCTTACTCATCCTGACACACAAAAGCCCATTGCTGCAGTCACCACCTAGTTAAGAGTCTTCCTGTCTTTCGTTGACCATCCCTCCTCCCTAGCATCGTGTCCATTTCCAAGGAACAGCCCTTCCTAGCAACATGCCCAAAGTATGTGAAGTGAAGCCTCATCATTCTTGCCTCCAAAGGGCACTCTGGCTGCACCTTCTCCAAGATTTATCCGTTTTTTTCTCTTGACCATCCATGGAATGTTCAGTGTTTTCTCCAAAGCAACAGTTCAAAGGCATCAATTTTTCTTTTGCCATCCTTATTCATTGTACAGCTCTCACATGTATAACAACTGATCAGAAAAAGTATGGCCTGAATTAGATGCACCTTAGTCCTCAAACTGACATTATTACTTCTCAATTATTTGGAAAGGGCCCTAAACCCAGATTTCCCCAAGTACAATGTATCTCCTTGTTTCCTGACTGCTCCTACCAAGGGTGTTAATGGTGGATCCAAGCAAGGTGAAGTTGTTGACAGTTTCAGTCTCTTCTCCATCCATCATGACTCGGCCTATCTCCTCCAATGCTAACAACCTTTGTTTCCTTGACATTGAGATGCAACTTATACACTGAAGTCTGTAATCCTTTATCTTTTTGCAAGAAGTGTTTCACATTCTCCTCACTTTTAGCAAGCAAGGTTGTGTCATCTGCATAACACAGGTCATTGATGAGTCTCCCTCCAATCCTGATGTCATATTCCTCTTTATAGAGTCCAGCTTTTTGGAGTAATTTGCTCAGCATACAGATTAAATAGGAATGGAGAGAAAATACAATCCTGGCATGCTCCTTTCTGAATTTTAAACGATGCAATATTCTCCTGCTCATTTCATATTGTAGTCTCCTGGTACAGGTATAGATTTCACATGGGTACAATTAAGTGCTCTGGGAGTCCCATACTTCTCAATGTCAGCTACAACCTGTTATAATTGACACAGTCAAATGCCTTTGCACAGTCAATAAAGCACAGATAGACATTCTTTTAGTTTCAGCCAGGATACGTCTAACATCAGCAATGACATCCCTGTTGCCATGGCCTCTTCTAATTCCTGCTTAAGCTATGGTAGTTCCCTATCTATGTACCATTCCAGATGTTTTTGAATGATCTTCGGCAGTATTTTTCTTGCTGGTGATATTAATTATATCGTTCAGTAGTTTCTACATTCAGTTGGATCATCTTTCTTGAGGATGGGAACAAATATGGACCTCTTCCAATCCATTGGCCAGGTGGCTGTCCTCTAATAAATTTCCTGGCATAGACTGATGAGTTTATCCAAGGCTGCATCTGTTTATTGAAACAAGTTAATTGGCATCCAATAGATTTCTGGGGCTTTATTTTTTGCCACTGACTTCAATGCAACCTCTACTTCCTCCTTCATTACCATTCACTCATGTTACTAGCAATGTGTTTCATAATCCTGGACACCAAATTGTGTTGGACTCTTAACTTGTAAACTTAGAAGTTAACTGTCCAGGCATCAGTATTTTTTAAATTTCTCAGATGATATTCTGAAAACCATTAACTAGAAGGTCGTATGCTGTGTGATCTGACTGTCTGCTTCTCTGTCTTGGTGTTTCTGAATAGTTCACATTTAACCTTGTCTCAAACTATTTATAAATGATCACAATTCTTTAGCCATTTAATGCTCCAGTCAGTGACAAAGGTTTGTCCCCCATACTTTTGGCATGTTGCAAAAGAGAGGAAGACCCTCAGTGAGATAGTTTGACATAGGTACTGCAGTACTGTGCTCAAAAGTGTAAAAAGTTATGAGCATGTCACTGAATAGGACAGAATTAAGTTCTGTTGTTTATATGGTTGTTATGAGTTGTACTTGACTCAAAGACATCTAACAGCAGAAAAAACATTCTTTCTACGTTAGATTTCTTTCCCCCAAAATGACTGTTCACTGGATAAGCACTATATAATGTGCAGATTGCTTTTGTTATGTAGCATGAAGTTAGAAATGACCCATCACTGACCCTCCAGAAGGTTTACGCTTTTATAAATTGCATGAGGGGAGATTGCCCATTTTTCTCCCATGGAGCAAATGGTGGACTTGAATTGTGTCCATTTAGGTTGGCTAGGCAACTCCTTACTCTCTGGGTTGCCATTTTGAGGTAGCAAATCAAAATGGTTTCATTTGAGAAATAGGCAGTGGTCACATTTTGTGAACTTTCGTTTGCTTCTTTAATACTCTGCCCAGCGCTAAACCCTAATCATGTGAACATAGGAGTCATTTTCTACTTGGACATAGCCTTCAGCTCTCTTTTATTATCTCCATGTTTCAGTACTGAGTTTTGGTCTTTGGAAAGTATATTGAGAAAGATGAGCTGCTGGGCAGGACCTACGTAAGGTGTTTTCTTCTCTGGGTGATGATTTATATTCATAACACTGAGACTGAAGTTGGAAATTAGACCTGCCACTTTAAAATATGTTTGGTCTGACGCTGCTATTGTGAGGAGTGGATTCTTGTCAGCGGTTGCATTAAAACAGCATCAGAGACAAGAGCAAGCATATTTTTCCAGTGACAGCTCTAAAGAACCTTCCTGTCTTAGATTAAATCATGATTCTAAAAGACTAAGCCCTGGATTAAAGATTTTTATTTGTCTCCATATTCTCTTAATCAAATCTCTTTTTCTTAGTACTTCCACCCTAGGAAAAAATGAGAAACCACTTCTTCCTAATGGCTTTTATTGTCTCACATTAGATCCCAGTAGACACCAAAAAGCTCATCTTGATTTGAAATAAGATAAACTTTTGGTACAACTGGTGAACCACTAAGAAGCTGTTAAAATAATTTTAGAAATTCATCATTGCACTTGTGGGAAGATGATGACATAAAGTCTAGAAGCGACCTTTATTTTTTTTTTTAAGAAAAGTAGTTAACACTTGGGGATTGGATCAGAATTTTAATATCTATCTCTCTCTGTCTCTCTCTTTCTCTCTCTCTCTCTGTGCATGTGTGTGTGTGTGTGTGTGTGTGTGTGTGTGTGTGTGTGTTTATGTATGTGCTCTCACCTGATTTTTCTGGTTTTCTTATAACAAGTGTCTATATACACATAGGCTTTCCAAGTTGTTAAATCTGGGTAATGGTTTCCTTTAAGATAGAAGAGGTTACTTTCTTTAAGACTAATAAAGGGTGTGTGGAATACTGCGGTTTTATGTACTATTGAGTCAGAACTAACTCATAGGTGACCCTCCAGGGACTAAGTTTTCAGAGGACGTCAATAACATGTGAGGAAATTGCCCAACTTTCTCTCATGGAGTGACTGAGGGATTTGAACTGCATGTATTTTGGTTGCCTACATAATTTCTTACCACTAGGCCACCAGAGCTCCAGGGTAACATACTATCTATCCTTCATATATTTTTCATCTGACTAGCAGAAGCTAAAGAATCATCAAAGCAACTTAACCTTTGTCCTTCTACTGTTCAAGGGCCAAAATAGTCTCCAGTCATAATTTCCAATTAAAGGAGAAAGTGTACACATTTTGTACATATTTCTGTACAAGGCAGTTTGTCTTATTTTTTAAAAAAAAATTCCAATATATAACCTGGAAATATGGTACAGGAGTGACTAGGAAAGGCTGTCAGGTGATAAAGTGTGTGGTGTTGACCAGATTAAACCATAAGACTCAGCTTTAACTCTTCTTGCCTGTGCCCACTAAGAAATGATGGCTTAGGAAGACATTAATTATATGTTAGGAAGGATAACCCAGTGCAATAACGAGAGGCTAAAACATAAGTCTCAGTTTTTTAAAGCTCTATTAAAATCAAACTTTAATCACAAATTGTGAAATAGAACACAGGCAGTTAGGAGCTGCTAAAATATTAACACTTCCATTGAAACAGAAACCCTGGCTCTTTATTATCCTCATGACCAGCTCTGGGATTTCATAATTAAGTCTTTCAGTTTGATTTATTTAGACTCTAAGCAAACTTTCAAAGTGAGTTTGACGGGCTTTGTACTTGGAACATGAATGCATTGCATTCCCTGAGGCAATTTGGAGCTGGGGTTTCATCCCTTCAGCACCCAGGCTCAGAAAGCAGGTATTCTGAAAAACTTCACTTGAGCATCCTTACTCATTAACTGTGAGAAGGACCTCAGACATCTCCCTCAACAGTATGAATATTCAGGAGGGAGAGAGATGATACACGTAGGGACGAAGCCATGTTAGTCACAGTTTCTGAATTTCCCTTGCTCTGTTATCTTTAGCACTACAAATGAGCACTTCTCTCTTTTCTCAACATCTAAGTTACTAGCAGATTTTAACTATGTTGTCATTGGTGCGCTTCCTTCATAACTCTGAATTGAGCACAACTCATAGTGACCCTATGAGCAAAAGGCCTGAAGCCTTTCGATAACTATCATCATTTGTCAAAGTTCATAGAGTTTCCAGAGGCATGTTATTTAGTGGTATGAAGCTGTGCTGCAATCCTGAAAGCAAGCAGTTCAATTCCACGAGGTCCTCTGTAAGAGAATGACGGGCAATCTCCTCCCATGCAGTTAAACTCTCTGAGAAACCCACAGGAGCATTAACTATGAATCAGTTTCGACTCAATGGTACACATCGTGTGTGTGTGTATGTGTGTGTGTTGTTGTTGTTGTTGTTGTTGTTATTGATTACCTTTGAATCAAGCACGACTCATAGCAACCCTATGACAAAAAGACCTGAATCGCTCTACAACTATCAACATTTAT
>NW_006399845.1:4053562-4057760 GCF_000299155.1 Elephantulus edwardii | reverse complement strand
CTTTCGTATCTAGACTAACATTGTTCATCTTCAGTGCTCTGGAGAGATCCATGGTAGCAGATTTTCCCAATGCAATCCGTCTTTTGATTTTCTGACTGTTGAGTGTTGATTGTGGATCTGAGCAAGCTGTAATTGCTAACAACCTCAGTATATTGGCCCAGTGGTGAGTATCTTTCCCTTCTTGATATTAAACTTCAATCCATATTGAAGACTACAGTCCTTGAACTTTCGTGCTTCCTGAATCATTCAATATTCTGCCCATAGCATCCTGAATCATTGCAATTCATGCCTTTAATTTATTTTTCAATTCTTTCAGCTTAGGAAATGCTGAGCGAGTTCGGCCCTTTTGATTTTCTGACTCCAGATCCTCACGCATTTCATGATAATATTTTGCCTTGTCCTCCCCAACAGCCCTTTGAAATCTTCTATTCAGCTCCTTAACTTCTTGATTTCATCCCTTTGCTACTCAACAACTCATCCGCGCGCGTGTGTGTGCGTGTGTGTGTGTGTGTGTGTGTGTGTGTGTGTATTTGTTGTGTTGAGTCAGAATCAAACCGTAGCTGAACCTTTCTTGGGTTTTATATATTATGTAGTACTTTGATACTGAAAAACTTCTTAGTATCTCAGAATAGTATAAGCTTGAATATATGAAAATTTTTATCCACCTCGAATAATGGAATTGGTAAAACTAGAAACAAAATGAAACCCGGACAAAATATAAATTCAAGGGTGACAGTTAATCCAGTGATACATAACAATTCTTTCTGTTTATTCAGAGGAAGGCAGGGAATGTGACTCACACAGAAGATTTGCTTAGTTAGTGTGAGGAGGAAGAGAAAGAAAATGCTTTAAAAGCATTTGTAAGGGAAAGTAGGATATCCAGTTGATTTGTTGCAGTTGGGTTTTTATGTTTTGTGTTTAAGGATTTGCTTTGTGCCATCTACATTGAGCATTTGAACATGACCAGGTGAACTTGGAAGTAAAATCAGCTGCAAAAGTAGGCTAGACTTCAATAGAGTCTTTCATCACTGAGATGGCAGCTCAAGGGCGGGAGAAGGAAAGCAAAAGTAGTACACTGCACAGAAAGGAAGAGCCTTTGACCTTCGCCGAGGGCTCCTGTCAGTCCTGAGTCCTGAGCCCATCTCTCCATCCACACAGAAAAAATATCCTGCTAGTCCTAAATGGTTTCGGACTGCTTTTTCAGATATTTCAGGAAGTTCACAGCCTACTACCTGAAATACAAACTGGTTGCCTTTAGTGTATCTCCCTCATCATAGCTGAGAAAGGCATTAGCTGATGAGATCATTGTCTGCTTCTACAACAGATTCAAGGCAATAGAAGAGTAACTAGGAAGAAGTAAGAAAGATACTTGAAATGTAAATGGGTCAAACAGACCTTTTATGAAGAGCAAACTGTCAGTTTGTTGGTTTTTGAAATCATAAGAAAGATTATCTATCATTAGAGATGATATCTGATAAAGGGACCGATTTTGTCTCTCTGTCCTTGTGACTCACTTTTGACACCATCTTCTATGCTGTTTTCAGTGACACATAGGTTTGCTGTACTTCTAGTAGACTCTTATGCCTCAGAATTTTCTGCTTTCTATGCTGAATACATCCGCACATTACTTAAAAACTTAACTTCAAGGTTGCTGCTCTTGCATCTAATCCCATTCACACTGCCCTTTCTTTGAGTTTCCATGCCTATAAATTAATAGGAGGAGACTTTCCACCTTTCTCTTTGAAACAGCTTTTAAATTCAAATTTACAGAGATGCAGGGATTTCTCATCTTTTTCTCACAGAGCAGCTGGTGGATTTGAACTGTGAGCCTTTCAGTTATCAACGTAACATGAGCTATGCCACCATTCATCTTCATCAAACTATTGAGCACTGAGTTCTGCTAACCCATAGACTGTGAGTCTCTGAGGGTTGAAATCTACCAGTGACTACACAGCAGAAAGCTGAGCAATCTCCTCCCCTTACGATTTGTAGCCTTATGATTTTTAACCTCAGAAAACAAATGGTTGGTCTTTATGAGCTGGGATGACCCAGTGATAGTGAGTTTTGGGTTTTAATTATTGTTGTTGTCGTTATGTACCATCAAGTCACTTGAGACTCATAGCGACCCTATGTACAAGAGCCCTAAACACCATTCTATCCTGTGCCAAACTCGCCATCTCAAACACACTCATTCCCACCACTCCACTCACAGAATCGATCCATCTCATCGAGGGTCTTCCTCTCCTGTGCCATCCCTCCACTCTCCCAAACATGATGTCCCTCTCCAAGGACCAGTCCCTCCTTGCAACATGCCCAAAGTATGTCAGATGAAGCTTCAGAATCCTTGACTCCAGGGAACATTCTTAGAATTACTGAATGCCACTGAAAGAAATATTTCATTTTTAAAATCCTGGTACTCTTCTGGTTTTGATCAATTGCTGTTATGCTGATTCTGACACATGGTAGCCTTCTGTGTGTCAAAACAGAACTTAGCTCCAAAGGGTTTTCAGTGACTGATTTTTCATATATGTCATAAGCTAAACCTTTTCTTTTTGCCCCCAAGTTACTTCTCCATCAATTCAAACTTCCAGCCTTTCTGTTTCCAGGCAAATGTGTTAATCCAACCAATTTTCCAATGATTTTACTCTCTTACTTCTTATGCTATAGTCAGAATCGACTCATAGCTGACCCTGCAGTGCATTTTGGAGACTCTAAACTGCATGGGATGCAATTACCCTTTCATCTTTCTCCCAAAGAGTGACTGGTGGATTTGAAACACAAGTGTGCAATGGTTAATGTTTCTTTGAGAAACGTCCAGTTAGAAATGAATGAGAATGTTAAACATTGTGGGGGAAAAAATAGCAATTGTTGTGAACAATATACGTGCAAATTGCTAAACAGGAACCCAATTTGATAATTAATCACAGAAAATACTATAAAATATTATTTTATTATAAAAATCCTTTCTCTTGATTGCATAGATATTCTGGCTACAGTGTGACCTCAAAGGGTCTATAAATGCAGCACTGAAACCAATCACTGTTAGTAAAGGCAGCTCAGAATGAGCCAATGAGGATTGAACTTTCAGATATCTTTTGATGAAAACATTTAATCTTTGTTCCAGTAAATGTTCTAGTTATGCTGGGAAGAATCAACAAGGAATCATCAGGGCCTGGGCAAATACAAGTGTATGTCTACTCTGTTTATCTCACATCTTTGCTTCCTGTATTATCTTACTAAGCAACTTGTTAGTTACTGTTGAGACAAATACAACCCTTAACAACCCTCTGAACATTCGTTCTGAACCCTGTCCTATCCTGTGTCATCCTCACAATGTATGACATACTCAAACTCATTACCGAAGGTACTGTGTCAGTTCATCTGGTTGAGGCTCATCCTATCTTTCCTTAACCATTTACACTTCCAAGCTTCATATCCTTCTCCAAGGAATCGACCTCCCCAGCAATATGCCCAAAGCATGTCACCTTTGCCTCCAAGAATGCACCTTCCCCAAGATATAATGGGTTGTTCTGTTGACAGTCCATGGAATATTTGGTGCTCTTCTCCAATACCACAACTCAAAGACATGAGTTCTTCTAACATCCTTATTCAAAGACCAGAATAAGGCATATGTTAGTCCTCAAACTGACATCATTGCTCTGCAATAATTTGGAGAGGTGTCTCACTGCCAGGTTTCCCAGTGCAGTATATCTACTTATCTCTTGACTGCTTTTACCAAGGGTTTTTATTGTAGATTTAAGTAAAACTCAGTTGTTGAAAGTTTCAGTCTTTTCTTCATCTATTATATAACCCTTGGCCAATGAACCTCAGATGCAGCTACTACTTATATATTGGTCCAGGCTTACATGTTGCTATGACACAGGCCATGTTTTAGTGATGTTTCCAAACTAGGACAGACGAGGATGAAAGACTTGGTGCTCTACATTTGAAATTTCCTATGGAAACCCTGTGGATCCTGATGTTCCAAACTATACTTTTCCACGGGTTTGGTTCAAGATCAGGTAACATTTTGTTCTGTGGGGTGTGGGGTCATTGTAAACTGGGCACTGATTCAATGACAGCTAAAACAACTGTAGTTTGTGCAGGATCAGTCAAATGTTTCCTAAGATCAAAACATTCACCAAAATAGAAATAGCTGTATCAACCTTATATTTTAGGTTTTTATCATACTGACAGG
>NW_006399845.1:4046211-4053462 GCF_000299155.1 Elephantulus edwardii | reverse complement strand
GAGAAGAGTATTGAATGTACTCTGGACTGCCAAGAAAACAAACAGTTTTATCCTGGAGAGGGTTAAACCAGGCTGCTCCTTGGAGGCAAGGATTCTGAGGCTTTGTCTGAAATAATTTGTACATGTTATAAGGAGGGAGAGGTCCTTGGAGAGGGACATCATGCTTGGGAGGGTGGAGCGATGGCACAGATGGGGAAGACACTCTATGAGGTGGATTGATTCAGTGACTGGAGTAATCGGGATGGGTGTGTCAGAGGCAGTGAGATTCCACAGGATAGAGCAGTGTTTTGGACTGTTTTACATCGGGTCGCTATGAGTCGCAAGTGACTTGAAGGCACTTAACAACAACAACAACAACAGTATTAACACTAATCTACTTCTCTGCCTGGTAAAATCCAGAGTACACTGATTCTTCTTCTATCCAGTTTTGAAGGTACTTTCCAAATTATGAGTGAGACATATTTCTGTAATCATAAAACCATCAGACATGGAAGATATTTGCTTGTGGAAATAATGGCAAAGTTTAAAAATAATTGAAATATCATAGGAAAATTTAGATCCCATATATGATTCTCCCTCATTGATGCCTCAACTTAGAGGAGGAGACTCCTAGTATCATCTTCAGTTCTCTCCGTTAGGGGTATGGAGGACTCTTCTCCTTTGTTGTTTTTGTTGTTGATTGCCATCAAGTCAGATACAACTCATAGTGACCCTATAAACAAAAGGCCTGAAGCCTTTCTATAACTACCGTCATTTCCTCAATGTTATGTTTTTACTCTGAATTAAAGCGCTTTTGAATTTCTCTCAAAACAATGTTAGATGCAAGCTTCATTGTCTTAGTGAAGAATTACTTAAAGAATAAGACTATAGACTTCGAGTTTGATACGCTCAAGAACTAGAAAACAATGAGAGGAGGTTATGTTATCCATCCAACTCCTGGAATCCACTTCTGTTACACTACCTTCTGAGGTAAATGTACCTTTTCAACCCTGTTGAGGCTTCTTTTCAAGCATATAGAATGACATGTGTTTTACACCCCATCCACTTGGGGATAAGTAACAGAGAATTGTGCTCGCAGGTAGGAATGTCAACTCAAGATAGAGGGCAGTGTATTATCATTCTCTTTCATAGTATTTCCTGGGCAGACAGGAGAGAGATGAGTAGAGAATTCTTACTCAACTTTCTTTTACCTCTGCATGACCTCTTCCTTTCCAAAGTATAAGACTCTTTCAGGGCTTATGCAAACATACTTCTATAGTTAATAGATTACTTTTTGTTCAACCCTCGCATCATACCAGAAGGGGAAATACCTCAATTTCTGCAACAGGAATTATCTTTGCTAGATACTAGAGAATCTCTTTCCTGTTGTGGAGATGATTTTGGCATATAGTTTGGAGACCAGGATAAAGTACAGAGGGAAATCAGAGAAGATAGTTCAATGAGAACTGTAGTGATGGAGTTGAATGTGGAGCTGTGGAGCAGAGTTCAGCTGCTGTGTCCACTGTGCTTAAGAAATAGGATGAGGGCAAGTTTAGTTGGACCAGAAGAGTGGTGGTGGCAGTTAAGATTAAAGGATCAGTTGACTCAGATGGTTGAACAGAGGATCAAAGGATTATAGTAGCTTATAGAGGTTAGGAGCAGGGCAAAGGAAGGTTTCCAAACAGCACCTGGCAATGTTCAAAGAGGTAATTTAAGCCCTGACTGGTGGTAGAGGCTTCACTACCTATGATTTTAAGAAGGAGATTTTCATCATTTGTGAGCGCATCCATCTGAGAAGACCTGGACATAACTGCAGATCCAGCCAAAATTGACTTTATGTCCTGGAATTATACCTGCTTCCCCTGAAGCAACATCACAGAAATGAATCTTGGTCTAGCATCTGAAACACTGAAAAATGTAACTTTGCCTGAGGATAAACTGAGCCGTTCTACGTATGTCTCATTGTATATCTTGTGGAAATTTTACCGAACTTGCAGAATCTTCTACCTGTAGCCATAAATATTTGGTATTCACATCTCCCTGAAATAAAGGAACAGGATATAATTGTGGAGTTTAACTTTTCCTCTGGGTATATATAGAATTATACTTTAAATTGTATGCTTTTTAAACACTTTCACTATATTTAATGTTTTGTACATTTTTTTCCTTCCTGCATACATGTATGCACATGCATACAGAAAACTGCAGCTTTATTTAGTTCTGAGAAAACAAAAACAGGATAAGAATGGTATAATAATTTTTGAACTCTAACATTAACATTTTGCTTAAAATAAAATCTACATTTGCTTTTTACTTTTAAATAGACTGTGCATACAAACACAGCTAATCTCTACCCTGAGTAGCTTTAGAATGATTTTCTTCTTTGTTTCTTTTCTAAATTTCTTTATTACTTTGTCCTTCTATTACTTTCTTTCTCACCTTTGCCCCTGTAACACATACACACACACACACACACACACGGAGAGAGAGAGAGAGAGAAAGGCAGAGAGAAAGAAAAAAAGATGTTTTATTCCAGGTTATACTCATTAGTGGTATAGTAAATGTAATTATTATTTCAAACTTCTCATTATATTTTCATTCAGTTGAGAAAAGTAAATTTAGTAATCTTGGGTCCATAATTCATTTTTCAGAATACATGATCAGTTACTTAATTTACCTGAAGAATATATTTTTAGTACAAATTTGTTGTTGCAATAGATACAGACTTTTGAGTTCTTTTTAGCAGCACTGTCCTTGAAAAGATGCCACATCGCTCATTTTCCCTGTGTGAGTAAAAAAGAAGAAGAAATAAAAACCCTTTTGGAATGACTACAGATGAATATTTTAAAAGAAAGATGTTTTAGATCAAGTACTTCAAATTGTCTTTTCTTCAGTATTCAGTCACACCATACTGCTATGCAGATTGTTCTTAGTCAAAAGCAGTATTTAAAGATCTGAGAGGAGGAAATATACAAAATTTTCTAAAATTGAAATTGAACTTTAAGCTCCACGCAAAATAGTTGAAGAAACAAACTGAGCTGTGTTAAGATATGGTACAAATTTGTAATAGCAAGGTAATAATCATGAGACCACATGTGTATCTAAGTGGTCAATGTTGTTGTAGTTTGGTTTGGTTTTTTTGTTGTTGGTGGTGGTGTTTGTTTGTTTTCTAGATATCGTTAAGTTGTTTTGAACTTACAGTGACTTCCATGTGGCAAAGTAAAACTCCTTGAAAGGGTTTCCTGAGTAACATGTAAAAGAAGTCATGGTGTTAAAATTGCTTGATAGTCAGTCATCTACTAACAGAAATTCTGGTGGATCAAACCACCAGTTGCTACACAGAAGAAAGTTGTTACAACCTGCTTTCATAAGGATTGTATTCTTGTAAACCTTCTGGAGTATAGTTATACTTTTTCCTACAGGGTAACTAAGTCGGAATCCATTCAAAGGCACCCTGTTTTCTTGTCGGGTGGTCTTTGTGGGAGCAGATCACCAGGTCTATGTGTTAATAATCTCCAAGTGAGTTTCACCCATCAACCTTCTGGCTGCTCTTCTAGCATTTAGCTTTTTGCCCTAGAAAGTAAAATGTTGGATTTATTTATTAACTCAAGTTATTGTGGTAGGCTGATTGTTATCTACTGAGTGCTTTGGTCTGTTCATAAAGTGATTAGTAACAGTTTAAGAACAATTTCCGTAATTACAACACAACACTCTGCGAAAAACCTAAGATGTGAAGGAAGGGAGAGGTCACTAATTGTTCCCATGAAAGAATGAGGATGGGCATGATAAAAACTAGACTGACTCTTAATTGGTGAGTTACCTGGTTAAAGGGGAAGAGTAAAAAAGGAGGGAATCTAGGCAGAAGGGAAACTGTACATGAAGTCTTTAAGGCAAGAAAAAAGTAACAAGAACAAGAAAAAGAGGGAACAAGAACATGGAGATCAGATTAAGGAGAAAATAATAGTGAGCAATTTCTTGTGTTTATTGGTCATCTTAATATCTTCTTTGATGAGGTGTCTTTTCATACCTTCTGCCCATTTTTAATTATTTTTTTCTTGCTGAGGTGCTGAAATATTCTATAAATTTTAAATATGAGTCCCTTCTCTGGAATGTCATTAATGAATATTTTTCCCAGTCTGTGGGTTTTCTGTTTATTCTAGTGAGAGTCTTTGAAGCACAAAAGGATTTGGGAATAATGATCAGCAGCAAAAGCCATTGAAGAAATACAAATTAAAACAATTTTGAGTTGTCACAACTCAGAAACATTAACCTCAAGAGGGTAGAAACACCAAATGTTGGTGAAGATGCAGAGTTACTTGGAACTCCCATGCGTTACTGATGAAAATGTAGCAGGGTCCAAACACGATGGAGGGCAGTCTAGCATTTCCTTAAAAAGTTGAAAATAAAAATACCATTTTATCTAGCTACTCCACTACTGGAAATACATCTTAAAGAAATCAGAGCTTTGACACAAACAGATGTAAACACACTCATGTTTATTGCAACATTATTCACATGAGGAAAGAAATGGGAGCAGCTCAAGTGGCTATCAACAAACAAATGGATGGAGAAATTGTGGACATTTATACATTAAAGTATTATAGAACACTGAAGAATAATGACCTTGTGAAACCCTATACAAACTACATGAGTATAGAGAACAATATACTGAGTGAAACAATTCAGTTACAAAGTACAAATATTGTAGAAGATCACTATTACAGAAATAAGATGGTTCTGGGGTAGGAGGATGACAGAGAGTTCAGGACAAGAATGGATAGATAATAAGAGCTATATTAGAATAGATGAATGGAAGGTTATCTGAATGAATGGATGTTCAGACAGTATGCACACTGCAACTAACAATCTGGAACAGGACATACATTACAGATTGAATGATGGGAGAGACAGGAAAAACAAAATATGTTTTAATGGGGAATTAAAAAAGTGAATTGGAGGAAGGGATTGGCAGGGAGAAAAGTGCAACAATAAAGAATGAAAATCCTAAGTCTCTGTACACTTTCATTAAAATCAATTTAAAATTTAAAAAAATCAATTTTTGATAATGTTTTATTAATACTGTGGTGCTGTTGTTATTTTGTACTTTCAATTGGAACTGACTCATAGCTGACCCTCCACTGGGTTTTCAGAGGCAGTTAATCACAGGAGAGGAGGTTGCCAATCCTTCTCCCATGGAGCATATGTTGCATTAGAACTGCATGCCTTCAGGAATACAAAGTAGCTTCTTACCGCACCACCAGAGCTCCCTACAATTTAAAACAATAAAAGAAGAAGAGGATGAAATATAGGATTAGAGTGTCCTACTAAGGAGAATATGAAACCAGTCAACTGTAACTAATGGTGACCCTGTGTCTTTCAAGATAGAACTGTGACCTTTAAGGTTTTTAGTGACTAATTTTTAATGGCCATACTTCCAAGGCTCCTCTAAATGTGTTCTAATACCCTACTCTTTTTGTTATCCTCTGAGTGCATGAATCATTGGTACCACCTAAAGAGTCCCATAAAGAGAATAGAAGAGTGTTATTGAGGCCAAACATAATACTGACAATAAGATTTGTACTAATACACAAAATATGAACATATTTTGACAATTATTGTACTTGGTTTCGATTTGGGTATGTAAGCTGAAACTCTGTGTCAAAATAAAAAAATCTCATTTAAACATAGTGTGCTATGTCATGGCCTCTTATTGGGAGTATGTGAATGCATTATCTTTTAAATCATGTCCCTTGAAAAATAACTTTGGAAAATACGAGTCTATTGCTTTGTAGTTAAGTATGATGTAATCTACTGGTTTGAAATAAATTTTAATTATATTGGAGAGAGAAAGATTTGTGCTAATACCAAAGAGGGGGCTCTGGTGGCCTAGGGACAAGAAGCTGTGCTGCAATCCCAAAGGCATGCGCTTCAAAGGCACCAGCTTCTCTGCAGGAGAAGGATGGACAATTAACTAACTGCCTCTGAAAACCCTCAGGTGGGTCTTCTATGGGTTGGTTCTGACAACAACAACACTAATAAAAAACTAAGGTTTCCTAAAATTAGTTGAAAACAACGACAACATAAATTCATTTATTTTATTATTTTCTATGGCTAAGCATCACTTTATTTCTCAAATAACTCCATGGGGCAGGTACTGCTGTTGCCTTAGTTTTATAATTAATAACTTACCTAAACCACCCAAATGGTAAGTAGAAGTGTTAGTCTTATTAATTAGAGCCTGTGCCTTCTACCACTAGGTAAAATTGCCTGTCTCATTTACCATAGCTTGGATTATAGACACCTGCATTGTGCCATATGTGAATTGTTAGTATTTAGTAAACATATGGACACATCTTCTTTCTTCATTCCAAGAATTCTGCTACAAACACTACTGTTCTGTAGAAAAAAGAACCACATCCTCGACTGCTTACTAACTAAGCAGTAGTCAAACTGCTGAGATAGTAATAACAATCAAATGTTTTACATTATAACGAAACTCTTTTCTTTACTACTTCAGGTTTGGAAGCTGTGCTCTAATAGCAGTTTATTAGAAATTCTGCCCCTTAAATAAAAGTCTAATGTGCAAACACAAAGCAATTATATAAAACGGAACATACTTAAAACCTGTTAGTTGATAGTGTTTGAACTTCAGGTTTGGCTGTTGTCCCTGAGAATCCATCAGGGTAGAGTCTGTCTTCTTGCATTTCAATATGCTGTAACACTTTTTCCCTCTCCCTCTTGTAGGGAATGCACAATCAGGTATTAAGACGTGACAGGATGATGGAAATGAGAAAGTGAAGACGACACATGGGGAGGCAGTAATTAACCAGAATGCATATTTAACATAGTCTGTCATTGTTTACAAACAATGTAATGATTCCTGATTGTAGAATTAAACTCCAGGTTTCTAGTTTGTGAAGTCAATCAAACACCTCAACAGGTGTGGATCCACAAAATGACTGAGTAAGGGCTCTAGAGTACAGCATAGACATAGAGGTAGTAGGCAGAAGCATATTATGCCCCAAACGGATCTTTGTTAAAGTTTTAAAACAAGCACATTGGGAAGACTAAATATTGACATATGTTTAAGTATCTGGAATTATATATATTACTTTAATATATTAGATATTAAAAACCAATTTCTAATGTTGTTGTTGTTGTTGTTATATGCCGTTGAGTAGCTTGCGACTCATAGCGACCCTATGTACAACAGCCCTAAACTCCGCTCTGTCCTGTGCCAATCGCACTGTCTCCGACACTCCCATCCCAATT
>NW_006399845.1:4040025-4044139 GCF_000299155.1 Elephantulus edwardii | reverse complement strand
GACTCGATGGCACATAACAACAACAGCATTCCATGGTATATTCAATACTCTTCTCCAGCACCACAGCTTAAAGGCATCAATTCACCTTCTATCATCCCTAGTCATCATCCAGCTTTCTTATGCATTGTATGTAACTGCAAAGACCAATGGCCTTTATTATGCACACCTTATTCTCCAGACTGACATTGTTGCTTTTCAGTATTTTGGAGAGATCTCTGAAAGTAGAGGATCAGCTATAACTTGGTAGCAATGAGTAAAATAGTAAACAAGGATACATGAATGAGTGTGCTCTGGTGGCCTAGTGGCAAGAAGCCAGGCTGCAATCCTGAAAGCATGTGGTGGAGGCCACCAGCTGCTATGTGGTAGAAGGATGGGTGATGTCCTTCCATGCGACTTACTGCCTCTAACAACCTGTCAGAGGGTCAGCTATGGTTCTGTTCCAACTCAATGGTGAACAACAACAATCTATATGTTTCTTTTTGTTATTATTTTAATGTAAGTTTACAGAGACTTTGGGTTACTATTAATTCATAGTTGCACACACTTTCCTTCCTGCCTACCCCTCTCCTTAGTTCACCTTTCTCTTTGAAAAGTGAAAAAAAAAAATTAAAAAAAAATTCATTGTTATACAATCTCCCCGCCCCACCCCGCCCCAGTCCACTCCACTATGCAGCTATCATTCTGGACACTTTTAATGACAATAATACCTACTCATATATTCCTCCTAAACAGTTCTCTCCCTCATCTGTTTCAATGCAGTATACGTTATTTACCCCTCTTAATTACTCCCCAACTCTGAAGTAAATCCCATTTTACCACAGTAGCACTATGCAGTGTTTGTCTTTTTGTGACAGATACTTCACTCAGCATAATGTCCTCCAGGGTCACCCATTTTGGATAATGTTTCATGAGTTCCTTGTTTTTCAATGCATCATAGTATTCCATTGTGTGAATGTACCACAGTTTCAATCTATGTGTTTCAATTTGTGGAAAGTTGCAATTATAAACCAAAACAAAAGCGAAACTAAATTACAATCTATAACCTACCTTAAATAAATCCTTTGCTTTCCTAAGACTCACTTTTGTCATCTCTAAAATGGGTATAAGAAGGGGAGCTCTGGTGGCCTAGTGGCAAGAAGCTACACTGCAATCCCAGAGGTGCACAGTTCGAATTTACCAGATGCTCTGCCGGGGAAGGAGGGACAATCTCCTCCTGTACCAGTCAGATCTGATTTGACAGTACACACACACACACACACACACGAATAATAAAATAAAATAAAAAAATTTTTTAAATGGGTATAAGAAGTACTTCGCATAAATTCCCTATATGAAGATCTAAATCATCTCATGTGGATGTATGTAGTCATCTCCAAACTGGTCATCATACCTCTATTTCATTTATATCTAATTATTTAGAGAGAGTATCCAGAATGAACTTTTTCAATTTTGGGGGGTTTGTTTTTTTTTCTTTTTCAGAATAAACCTTTAATAAAGATAATTACAGTCATGAAATTTCCCTGATAATACCATTCTTCATATTGCCTGCCATAAAATTTTCCCTCCTTGCAGTATCTTCTGAGGTCTTACATGCCTTCATCTTGTCTCCTTGACCAGTCTTCATCTCTTTCTCTCTCACCAAAGGCTAGTCATATAATTTTGTTGTTGTTCTTTGCTCAAACATCTTATTTCTTCTCTGTCAGAACTCTTACATTTGCTTTTCCTCTTCTTTCAATAACTTTAACTGCGTGATTTTCACAGGCTGGTTTCCTTTGGATATTCAAGTCCCTGTTGAAAAAGAAACTTTTGAAATTTCATCTTCAGACCAAGTTATTTGTTTTTTAACCCTCCTACCCAAGAACAAACAAGTTTGTCCAGGAGAGGGTGAAGCCAGGCTGTTCCTTGGAGGCAGGGATTCTGAAGCTTCGTCTGACATACTTGGACATGTTGCAAGGTGGGATCAGTCCTTGGAGAAGAACGTCATGCTTGGGAGGGTGGAGAGACAGCACAGGAGAGGAAGACCCTCGATGATGGATTGATTCCGTGATTGGAGTAAAAGGAATAAGTGTGTCAAAAAAAATAAGATTGGCACAGGATAGAACGGGGTTTAGGGCTGCTGGACATAGGGTCATTATGAGTCCCAGGTGACTGAATGGCACATAACAACCCGAGTTCACTCTACCATCTTATTTTGCTCTACTTTCTTTATTGATTTTATCTCTATCTGAAATGTTAGTTTCTTTTCCTATTTATGGAACATATTTCTTATTAGAAGACAAACACTCTATGCACTCATTGCCTGGAGGGTGCCTCGAAGACCACAGTCAAATATTGATTGAATAGTATATTAATTGCAATGATCTAATAAGATACAATGATTGAAGAGGGATATTACTCTACTGAGTTTGTCCAAGTCATGACTCACTACTGTCAAGTGATTCTGACTTATAACAATTTTCCTCCGGGTTTCTGATGCTATCTATAAATGTTCATAGGGAGATACTGCTCTCTTGGAGTAAATGGAGGGTTCAAACCACAGTTCTTTCAGTTAGTAACCAGCTATATAAAGATCAATTTGTATATTATGTGCTGTATATACGACCTTTTTCTAAGTTTAATATCCTCTGAAGTCTTGTTGTTGTTGAAAGGTGCTATCTAGATGAGTACGATGCATAGTAACCCTGTAAGTAACAGCATCTCTGACACACTTAAACCAATGGCTACCTGGTCAATCCACCTCACTGGGGATCTTCTCTTTTGCCCACCCTCCACCTTTTCAAGTATGATTTCCTTTTCCAAGGAACAGCCTCTCCTAGCAACATGTCCAAATTATGAGAGATGAAGTTCCACTATCCCTGCCTATAAGGAACAATCTGGTCACATTATTTTTTTCTAAAATGTATCTGTCTGTTCTTTTGGCAATCCATAAGGTATTCTGAAATCTTATAGTCTTGTGGAATTTGCAAAATTTCCAGCCAAGAACTTAATATGAAATGAGTACTTACTCACCTTCAAGGAATTTATACTCTAATGAAATAGAAAATAAACAGTGTAAAATTAAATTTTTCTACAAATATCATGGGACATCCTACATTTATGGTGCTGAGGCTGCAGTGCCCTAATCAACTAAATGAATGTGTGTATGGTTTACAGAATTATTAAAGCAAAATATTTTTATGGAATTAGAAGGGATACGTGGAAAAGGATAATTTAAATAGAGTTCACTAAGAAAGAGACAAAGGTGAACCCACTTGAGTTTTCTACAGTTCCTAAACTGAATTCATTATATTGACCCCTCCCTAATCCAATCTCTTAGTCTTCTTGGGCTACTGACCTCACGGAATGAAAGCACCATGCACCAGCTGCCCAATCCAGACATTTCTGAGAACATTCCTTCACACTTCTTTGTCCTCCTCTCCCCCAGATCTGCCACTTCTCCTTCCTGGAAGCTTCTTAATCTGGCTGCTTCTATTTTTAGGAACAATACTCTGGGCTGCTATTTATTTCCTCTGACTTCTCTCATTCTAACAATCTCCTAATGGTTTCCATGTGCAGTTTCTATCCTCCTGACTCCTGTGGCTTTTCTTGAAGTTGTTTGGTTCTCCAACCATCAGACAGAGTGATCTTTCTAAATACTAACAATCAGGCCACTTTTCTATTTAAGCCTTTCTCGTCCTTCCTTATGTTCTTCTTAAGGTGGGTGCAAAACATTTTTTGTGATCTGGGTCTTATTCCTCAATTTTATCACATACGTGGTACTTCTTTAACCACCCAGGAATTTCTCAACTGCAAACTACTTTCCCTCGTCTCTGGTCATGATAAATACCATTCTCTCTCTGTTGCTCTGTGCCCTCCAGTAGATAGACTACAACTCACAGACATCCTGTGAACAATAGATTTGAATCTTGCCCTGTCCTGTGCCATTGTCATGATCTCTGCCATGTGTAAGCCCGTTATTACTGTCACTGTGTCAATTCATCTTGTTGAAGGTTTTCCTCTCGTTCTCTGATCCTCTACCTTTCCTAGTATGATTGTCTTTTTTGAAGATTGGCCACTCCTGACAATATGTCTAAAATATATGAGACACAGTTCTACCCTTGTTGCCTCTAAGGAG
>NW_006399845.1:4036033-4038055 GCF_000299155.1 Elephantulus edwardii | reverse complement strand
TATCCACCAGTTCACTTTTCTCTTTAAAAATATTCTTTCACTGTTGCACAAATTCCTCCCTCCTGCCCACTTTGCTACACACCTCTTATTCTGGAATGTTGTCATGCCTATAATACCTAATCATATAATTTCTTTAGACAGTTTTTCCCCCTCATCTATTTAAATGCAGGGTTCATTATCCCCTTTTCTTAGTTTACCCCCAACCCCGATGTCTGCCCTGTTTTATAATAGTGGCATTATGCATATGCAGTATTTGTCCTTTTGTGACTGAGATATTTCACTCAGCATAATGTCCTCCAGAGTCTCCCATTTTGTATAATATTTTATGCGTTCCTTGTTTTTTCAGTGCTGTGTAGTATTCCATTGTGTGAATATATCACAGCTTCTCTATCCATTCATTTGTTGGTGGGCACTTGGATTGCTTCCATCTCTTTGCTATTGTGAACAATGTAGCAATAAGCATGAATGTGCATCTATCTGCTTGGGTGGCAGTTCTGGTTTCCTTAGGGTATAGTCTTAATACAATTTCTGAGTCAATGGCATTTCTATTTCAAACTTTTTGAGAAAGTGCCATATTGTTTTCTTTCAAACCCTTTAATCTGCAAGAAACTTTATGTAACTTTAGAGTGTTGAAATAAAACTGAACTTGATGAGTTGAGGAAGGAAAAAAAAAATCTCTGATCAAGCTGGGGGGGAGGTAAAGAGAAAGAAAAACTTGTCATAAAATCTATTATTATTCTAGAATTTTCTCTTGGTCTTCATTTTTTCAAAAATAAAATCTTAACTCAATCTATTTTCTAATTTTTAATAATTGAAAATGTGTTACCAAGGGTCTCAATCATTATTGCAAAGAAAAATATATTTAGTAACTAGAGACATGCAAAGTAGAACTCAAATATCTTCCAAATTATTCTTTGTCTTTAATTCCCTCATGGTTATCGCAGTTAGCATGCTATTTCTTTTCCACCCCCTCCAATCTGTGACTTTTTTAACGTTAATTTATTTTGGTGGCATTCCTTTGCTTTCATTGCTGTCAAGCCACTTGAACAACTTTTTAAGTAAATTAAATGAGAGGTAATGATGCACTCCATGTTGGAAGGCTCTCTTTGCCAATCAGAAGGGAAGCATCTTAGGTTATGTATGTGGGTATAATCAGTGGGAATTAGTGATAGACAGTAAAGCATATATAAGTAGTTTCTAATGAGCTGTCGTCACACAGCACAGTGTACTCTACTTGAGGGAATTCGTTTTGCCCTTAGAGTCATTGCAGGTAAAAGATTATAATCCTTACCCCGGAGTAAAGGGAACGAAGTGTTGTACACGGATAGGTTGTCACTATTGGCCTCTCACAGGGAAGGGTGAGGGATGTTGGTAAACATATTCAAATGCACAGGACAGGCCACAAAAAGTAAGAATTATCTGATCAAGAATCTCAGTAATGCTCTGGTTGATAAAGTCTGTCTGGTTATTTTCATACTAAAATAAAGTGTGTGTAAAGCACCTTTTAATATATATGCCAAAAGCTCAAGTACTCCTGCTTCATTAATTCATTGACTGTTTGTTAAATAAGTATCATTTACCAGGAATTACTCCATGAATTGCAATCATAGCCATCCTCTGTCAGAAGAAGCATTGAGATAAACTAATTCATCCCACAATATTCAACAAAAGGAAAAATTATAAGACCTCTCTCTCTTTGTATATATGTGTGTACGTGTGGTCATAGTGGATAAATAAGCATTCTTCATTTTACCTTATTATTTTTAGCTTTGTTCTCAACAATATACTCTTCATAAGACCTTAACTGAACAACAAATTCAAGCCTCTAGTTGCAATACTTAAGGATGCTTTGGGCAGAATATTAAATCATCCAAGAAGCATTTAAAGAAAATGGAAAGTATACAGAGCCATTGTACCAGGAAGAATTGGCAGACACAGAAGAATCTCATGAAACAACGTATAAGCAAGATCCTGTCATCATAAAGGAGGAAGTTCAAGCTGCTCTGAAAGAATTGACAAAAA
>NW_006399845.1:4029187-4035413 GCF_000299155.1 Elephantulus edwardii | reverse complement strand
GACTGGGCTCTATGAGGGGAAATGTAGCATCAGGATTGGAGGACAATTCACCAACAGTCTGTGTTATGCATATGACAGAGCTGTGCTTGCTGAAACTGAGGAGAACCTGAAGCAGTTGCTGCAGAAGATCAAGGACTGCAGCCTTCAATATGGATTGAAGATCAAAACAAGAAAACAGATTCTCACCACTGGGCCAAATGGCAGCATCATGATAGATGGTGAAGAGATTGAGATTGTTGACAGCTTCAATTTGCTTGGATTTGCAATCAACACTCTTGTTACCAGCAGCCAGGAAATTAAAAGACAAATTGCATTGGGAAAGTCCGCTGTCAGAGACTTCTCCAAAGTACTGAAGAACAACAATGTCAGTCTGGAGACTAAGGTGCACCTAATAAAAGCCATGATCTTTGGAATTACTTGCTACCCATCAGAAAGCTGGACTGTGATTTTGGATGACAGAAGGATAGTTGATACCTTTGAGCTGTGGTGCTGGAGAAGTGTTGAATATACCATGGACTGCTAGGAGAACAAACAAATTTGTCCTGGAGAGGGTGAAGCCAGGCTGCTCCTTGGAGGCAAGTATTCTGAAGCTTCATCTGACAGACTTTGGTCATGTTGCAAGTTGGGATCGGTCCTTTGAGAGGGATGTCATTCTTGGAAGGCTGGCGGGACAGTGCAGAAGTGAAAGACCCTCAATAAGATGATTGATTCAGTGACTGGGATAATGGGGTGGGGGAGTTGTCAGGGACAATACAATTGGCATGGGATAAAGCAGGGTTTAGGACTGTTGTTCATAGGGTCTCTAGGAGTCACGGGCAACTCGACAGCACATAACAACAACAAGACCTTTGTAGATCAATAGGTCTCTGAGAGGTAGAACTCAACGAGAATGAGGTGTCTTTCTTTTTCATGTATCACAGATTTCCTGCCTTTCTCAGGGTACAATTCTACCACTCTTTATTTGGTGCCTCTCTCCCAATCATTCTTATTTTTTGGCTGATTTTTGTAGCCACTGTGCCAGTCTATTTCCCTGAAGGTCTGCTAATTCACTTCACTTTTTTTTTTTTACCATTTTAGTAAGTGTAATGGTTTTCTCTTGGGACTGTCCTTCACCTCCCCAAGTATGTGAAAATCTATGATTCTCTTGTTTATCTGTTGATCTTTGTCTCTTTTTCTTTCTCTCTATATATATCCTTCATAAAATGTATAATATATATACCTTCTATATAAAATATATACGTATATCTCCTTTATAAAGTATATATTATGTATATGCCGTATAAGTATTTTATATATCTCACTTATAAAATATATATCTTCTTTCTTATTTATATATATAAATGAGAGAGAGAGATGACACAGGACATCCTCACAATCGATAACACACTTGAGACTATTGCCACAGTCATTGTGTCAAGCCACCTGGCTGAAGGTCTTCCTCTCTTCTGCTGCCCCTCTACCCTTGCAAGCATGATGTCCCTTTCCAAGAAATAGCCTCTACTAGCAACATGCCCAAAGTATGTGAGGTGACGTTTAATCATCTTTGTCTCCAAGGAACACTCTGGTTGTACTTTCTCCAAGGCATATTTATTTATTCTTTTGGTAGTCTACAGGATATTGAGTTCTTTTCATATATGCCACAATACAAATGCATCAATTCTTTTTCTGTCATCTTTATTCACTGTCCAGCATGCAGCAGCATAGTAAGTGATTGAAAAGAACATGGCCTGAATAAGGTGCACCTTCTCAAACACCATTGCTCCTTAATCATTTGGAAAGGTCTCTGACTGTAGACTTTCCCAATACAATATGTCTCCTGATCTCCTGGCTTCTGATACCAAGTGTATTGATTGTGAATCCAAGTAAGATGTAGTCATTCATGGACAGTTGCAATCTCTTCTTCATCTATCATGTTGTTGTCCATAAGGCCAGTGGTGAGAATTTTTATTTTCTTTATGTTGAGACATAATCCATATTGAAGGTCTTTGAACTTATGCTGCTCGCTCTTCAAATCCTCCTCACTTTCAACAAGCAAGGTTGTGCCTGCATAATGAAGGTTTTTGAGTAACGAAGGTCATTGCTGAGTGTTCCTCCTATCCTGATGACAGCTTCTCCTTCTTAGAATCCAGCTGACAACAAGATCATACTCCATCATCTACTATCTCTTTTCATGACACTCTTTCTTATGCTGCAGAAGTTCTTTGCTCCACCTCAAATCTCTGCAAAGTAGTTTAGAATATATAGATATTTTAAGGTATTCATTTTATTTTATTTGCAATTCTCATAAATGTCAAGGAAGCCTCTAGCTTTTAAAAACATTAGCAGGTTGATTTAGCTATTTATTTGATGGTGGGGGTGGTGTAGGAATGTCAATAGGATTCACAATTGCATTTGCCAATGAAGCATAGATTGTTGTGTTCTAATCTTTTCCCCCTTTGATAGAGTATCACACACTGGTTGGTTATTGAATATTCATTAAGTAATATTAGCAAATATTATATCTTAATTAACTGGCTAAGGGCTTTTTCCTATGCTAATTAAGCACACTTCAAACACTGCTGATTGCTACTAAGGCAGACCTAAAGAACTGAAGGATGGGAAGGGACCATGGATTCCACAAACATCAGAATGAGCACCAGCAACACTTTACATTCTTCATGTAGTCATTTTCAATTATTTCCAATAATTATTCCCAGCTAGAAAGACTCTGAATTTCTTTACATAAATATAATGATTAAAGACCTAAGAAAGCCTGGATTTTAAGTTGTTCAATTTGTTGATTACATTGAAAAGTCATTGAAGTGCTGAAATTATCAGGAACCATTTTGATCTCCTAATACTTTTAAATGCTTCTAAGAGAGCACAGTGTATCCAAAATGCTCCTTAGCAGCAAGCATGATGACATGTTCATGTGCTTTCAAAACGTTGTTAGAAGGGACCAGTCCATAGAGAAAAACATTATTCTTAGTAACATAGGATCAGTGGGGAAGAAAATAGACAAATCTCAATTAGATAGATGGACGCATTGGCTGCAGCAAGGAATTTAAGCAAAATGCAGGCTGTGAGCATGGTGGGAGACTGGTCAATATTTTGTTCTGTTGAACAAGGAGTCCTTATAAGTTAGAGCTCACGGCACCTAACAACAATGATCTGAAAATTCTCATAATATTGGGTAATGTGCTTAACAAACAGGCAAAGGTCTAATGTTTAAAAAGATCTATGCTCCAATTCTTGCTTAACCACTTGCCAAATATGTAACTTTGAATAAAAGTCCATAAAAGAAGAAAGACAACTCTCTACCTAATGAAATTATTATAAAGTTTGAATTAAATATGCAATGTAATGAACAAAATAAGAGACAATATATAGTCCCCTATAGAATATGGATATTATTGTGTTGAGTTTCTGGCTGTGTAGCAATAACTATTACTTTATTCAACTTCAGAATCATTGTGGTCAAAATTGTCAGGGAGATTTAATATGTCGTTTGTGATTATAGTCAATCTTGTTAGGACTGTTGTTGTTGTCGTCGTTGTTAAGTGCCATCGAGTTGCAGGCGACACATAGCGACCATATGAAGGAGAGTCCTCAACACTTGGGTGCCTTTCATCCTCTCTCCAGGTTCATAGGGTTTCCCGAGGCAAGCTCTTACGGAAATGGATGCCACTCCCCCTTCCAAGCTTGTTTTAATAGGGGAGCTCTACCCCACTCTCTTTCCGCATTGGGAACCAGCCATTAACGCATTTGACACATCCGTGTCACAGTGTTCAGCCTCACAGCAACCACAAGTGACCGCAGGACAGCAACTTGTACACCAGGGCTATATGACCTAGAGGAATGTCTTAACAAAAACAATGGAAGATAGGCCCGAGGGCCACGGATTAAACTTGGTAGCATCGCCTTCTGTCCACTGGGCCAGCTGATCTCTCTCTATGTTCATGTTATTATTGTTAAGTGCCAGTCCTCGACGCTTGGGTGTCTCTCATCCTCTCTCCAGGTTAGGACTAGTGTAGCAAAAATAATACTAGTGTACACTTCGAGAGAAGAAACAAGTCACAGATAAAATAGACAGTGTTTGTCCTCCAAAGTTTTGATCGGTATTAGTGTTTTAAATGAAGTAGATATCTATATTTGTGTAATTTTAATATATTACTTAAGACTTTTTTAAGTAATATAAAATTCTCAGTAGATTAATAGGAGAAATTAATGGTATATATAGTTATAATGTGCTTGACTTTAGAGTCAACCAAATGTAGGGCTGTCTCTTCTGCACTTCTGAATCTTTCTTATACTACTTGACATCCTTCTACATAAATAATCTCTTCAGCTGGAAACAAAGATGATTATTAGATTCACATATTCTTAGCATAGCTACCTCTCCAAACAAAAATCACACATTACCTGTAAGAGCCAGCAGGGCGTTTCCAGTGAGGATTCAGATTTATCCTACTTGAGCTAGATGTTCAGTCCTGAATCACTCTGTGGTGGGGGATTAGAGATACTTCTTCAAAATCAGGATTGTGTTCTATCCTCTTGTGGCCAAGGAGCAGGATGATTGACAGCCCTTTCAGTAACTTCTAGAAGAGCTTTCATTGGAAGCAGTCTTGATGTTGTTATTAAGTGTCTACTACAACCATAACAATCTTATGAACAATATATCTGAAGCTTGTTCCATTCTGCATCATTCTCATCATCTCTATACATTGTTAGAATAACTGTGTATCATCCCAAGACCTTCTTCATTAGAATGAAGAGGGGGGAAATCCTATCAAAAACCCCACAAACAAGTTATATACTATATATTTATTTTATTCTTTGAAACTCAAAGGACTCCTAGATGGCCCAAAAAAAATTATATGCTTTGGAGAATTTGGTTTTGTTTATTAGAAAAGATAAAGGAAATTACTGACACGGCCAGGTAAAGAGAATGTTTAAGATAAATTTCAGGATATAGATTATGAGGATAGCAAAAGATAGGGCAAGACAACTTGTTCTTAGGGTCCCTATGAATCATAGTTGACTTGATTGCACTTAACAATAACAACAGCAGAATAAAGAAAATGGCAGATCCACAATCAACACACATGCCAGCAGCAATCAAGAAATCAAACGATGTGTTGCATGGGAAAATAGAGAATCAAAGATCCTTTAAAGCGCGAAAGAAGAAGAGTGTCAGGTTAAAGACCAAGGTGTACCTCCTCCAAGCAATTTTCAGTTGCTTCATATGCACCTGAAAATTGGACAATGCATTTGAAAGATCATAGAAGAATCAATGCCAGGGAAGTGTGTGGTTGTCTAAGAGTATTGAAGATTCCATGGACATCCCAAACAATAAACAAGCCTGTCTTGGAGGAAGTCCACTCAGGCTACTTCTTTAGAGGCAAGGATAGTCAAAGTTGATTTCACACACTGCAGACATATTGTCAAGAGGGGACAATCATTGGGAAATATACCATCCTGGGAAAGGCCAGTGAAATATAAGACCTTCAATTAGATGGATTGACACAGTGACTTTAACAATTGACAGAGTAAGGAAAGATTGTGAAAATGGTTCAGGATAGGCCAAAGTTCAAATTTATTGTTCACAGGGTCACTGTAAGTCTAAGTGAACTCGACAGGGTCTGAAAACAAACAATAAAGAAAATTAGACAGGAATATGGATTAGACATTCCCTATGAAGGATGCTGTTGTTATTAGGTACCATCAAGTCAAGCATAGCTCATAGCAAACCAACGGACAAAAGATCTGAGCCCTGTCCTATCCTGTGCCATCCTCAACATCTCTGACACACAAGAGCCCATTGCTGCAATCACTGTGTCCATTCATCTTGTGGATGGTCTTCTTAGTTAACCCTTTACCTTTCCAAGTATGATGTCCCTTTTCAAGGAATAGCCTCTATTAGCCATGGGCCCAAATTGTGTGAGACATAGCTTTGTGATTGTTGCCTCCAAGGAGCATTCTGGCTGCACTTTCTCCTAAATATATCTGTTTATTCTTTGATTGTTTGTTAGATATTCTCAAACACCACAGTTCAAAGGCATCAACTCTTCTTCTGCCATTCTTATTTATTGTACTGTTTTCAGATGCATAGCAAATGATTGAAAAGGCAATAGCCTGAATTAGATGAATCTTTGTCTTAAAAATAAGAGGAGAATAATCCAATTGAAAAATGGGCACAGGATATGAACAGACACTTCACCAAGGAAGACATTCAGATGGCCAACAA
>NW_006399845.1:4027378-4028338 GCF_000299155.1 Elephantulus edwardii | reverse complement strand
AAGGGTGCAACAATGAATGAATGGAATCCCAAAATCTCTGTAGATGTTCATTGAAATGAAAAATAAACAACCTAAATTAAAAAAAATAACATCATTGCTTCTCAGTAATTTGAGGTGATCCCTGAAAGCAGTCTTGTCCAATGCAGTACATATCTTGATTTCCTGACTGCTGGCACCAAGGATGTTGATAATGGATTCAAGAAAGATGAAATCACTGGCAATGTCAATCTTTTCTTTATATTTCATAATGTTGCTGATCAGTCTAGTGGTGAGTATTTTTGTCTTCTTGATGTTGGGATACAGTCTATACTTGAAGGCTATAGCCTTCGATCTTCTGCAGTGAGCATCTTATATCCTCCTCATTATCAGCAAGCAAAGTTGTGTCATCTATAGAACACAGGTTATTGATGAGTCCTCATCTGATTCTAATTCCAAATTCTTCTTTATAGAGTCCTGTTTCTTGAATGATTTGCTCAGTGTACAGATTAAATAGGTATGGATAAAGACTAAAACCCTAACACACACCTTTCTTTATTTTAAACCAAGCAGCTGTGCCCTTGCTCTGTTCAGACAACAGCTTCTTGATATAGGTAGAGGTTCCATATATGCATAATAAATGTTCTGAGATTCCATTTCTTCTCAATGTTAACCATAATCTGTTATTGTCCACAAAGCTAAATGCCTTTGTATAATTGATTTATCACAAACAGACATTGTTTTTGTTGTTATTCTCTGTTTTCAGTCAGGATTCATTTGATGTTCCAATGATATCCCTTGTACCATGATCTCCTCTAAATCCAGTTTGAAATTCTGGTAATTTTCTCTCAATTTATTCTTCCAGCCAATTTTGGTTGATCTTCAGCAATATTTGCTTGCATACAATATTAATGATATTGCTCAGTAATTGCCATATTCTGTTGGATCACCAATTGTTTATTTGCCCATGTCTATCAAACCAGT
>NW_006399845.1:4016670-4027278 GCF_000299155.1 Elephantulus edwardii | reverse complement strand
ACTGAGATACCTCACTCAGCATAATGTCCTCCAGGGTCACCCATTTTTGAATAATATTGCATGAGTTCCTTGTTTTTCAATGCAGCATAGTATTCCACTGTGAGAATATACCACAGCTTCTCTACCCATTCATTTGTTGATGGACATTTAGGTTGTTTCCAACGCCTTGCTATTGTAAACAAAACCTTTCTTGGGAATGTGAAAAAATATGGACCTCTTCCAGTCATTCGGCCAAGTAGATGTCCTCCAAAGTTCCTGGCATAAACTAGTGAGCACATCCAGGGCTGCGTCTATTAATTGAAACATGTCAACTGATAGCACATATATTTGGGGCACTTTCTATTTTACCACTGCCTTTGGTGCAACTTGAACTTCTTCCTTTGTTACTACTGTCTCTTGTTCATATGATACTTTCTGAAATTTTTCAGTGGCAGCCAATTATTTTTTCCCTATATTTTATTATTAATATTTTTATCATTCACATACATTGTGTTTCATTCACATACAGTGTGTTAAATACAGTCCTTTTAAATTATATTTTGCTCATTTATATTTTGGAGTTCTTTTGTCCTGCCTTACAATCATCCAACCAACAAGTACTTTCCTGGAAGTGTGCAAGCCAGCTACCTCATTTGGAAACCTTCTTTTAGCTAGCCAATTGTTTATTTGCCCATGTCTATCAAACCAGTACTCTGAGGAAACAAACAGGACCCTTTTGATGATGGATCATCTTTTCAACTTGAAAACTTTGAGCACCTGCACAGAGCAAGCCACCAGGTCCCAGCAAACAACCCTAGGATGCAACATTGATTATCTTCTCTTCATCTGGTTGGGTTCTGGTGAACTCATCCCCAGCCATCTGTAGGTAGATTTAAATGGGTATCAGCTGCAAGCTCAGGACTTCACACTTTTCCCTGCATTTCAGACCTGTTGGTTTCTTTACTCAACCATAGCTCTAGGGGCCAAGTCAACCAGCCAGGGGTCCTAATGACTGACTCCCTGCTCCTCAAGCTAACAACCCTTCCTTGCTCATGCATTCATCTGTGCATGCTAGTTGGGCAGTGCTGGAGGAACATATCAAAGCTCAGCATGTGTCTCTGTTACTGTACTCTTCCCACTTCCACGCCTATGAATCTAAGTGATTGTTAAGAATGAGCATACTCCAACCTCAAATCTTGGAGGTGGAGCCTGATAAGCACCAACTTTACGCTGCCTCAAAAGCCAAAAATCTTGTTCCAATTCTAAAGAGAGTCTCTTTCTTTTCTTTTTCAGTTTTTCCTTTCCTGTTTGCCCTTCTTTCAAATGTGAATATCTTCAATCAAAAGTCCAATGTAGGTCTACAAATCCATTCAAATGCAACTCTCCTCAGGGTCAATATTTCCCCTTGATTGAGCCCCAACACTCCCTCCCAGATTATTCTTCTAACAAGCTTATGTCCAGGACAGATCTTCTCTTTCCATACTCCAAGTTAACAATTGGCCAAAGCCACTATGCAGTGTTCATTTCTATCATAACTTTCAGTGTTCATTTATATCATAACTTTTTTCATTGTCTTCTCCTTTTTTAAAATTTATTTTCATATAACCACCATGTACATTGTGTCCCACACAATCTCTCTTATACCTTATACTTCAAATAACTACTACCACCTATCCATGTCTTTTGTCACACTGTCCCCAAGAATCTCTCCACACTTTCTCCAACATTTATTGTTTGCCGTACTGTTAAACTTTGCTTCTGTGGTGAGATGGTATTTCATCATTCTTTTGATTTGCGTCTCTCTAATTGTTGGTGATTTTGAGCGCTTCTTCATGTGTCTGCTAGCCATCTGACTGTCTCCCTTGGTGAAAAATCTTTTCATATCTTTTACCTATTTGTGATTGAGCTATCAGTCTTTTATTTGTGGGTAACCTGTAGTAATCTGTGTCTTCCTTCCATATTGTTTTGATCCTTCCTGGATTATTCAAGATTTAGCCCGTAGTATATCTCAGTATTGTAACATAAGGCCTGAATTCACTTTTCAGTTCTTTCAGATTGAGAAATGTTGAGTGATTTTGTCCCTTTTTATTCTCCTGCTCCAGTTATTTGTACATTCTGTTATAATGCTTGCCTTTTCCCCACTTAAGTTGCCCTTTATCATCTCTTTTACTTTTGTGTTTTTCCCCCTTTGCTTTGGTTTCTCAACACTCTCTCTTCTATATCAGTTCTGGTCTTTCTTCCTCCTCTGTCTTGGTAAGAACGTTTTACATTTCTCATGAATCGTATCTTTGATGTCATCTCATAAGTCATCTGGTCTTTGATCATTAGTGTTCAGTGCTTAAAATCTATTTTGCAGATAATTTTCCATATATATATATTTACTATCCATACATAATGAAATTAATTTGTACTATATAAATGCATAATATATAGAATGTATTTCCATTTCAGAGTCAGCTAAGGGTTAGTTCCAACTCAGTGGTAGACAATAACAGTGTTATGTATGGATTTTGCAAAATCTCTGCATGAGTATGTTTTTGCCACATGCATATTATCTTATAATAAACAACAATTCAACCAAAAAATGTCCCCAACTGAAACCTGTTTATACCAAGTTGAGCCTGTGTCATAGCAACTCTACAGAACAGCGCACCACTTCCCAGAGGGCTTCCAAGAAGATTGAGGCTAGTGTAAATTAGATAAGAGAGAAAACAATAAGTTAAGTCTTTCTGAGAAAACTCTATTTATGTCTGACCCTTAATGATGGGAGGGGAGGAAGAGCAAATATAGGCTTTAGAGTACAAAAATGGTCAGCATAGGATAACTGAATGGAGGTGATAGAAGTTCTTTTTTTCCTTTCTAATTCCCAATGTCTCTATTAGAGTGCACATTTCAATATTTTAATAGTTATATCCTTTGCTTCCTTTGCATCCTTTGTAGGGGTCTTCGAGGGTGACAGTGGGAAAAAACGGTTCTCTTCTATGGTTGGGAGGGTGGTGGGGCAGCGCAGGAGGGGAAGGCCCTCTATGAGGTGGATTGATTCAGTGACTAGGGTAATCGGGATGGGAGTGTCAGGGGCAGTGCGATTGGTACAGGACAGAGCAGAGTTTAGGGTTGTTGTACATGGGGTCGCTATGGCGCATAACAACAACAACAACAACAACCTTCCATTAGAGTTCACATTCCAGTAGTTAGGAGTCCATGTCCTTTGCCTCATTTGCATCCCTTACAGTATCTTTACAGTACCTTGACTGTTTTCTGGGATATCCAAACCTACCCCTCTAGAACTCTGTAATTCTGGCATTCTACTAATCATACTGTTTCTTTGCCCAGCTAGCTTTCTGGTAGGCTCTGTCCATTAAGATAAACTAGATGATAAACTTGGAGAGGAATGACTTATTTCTTTTTGCTGTTACTATAAGCACAGACTCATATTTTATTTACCTCAGAAGCATTTGGATTAAGTTATCAGCTCTTCCCCCCTCAGTAAACTCCCAAGTCAGACCCCTTCAGAGATATCAGTACCAGTGGGCAGCATACCCTCACTCTGGTCCCCATTGCACCGGATATCTTCTCCAACCTTCTAGATTCTAACAATCTCATTCGGTTTCTGTGTTTGTAGCTCCAAGGATGATAGCTGCCACAGCTTTTAATATCTTTATCTCTTCAAATGCCATTTTTTGCTCTCTACTTTTCAGTTCTCCAGTGTTATTTAATCAATTCCTTGTATCAAATTTACTCTGTTAATATATGTGTTGTGTATTTTGTTTTCCTGACTGGCCCTGATGATGTAGAGGTGGTTTAACTGTCTGCTCGTGCCCACACGTAACACTTTCTTAATGAAGAACCTGAACAGGGCCCAGCCAAGGCGACCTGTCATTGAGAAGAAAAGGTCAGCAACAAGCAAAAAATGATGATTGCCAAGCCCGAAGATGCCTTTATGCTTAGAAGCTCACACAGCCAGTCTGTTTCCAATCTCCACCATGCAATATCTTTTCCAAGGTTAGCAGAATTATAAAAACATCAATTTGGCCATTATTGACTTTTCAACCGGGATACCAAGAAAATCTTTCAGCAGCTTCAATAAATTAAATCTGGCCACCTAGCTCCCAGACTGGCAGGCTCCTACATCATTGACAGAGAAGACAGGGGAAAGCAGTTTTCCCAGCTGTTGCTGTAAATGATGTGCATTGTGTTCACAGCCATTAGCAGGTGGAGGATTTGAAGTGTGGGTAGATTGCAGAGCAGCCTCTTTTAAAAATGCATAAGCACTTTGTGAGTTTGCTAAGTCATGTTTCACTCTGCTCTATTTGAATTTTTCATAGGGAAGACGTATCCGAACATTTTCTTTTTCTCTCTCTTATTCCTTCTTTATTACTTAGATATTTCCATGGCTAGGACTTTAATGGGAGGGGGTCAGGACCAAATATGCAATTTGCTTGATTGATCCTTAAATATCCCAAGTTATAAAACGTACTAAGATTTTGAACTTTGAAGGTTTGGGAGACAACTTCCTGACCCTCTACTTTTGAGTCCAAATTAGTAATGTGGTGGCTTTAAATTTATGTGATGTGTCTTCAAGTGCATTGTTTTTCATTTTTTATTGTGATGTTAATGAACATATATAGAAAAGTTGGATTTTCATTCATTCATTGTTGCGTATTTTCCTCCCTATCCCCCATCCCCAGTTCACTTTGCAAGGCACCTCTTATTCTGGAGTGTTGTCATGCAAATAACACCTAATCATATATTCCTTTTAAACAATTCTTTCCTTCATCTGTTCCAGGGGAGTGTTCATTATTTAGTTCTTCTTTTCTTAGTTTCCCCCAGCCCTCTTGCCACTCCTGTTTTGTAACAGTGATGTTGTGCAGTATTTCTCTCTCCTTCCTGCTCCTGGGTCACACATATGTGCCAGACCTTATACAGTAGTGGTTACTCTCTATGCCTTTTGTGCAGACAGTGCTAAATGTTTGCTGTACATATTCCTGAAGAATCCTATGAAAGCACCAATGTTCGTCCTAACATGATGCTCCAACCAAATCTGAGTAATGGCTATATAGTATTTTGATGGAAATATAATAATGTCTAGCTCTTGATTTGTTTTACTTACATAGAATAATGTCTAGCTTATATTAGATCCATGCAACACATATGTGTGAGTTAATGAAATACTTATTACGTGCCACAAACCATTAAACAATCTTTGCATGAACTGTCTCATTTAATCTTCCTTCAACTCATATGAGGAAGATACTATTGTTATCCTTATTTCCTAGATGTGAAAATTGAGGATTAGTGAGGTTAGCAAGCTCTCCAAAATCCCACAACTAGAAACCTGAGATCTCTGCTACACTTAATAACTAGATACACTTTAAAATTGTGTTTAGAAGATTCATCAATTGTAAAGCTTTCATTAATCCTCTACATTGTACTCAAAACCACATTGCTGTTGAGTTGAAACCATCTCATAGCTGACTCACTCTTGGAATTCCAAACCTTTATCGCACAGAAGATTACTGATCTTTCCTCTCCAGGATCCTGATGCATTCTTTTATCAGAGAGGCACAAGACCTTTGGATTAGCAGCAAACCTCTCTGTGAACTCCATCACCACCAAAAATGTTATAATATCCAACAGAATCAGCAATTTTTCCTCAAAACAAGGTAGAAGTTTTAGCAGAGTTTCAATGGATTTCATCCAGGTTACAATTAAACAACAATTAGCAGTTCCAGACCAGATATACTGAATCAGTATCTGTATTTTAGTTAGCCTCCAGGTGATTCTTATGTATTAAATTATAAAGTCTGATTCAGTGTATCTGAAAAATACAAATTCTCAGCAGGAAGTTGGCCTGGAATAAATTGGTGAAAAAACCCCAGGTGTTTTTTTTTTTAAGCTAATGAAGCTTTATTAAAAAAAACAGACAAACAAAAAACCCAGATTTTAGGCTACTTTACTAGCTTCTAGTCAATAAACATCCAAATGGCAATAAATTGTCTTTCTCTTTTTAATATCAATAGATCAAAGTTTCTTTGAAATGAAATGGTTTCCTTCTCACATCCAATTGTAGCTAATCAACTCTAACTTATTTTGTTTCCAAATGGAGAGAATCATTCCAGCCACTGAAATAACTTTTGAAACTTCAGTAAATTGGTGCCTAACGTGATGCTGCAATTTGGATACCAAAGTTTTTATGAGGTCAACTTGCTATAATTGGGGGGTGGGTGGGTTGAGGAGTGAGTTCTTGACAAAGATTTGACCTTTCAGATCCACACTTTCAAGATTATAAACACAACTTAGAAGCACCTACATAAGCTATTTTTGTATTCTTGTTTAAAACCTCTTTTTTGTGGTTTCATACTCCCTGTCTAAATTGGGAATGAGAGAGTGCTGGTGTTGTAGTCCATACAGAGTTGCACGGTGAGGCTGCATTTCAGTAGAGGTTTCAATCCACCAGCCACTTAGTTGGAAAAAGATGGACGGTCTCCTTCTTTTTGGTTTACAGCCTTGGTTATCCTGTGATGCATCAGCTTTTCTTCTGAAGGGTTCAATGAAAGTAGAAAGGAGAGAGATAAACCTGGAGGGAGGGTAGTTGGGTAGGAAATAAAAAATAAAAAGTGTGGAGGGAAGGGGAGAAAGGAAAATGGGGGGGGAACCCAACACAAAACAACCAAGTAGTTATTACTTTTCACACATCAGACTTCCAAATTTCTCATTGGCTCTATATACAGCACATCCAGTGAGACTGTATTAACTTCCTTTTTCTTCTAGATTGTAATAAAATACATAGATATGAGGAGTCATCTTGGGAATTATCTTGCAACAAAGGTAAAACATTCAAATACTCTCATAAATATTGAAACCTTGGTAGTATTGGTAGCATAATAGGCTACACTAAAATTAAGTCCTTCAATTTGCCTTTAAGAGTGATATGACCTAAAATAAGTACAAAGTGATACTCCTATTTGCTTGGAAGCTGAAAGATCTCAGCTGACATTTAAATTCACGCTCATCCCTGCGGTTTAGGGAGGAAATAGCTGTGTCAGTGCCAGGTTCCTGGCTTGGCCGAGCGATGGAGGCCTGCATGCAGTTTTCCAGATGAATACACAAGGATCCCTCACATGGTGATGTTTGTGTTGTTAAAATGGCTTTTAGAGCAGAATCAGTCTTCCCTCTGAGACCTCTGAATGGAGTGGCTGTACCAAGGGGAAGGTAACGTTTGGGTCAAAAAACACAGGGTTTGCATTTCTACTAGTTCAGCAGGCTTTAGGGCCAGAATAGTTTGCTGTCCTGTTTGAAGGCAATAGGCAGGCATATTCTGGTATATTTTTGCTTCTTTGCCTTTCCATGCATCTCCTGTATTTATTATTTTTTAAAAGCCAAATTAAATTTTGGAACTTCTCTCAAAAAAAAAAGAAAACAAACAAACAACAAAACACAGTTAAACTTAATCAGCTTTATGCTGATGTGGTTACTTTTCTTTGACCCAATTCACTGTTGGAGACAGTTGACTCTTGCTAGTGCAAGGCTTACAGGGTTTGAGTGCAGGCAGGGCTAGGGTGTGCCTACCGCAGGAGAAAAGCAGCTATTACACCCACTACAGAATGAATATCTATCTGCGCTGATAGACAGAAGTCATGTTCTGCTTCTGATATTTTCAGTTACCAGCTGGTCCACATTGAACAGTCTCTCTGCTGCATGGAAGATATTTCTTTGTAATTGTCTGAGATAACTAGGACATCCCTGCTGTTGTGAGTCCTTTGGGCTAATTGGATTGTTGTCTTTGGTTTGATAGGTATATAAATACAAGGATTATTCAGTTGTATTTTAAAAATGGTTTGGCAGAGCAAGTGCAAGTTAAAGATACTTTTGGAGTTGTGAGTTACAGCAATTGTTTGTTGTTTTGCTTGTTGTTTGCCGTTTTTTCCTTACTCCTTTTAGAGAAATGTATCAGGATAAATTATGATCAATGTCTAAATCATTTCAATATGTACATTGGCAGGCGTTGTGTAAGAAGAGATGAACTACATTTCCTAGTGGTTACTATTCTGAGTTTCCTCTCCCTTAACTATGTCCAAAATAGTAATAACTTAAAGTTCTGTTATATACTATAACTTATTACTTATGCAAAATTACATATAATACAAAGAGTAGCTAGGTATCTTTAAAAACTTCTTTAGTCAAGTACTCATTATCTTTATTCTTTTATGTTAGTATCTTAAAGGATTTGTTTTCTTTACTTTTAGCTTTGTGTTGTGGTTAAAGTGATTATTTACAGAAACTCAGTATTTGATATTGAAATGCAGTTGTTGATTCCTCACAATTCATCCACATTTTGTTTTGTAATATTAGCTGCAATCGTCACAATTCAATAGCACTGTTACCACTTCCTTCCTATCTTTAGCATTTCAGTTCTTCCTTCTTTCCTGCCCCTTTCTGCTTTTGGAACTTTATCCCTGGGTGAGGACCCCCCTTTTGGTCTTGTATAGTTGGTTCTGAGGAGTGAGTTCCTCCCTCCTGAGACTGATCACTTTAAGGCCCTATCATTTGGGCAAAAACTGAGGCAAAGGCGAGTGTTTTATTCTTATGGCTTAAGAACTATATGGACATAAATATATTTATAGTAAGTACCAGCAACTCTCTGGCGACCTAGAGGAAAGGAGCTGCTCTGCCTGCCAAAGGCATGTGGTTCGAATCCATCAGCTCTTAGGTGGGAGAAAGGTGGGCAGTTTCCTTCAGTGAGATTAAATGCCTATGAAAATTCACTGGAGGGTCAGCTGTGAGTTTGTTCTAACTCAACAGCACTTAACAATGTTAGGTTTTAAAGAGCAACTATATTTCTTTAAAATAGCTCTTGTGTGAATTTTGGTAATTGAGGGGTAAAAGTCTCACTTCAATGTGTGAGACATAGGTTAGATTCCTGGCCAGTCATCTCATCATGAACAATTACCATCTATATGTCAGTGAAAGCTTGTGTCTTGCTATTATGCTATGAAGCAGATTTCAGCTTTCTCAGACTAAGATCCATTAACAACAAGAGTCTGGCAATCAATTCCAAAAATAAGCCAATGAAAACCTTATGGAATACAGTAGTCTAGTTCACAACTGATCATTGAATAATGTGGGACCAGACAGAACTTCTTTCCATTGTGTGTGAGGCTGCTACCGTGTGTGTAGGTTGAGGATGGACTCAGTGGATGATATCAAACAACACCACCGTGGTTCTACTCCCCAGTAGCTGGGAGTAGCTTTGAAAGACTCTTGGTTGATAGGAAAATGAGGAGAAAGAAACATAAGAGGGGTTAAAAAATAATAGAGAATTCAGTGTACCATGTAACTGAATAGCCCACTGGTGAACTAACTTCAGGTGTGACTGGATCCAAGCAAGTAAATGTTATAATGAAAATTCAGCCTGTTATGAAACATTAACACTGTACACTGAGCTATTTTCTTGGGTCACAACAATGGATGATTCACTGTGTGCACCTTGGGGAGCTCATGGTCTAGCAGATTAGTCATAAGATAATAAGGAATTATAAAAGAATGTGATTTATGCAATAGAAGCATTTACAAAAGACTTCTATAACTGATGGAGGGAAAGAATAATAAGCATTTCTGAGCTGAAATAAAAAAGGCTTCACGAGAAGTTAAAGCTTGAGCATTGATTTGAAGGACAAAGAACATTAAAGGTAGGGCGTATGAAGAAATTTGTTTATACCCTTTGTTGTATATTAGGATGAAGGGAGCTCTGGTGGTGGTGTACCTAGAGAGTTGCACTGTTACCCCAAAGGCTGCCCCTCTCTGGTAGCTCAAGTCATCAGTAGCTTTGCAGAAGACAGGTGATGGGCAATCTCCTCTTGTGCAATTTACAGTCTCTGAAATCCCATTGAAAGTTCAGCTATTAGCCATTCCTAACTTGACAACAATGAGTTTGAGATACATTGGAAATATCTGTGTTGAAATAAACTATGCCACTGGCACATTTGCACAAATTTAATACAAATGTTCAATCTCCCTGGAGTCTCAGCTTCTTTGTATTGAAACCAAAAGTTTATCTACTGGGTTTGTGATACTATCATAAGAATGTACTGTATGCACAGAGTTTTAATGGGGTCCTAGGAGCACTCACCATCTAAGACTAAAAGCTGCCAGTCCAGAATTTAGATTATCTCAATCCTTGAGCAGTCTGAGTGGCATATTAGGTTAAGTATTGTGTTTAGCTATTAACCGACATGTTGATAATTCTAGTTTCTCCAAAGGAGATATATATAGCATTCTGTACCTGTAAAGACGTAAAGGCTTAGAAACCTAGTGCTGGGTCAAACCAATTGATGGCAGCAGGCTTGGTTTGATCGTCTCAATTCTTTATAGAATTCTAGGTGGTGGTGTTGTTATGTGCCGTCGAGTCGCTTGCCACTCATAGCAACCCAAGTACAACAGCCCTAAACCCTGCTCTGTCCTGTGCCAATCATATTGCCTCTGACACTCCCATCCCGATTACCCCAGTCACTGAATCATTGCACCTCATAGAGGGTCTTCCCCTCCTGTGTTGTCTCTCCACCCTCCCAAGCATGATGTCCTTCTCCAAGGACCTCTCCCTCCTTACAACATGTCCAAAATACGTCAGAC
>NW_006399845.1:3989480-4016570 GCF_000299155.1 Elephantulus edwardii | reverse complement strand
ATTACCCCAGTCACTGAATCAATCCACCTCATAGAGGGTCTTCCCCTCCTGTGTTGTCTCTCCACCCTCCCAAGCATGATGTCCTTCTCCAAGGACCTCTCCCTCCTTGCAACATGTCCAAAATACGTCAGACGAAGCCCCAGAATCCTTGCCTCCAAGGAGCAGCCTGGTTTAACCCTCTCCAGGATGAATCTGTGTTCTAGGTGTTAGGGAACCGATTCTCTTTATGTCACAGAAGAGGAAACTAGTCCTTTGAGAATCTAAGGGGTCTGCCAAGACAGCAAGCTTAGTAAATGCTGAAGTCGAGGGTTCGTACTCAGGAATGTGTTATCTGCCTCCTATCAATGGGCTTGGCCTCTGGATGTTCTGGAGTCAGCACAGCAGGAGAGCCTCACACTTGTTGTAAGGACCATGAGGGCCCTGTGTATACTGTTCTGGGGCTGTGCTGCTACTCCTGGCAGAACTGGCTGGTAGTAACCTCTTGCCTTCTATGCTTCCCTTGCAGGTGAGCCTTCCAGGTGGTCATCCTCACACTGTGATTGCTGCTGCAAGAATGGCAAGGGCGACAAGGAAGGGGAGAGCGGCACATCCTGCAATGACCTCTCCACCTCCAGCTGTGACAGCCAGTCGGAGGCCAGCTCTCCCCAGGAGACGGTCATCTGCGGCCCGGTGACACGCCAGACCAACATCCAGACTCTGGATCGTCCCATAAAGAAGGGCCCGGTCCAGCTGATCCAACAGTCAGAGACGCGGCGGAAAAGTGACCTGCTCCGGACGCTCACCTCCGGCTCCAGGGAGTCAAACATGAGCAGCAAAAAAAAAGCTGTGAAGGAAAAGCTCTCCATAGAGGAAGAGCTAGAGAGGTGCATCCAGGATTTCCTCAAGATCAAAATCCCTGAGCGATTCCCCGAGAGAAAACATCCTTGGCAATCTGAACTTTTACGGAAATATCATCTATAGGGGAGGGCTGAGGGTGGGAGAAGAAACAAACCGCATTTCCAAACAAACCATTTTGAAATAAACCTCCTAAAAAAAAGAGAATTCATATTTTAAAGGAAAAAAAAATAGTAACAATATACTTTGTTAGAACACAATAGCCCATTGATATTCTACTGCCTATTTTACCTAGTTCACCTTAACATGCAAGTCCACAGGGTAGATTTCTTTCCAGACGTGGAACTACAAGAAAATATCTTTTGTTATTGTTTGTTTGTTTGTTAACTTGGTCCCATGTGCTGAGTACCTTAAATATAACAGTGAGACCGGGCTGCCTAAGAGTAGCTGAGCGGCCTTGGGAGTCATATATCCTGAACTAGGTTTTTCTTTTCTACCTCTTTCCTCTGAAGGGGACTGTGGTAGAAAGAAGTCTATCCCAAGGGCATATGTTTAGATTCCTAATTTTGCTCTTTTGTTTCTGGGGTAATGGGGGTAAGAGTAGATTTCTATGACTATCCACTCACATATATTATGTGCCAGTTTATCCTGACTCCCTTTGCATGAGTATTTGCGCAACACGTGCACAATTAAATATGTATATACACCTGGTGCATTTGCCTTGGGGCCAGGCATCATGAGGACTGTGTCCCTGCTGCCCGCAGCGCCCCCTAGAGCACCTCAGACACATGAGCCTCTGCCCATTCTTCTATCCCTCCTGGGAAGATTTCTCAACCACTCTTGGCGACCTCTCTTTCCAACATTAAGTCTCATCAGCAGCAAATTGATTTCCTTTTTTCCAGATGACCAAAGTTGGGTTCCACCTACAGGTTTGCCTTTTCTCTTTCTCTGCCCTAGAAGAAGGTGAGCAGGAGCCAGAAAAACGTAATATTTCAAACAAGCAAACAAACAAATATTCATAGCCACAAAAATGACTAGTAAGTGACCCCGTACTCAGCCTCCCCTATCCTGAGCTGAGTGATCCCTCTTTTTCCATGTTTTTCGAGTTCTCACTGCCCACGTCTTAATGTGGTGGTCTTTCCATGTAAACCACACAAGTCTCCTGTGTTAGTGTAGCTGGGAAGTTGAGGGGGGGAAATTAAACAGTACTTGAATAAGCAACATCCTTACCTTCATTTGTTTATTTTAGAGGAGAGTTAAATCCCATAGATTAATCTCTTGATTTTTGTTGTTGTTGTTTTAAACAACCTTAACTGTGACATTAATTGTTTGTAGTTAGCTTGGAATTTTGTTTCTTGATGGAATTCTGGGATTTGGCTGTGTCCGTACTAGGCTTTAACCAGGTCATTTTTCTGATATCTATTAACAACCCAATTTGGTACCTTCAGTTCCAAATTTAATGTTTGCCTTTCTAGATGGTCTTTTTTGATCATATCTTTGAATGGTGTAGACATAGCCAAAAAGAAACAATTAATAATCCCCCATTCTTGTGACTTTGAATTTCCTTAATGTACAAATTCTTTCCTAGAATTGTGGTAAATGAAAGTTATAAAGATCTTTTCTTTTCAGCATTTCTCATGCATTTCAGTGGGAACTGAACAAAGATATTTGTTTGTCAGTTATTAATTTTGTGCCAAGCATACTTGGATTTTATGTGTGTTGTCTTTTTTTTTTTTAAGAGTGTGTGTGTGTGTGCTTATTTATGCTACAGGTAATAAAGACACATGGATATATAATGTATGTGGGAGAGAAATATAGTGAACAATTGTTTATTTTTGAAATCTTCCAATGATACATTTCATATGTAAAAGTTGTCTTAATTCTTGTTATCAGTGCCCTGCTCATTATTTTATAGATCTTTCTGCATTTTTGTAACACTTTCCTAATATCTGAGAGACAGTCACAGGCAATATTTTGTCTTGAAGGTTGTAATGAAGTTTAAAGTTTTATTTAAGTGATGAGGGCTTTTATTTTTTAAATTGGGGTGTCAAGAGAACTCTAGTGTGTAAATCTAAGTTTTATGCTTTTATGTATTATTGATCTGTTGGCAGACATTTGATCTTAGCATAGGTTTCTAACAGCTTCATTACAATCTTTTCAGTGTTTCTTGATAGCACACCAATATACCATCATCCTAATAATTGAAGACAGTGCAAGGAATCGGAGCTTTATGAATCAAGAAAAAGTTTAATTTGGGAAAGATAACACTAAACACACTGATTCCTGTGATCACACTGGAACTGCCATTAAAATAACCAAGGTTACTTTAAATTTCAGACCTTAATGTAATGGTATGAAGATATAGATACATTGTGCAAGAATTGGAAGAATGAGGTAAATCTTACTTCTACTATTTAAGCAGAAAATGAAACACTGCAAAGAAATTTTGTCCATTGGCCTGTCATAAAAATTTCCAATCAGGCTTTCTTTCTATCCATAGTGTATAAAACTAGCGATTGGAAATATATTTAAGAAAAAAAATCTGGGCTATCACTAGATTGATATAATGACATAATGTTGAGAAGCCCAAATAGCGAAGACAAAACCCTGATTCATTTGTATGGCGATTGGTTTACAGAAGAATAGAATATCAAGTAGATCATTTAAAGGCTCTGCAGGGATAGAGAGTGGGTAGAACTCCATAGTCCTTGTTTAAATTGAGTTAATCCACCCAGGTCCCTGTGGTCTCCCAGTAGTGGAAATGAGTGCTGGGTTAAAGGAATTAGAAAATAACGGTTCTAGTGGCTCTGATAGTTATTGGAAATCAGGTTTGTTTCCCTAAAATGAAAATTTTAGATCTGTTCTGGACAGAACCATTATTTGTGAACAATGGTTATTGAAATGAGTAAATTGCTGATGAAAGGAAACTAATAGCATATAGGCCAAAGGAATTGAAGATCATGAAAGTAGAGCCTTCCGGTATATTCTGTGAAGCTAAAAACTCATTGAGCTTAGAGAGGGCACTCCCTTGAGGTTTGAGTCAAAGGTAGAGGTCATCACGCAGCAGGAATAAAGGTAAACTAGGAAATAAAACTACTAGATGATTGGTCCTGGTATGCCCCTTTCCCTCTGTAAAGAAAAGAAAATCGCACTAAGATGTAGCCATAAAAAGAAAAAAAATGGCTTCCAAAAATATGCAATGGCTTTATCCTTTGTTATGTAGGCATAATTATTTTACTGGAAATTATTGCATGGTGAAATAAAATAAAAAAGGGAACGATATACACAAATTCCTAAGTGTTCCCTTGCTCATTATTTCTGTATGCCTACCTTAGCTAATTCAAATAGAAGAGTGGGGCAAATATTGGTTAAATAGGAGCTAATGTGGAATTATTAACTTTTCAACTGGACTTATTTCATCCAGAAGTATCTATATGCACAGGAACAGGTGTATGCTCCACATTCTGAGTCTTCTTTGTTCTCATTGAGCGTGCTGCTGGATTTTCTTTGCTTCTCTGGGCTTTAAGTTCTTCTCTGAGTCTTTCTTTGTCTATGCAAACAAAGCATCCACCAGTAAAATTTACATATATATATATATATATATGTATAGTCATTTTTGGTATCTGGCAAAATTATACAAGTTTTTGCAGTGGAAGCCAAATTTCATTCTTTATTATTTTATTTTGCTAAGCTTTCAACATTCCAACTTTGTGTCTACAATAGTGAGTTAGCCCAGTATCATTTGGGTGCTTTCATTTTCTGCAATCAGATTCCATGCCTTGGAATTCGACTAACCCTGGTCTTTAGATGATCTTTGCTAGAATTTCTAGAATTTCTTACATTCCTTCTGTGTACTTGTAGGAATAATTCTTTGTCACCTCCACTTGACATAGCAATTTTCAAAGGAAAAATGAAGGGACTTATTTTTCCCCCTCAGTGACTCTCTGGCAGATAAATGCTTTTGCCAATTTGCATGCTGGGTTATAGGTTTAGCATGGGCCATTTCTCTCTTTAATGTCTTGGAATTGTTGGTGTCTTGCAACCTTGATGGCCCACTGTTTCAATTTATTTATTTTCCTTTATATTGTCAAAATAACACACTGGAGAAAGAATCAAAGTGAGTATTCTGTATTCTGAGTTAAAATGAAGTTTGATGTCATTTACACAGGACTGTACAATGATTAATATCTGCAGAGAAATTAGACCAAATGAAACCTGCTGGAATGGGTTTGATTTATATTGCCTTCACCATTCTGGTTTTAGATGAAATGGTTATTGCTATCCACTCCTGCTGAAAGAAAAGAGTCTTAATCCTTAATAATCACGGCCTTGTGATGCCACTGAGCTATTTGTTTGAAATGTCTGTTTTCTCATCTTGCCTTCCTTATACAGGGGATAGAGATTCTTTTTCCTAGTGATCTTTATTGCAAACTCTTTATCAGTGTTTTCCAATAGTCAGTGCATGTAAAATCATGTGTGAAAATTGTGAAAATGCAGATTTCTCTACCTTTGGCTCAAGGAGCCTGATTCAGAAGACTTGAAGTGAGGCCAGAAAATCTACAATGTGTGAAATTCTCCTCAATGGGGTATTTAATGGGGCTGTTCGATAGATCTCATCTGAAGCGCTGCTCAACATTTCTCACCCTTTTTGACTCTTCCTCACTCTTTTCTCATTTTGCTCCCTGTCCCCACTGAAAATAAGTCAATGCATACATGATTCATTATCTTAAGAGAAAATATTCAGAGAATAGCATTTCTAGGTCTAAGGCTTAATAGAGTGCCATGATTCCTTTGACATCTTTTCATCTCTTTCACATCTTTTCATCTACCAATCAACCATAATATCTTCCTCATTTCTCAAGTTTCTTGCTTTCCTCACCCTCTAATTGGAGATGAGTATCATAATAGTTACCTCTCTGGGTAGATGGGAACACATCTCTGAGAGAGATTGTCCTAATGATACCCAATGAGGGATAAGAAAATGAACTTACCCACAGAGACTTCTTGATTTCCAGGCTCTTACTCAGAATTGGACACACTTGAGAGTGAGTCATTCTTTAATATTCATAGCAGGACTGGGCAGTATTTCATTTTGTTAGGAATGGGGTCACTGTGAATTGGAGAAAACTCTACAATTCTTAACAATAACTACATGGCCTCAGAGGTGATTCCAGGCATACAAATGCAACCAAAAGAAATGTGGGCTTTTCAATGAATTCGGCTACATCTCACTAACAAAATTCTAAGTATTTGACCCACACAGGAAATTTTTAAAAGAGAATTATGATTACAAAACTCTGAAATTTGCCAACATCCTGAATCCTAGCACAAACTGAACTTCCAGGGAAAATTTGTGAAAGTGAGTAACAGCAAAAGAGAAACTTAAAAATGGAGGGCATATTCCACATACAAAGCTACTGAAGAAAGAGACATTTTATATCTTTCCTGCAAGCATGGTTGGGGAGATGGCCATACTCTATGATCACAAAGACAAAATATTATGAAGATTTTAATTGATCACTTGATCCTATTCATGAAATGAATAACTAGAAAGGCATCAGTTCTTCACACAAGGTAAATGTGTGGCTTAAATGTATGCGTGTCATGATCATCAGTGTATAATTATGTAAAGACAACTCCCGAAAAAGAAAGCGAAAATTAATTAGTAAAATGAATAGGTTTGAGAAGATAATTTAGATTATGTGGTCAAAATATTTTTTAAAAAGTTGAGTTTTGCTCCATTTGTTGTCTTCCTTCCTCTACTCTCTGAGTGGAATTCCTTTAAAGCTCCAACTTCCTGACCTTTCAAAAACTGTTACTTTTGTTTTTGAACAGATTGTATTTTTTATTGGTAAGGAATTTTGAGTTGCTAGATTATCATGCTTGTTCTATACAGGATACTTACGATATAAAAAAACTAATAGGAAGGAGGAAGGGTATGACAACTATGCCTTGATATATAACTATCAAGGGACTTACTTGTGAAGGGAGGGTACTTTCTTGTTTATAAAAGTAGTCATATGCCAACTAGAGAATTTAATAAGTCTCTTTTCTCCTGGAATGCCCTCCATCTTGCCAATGTATTTTTAGAACTGAACATTTAATTAATTTACCTCCATTTTCACAATAAAAGTCAACATAAATTTAGACACTCTCCTTGCCAATGATGGTCCTGTCCATCACAAATGGAACCCATATTGGTGTCCAAAATAGTTGTGGGGAAGAATTGCTTTAGAAATTCATCTCTTTTTTGTGTGCACACATTATTTGCACACTACTAGCTTTGGGTTAGTGGCTACTATCCATTTAATTATGTCTAAATGTAAAGGGGGGGGAGCTTAAGTTAAAAATTTGAGCAGCTTTTTGATTCAACACATAATTTTGCCTTTTTTGTGATTATTAGCCTTTGAGAATCTTGAGTAAAACTGGACTCTTGATGGGAAATTAAAACCATGTAACATAGACTTCTGCAGAAAAAAAAAGAAGAAGCTTATTTTCTTCATGCAACACTAATGACATTTTACGGTTTAAAAGAAAGAAAAGAGATTGCTTTAAAAATGTCAATATTCTTTGGTCACTTTGATCCAGGATTTTTCTAAATTTTAGCCAGTGGTTAGTGCTTTATTCCTATTTGTGAGAGACAGGAAACAACGAAAACAAAGTCTTTCCTCTTATTGTGTAAGTTGCCAGCAGTTAAGACAAAGATTTGATTACTTAAAACATTTTTGAAGTCGTGATGGGTTGCTTCCCTGGTGACCCAGTGATTGAGCAGTTGACTGCTGACCAAAATGTTAGCAATTCAGATCCACCCAACAGCTCTGTGAAAGCAAGAACCAACCATCTGCTCCCATAAGAACCACTCACAACCTGCCTTCTCATCAGTTCCAACTAATAGTAACCCTCTGTTGGGTTTTCCACACTGTAAATCTTAATGAGCAGAGTCTGTTCATTTTTATCTCATAGAGCTGCTGGGGGTTAGAATGACTGGGGATGCACAAGCTTTTTACTAGCAACCTAACGTGCTATGGACTGTACCACCAGAGCTTTCCTATAAAGAGGAAGCCCTAGAAGACCCTGAGAGACAGTTCTTCTTTATCATATGGTGTCCACATGAATCAAAATTGACTCTTCTCACCAACATTCAATGCCACATTTACCAGAGATGCTACTGAATATATTAGAATGTACAACATACTATAATGCACAGGACAACGTCTTCTTCCCTCAAAAGTATCCTGTCCAAAAATATCCATAGTATCAAAGTTCTCATTGTTAAGCATTTTCAAGTTGTCTCTGACAAGTAGTAACATTAGATAGTACAGTAGGCAATTTGCCTGGTAGACATCATCCTCACCATCATGCTTTGTTTGCATTCATTGCTGTAGTCATCGCGTCAGTTCATCCCTTTCAGGATCCAACTTCTTTTTTTTATGACCCATGAAAAGAATGAGCCATTGCTTGGTCATGTGCTCCCCTCACAACTGCTGCTATGTTTGAACACATTTTTGCAGACATTTATTTCACAAAGTGTGTTCTTTTTTACTAGCCTTTTACTTTATCAAAGTTGATGTCCTTCCGCAATGATGAAATCCCTTATTAAGAACATTCTCCTTTATTTCCTCCAAGGCTTATTTATTCTGTATTTCTGGTGGTGATGGTGGTGATAGAGTTGGAAATGACTTCTAGTTGATCCTCCAGTGGGTTTTCAGAGGCACAGGAGGAGACTGCACATCTTTCTTACACGGAGCAACTTGTGATTCCGACCTTTGGGTTGATAGAGCAACTCCTTAACCACTAAACCACCGTTGTTTGTCTGGTAGCTTCTGAAATATTCAATATTGGTTGCCAGTGTTTAAATCTGAATGTACCAATCCTCTTTGAGTTGTTCTTTCTCATCATCAACATTTTGCATCCGTTTGGGACAATTGGAAAACAAAACCAAACCAAATGAAAACCAAAACCAAAAACATTGGCTTGAGTCAAATGCATATTAGGCATGAAAGTGACAATTTTGCTTTTTAATATTATAAAGAGGCCTTTTGCTACAGGTATGTCCAATGTAGTATTTGATTTGACATGGATGGCTGAGAAGGCGTGAATTAAAGATTAGTACCTATTTTCCAAGGCTATATTTTTATATTATATGCAGAAAAACTGATAGGTTAACATACAGACTAAACCACCGTAGTTGTTGAACTGTTGTTCCTCAGTACCACCTCATTGGTTCTGACTTTATGAAAAGCAGAAAGAAGCTCTGCTGGATTCCATTCCATTCTCACATCTCTCTGTGGCTCACCTCCATTATTTCAGTCACCATGACAATTATCTTGTTGAGAATCTTTCTCTCCTTCCTTACTCTCTACTTTTTCAAGCATGATGTCTTTTTCTAAGGAAATCGTACCATCCTTCCTTGTAAGAAGCAAGCACTTTGGCTGTGCTGCTTCTGAGACAAGTTTGTTTGCTCTTTTAGCTGCCTGTGGTATATTCAATGCTAGTGCCATCTTAAAAGCGTTATTTTTTTTAAATCAGATACAATTATCACCTTGATATCAATATGAAAACTGAGCTACAGAGAGAGGTAAGTGATTTTTTCCAAGGTTCCAGCACTAATGAGGCATGTCTGTGGTCTAGGGTTTTTTTTTTTACTGCAATGTTACTTGTGCCTCAGAGGAATTTTACTTCAATGAAGCTGTTAGCATTAGGTGTCAAATAAATGTGTGTGTGTGTGTGGGGGGGGGGGTTGGTTGTGAAATATTTTAGGATTTTCAGTTCATGTGACCCTGTTCAGAATTTTTTTTCAAGCTGATCAACAGTAGGATAGCAAGGTGTTTTCAGCATTAGAACATTAAAGAAGGAGAAGTAGTTTAGAATTCACCAATGATTTTATAGTTTTATCTGCTTTTCATGTGTTGTTTCTTGAGGTTGACAATAACCTTGCTAATAATGACACTTAGGTCTTGGAAAATACATTTTTTGGACTGATACAGTATGTTTCCCATACACTTGTTTCTAAAATGTGACAAAAGTAACCACAAGCTTGACAACTAAGCCTCATTATTTAATTTCTATTTATTAGCATTATAGGACACAATGTAAGTCGGTGTCCTAACTAATTTGACAGGATTTTTTCACTGATCAGCCCATTTTCCTAGGGATGAAATAAAGAACTGATTCCCCCCCCCCAATCTTTAAACTATTCATTTATGCATTCACTTGTCCATGGATGTGTTTAGCAAACACTGGTAAAGTGCATACATGCAATGTGCAGGTCACCATGACAAATCTAATAATCTACTTAGGAATCAGACTTATGGTAACGAATGAGGATTCAGATTTCTTAAATCTGAGGCTAGCATTCTTTTTGTATACAATTCTATAGCATATTTTAGAGTTACGGTTTATATTAAATTGTAGCTCATATGTATTAAACTTAATTACGTAGTCACCATAAGTTGAAATTGCCTCGGTGGAAATGGGTTGGCTTTTCTTCATTCCCTTTTCTTTCCTCTGGTTTCTATAACAGAAAGATTCCCTAAAGTCAGAAATTTGAGACCACCCTGAAAGAAACACTTGGTAATCTATTTCTGACGTGTTAGCTACTGAAACCCAACAGAGCATTGCTCTGACATGCATGACTGCCGCTAGAGTTGATTCCAAAGGGAATTTTTACTTTCTTTTTTGATGTACAATGAACTCTGCTAAGTAGTCAACCTGTCTTCTTCATTACTGCTCGTAATAATCTAGAGCTGTGGTGGCCCATAAGATAAGAAGTTGCATTGCTAAGTCAAAAGATGGCACATCTCTGGAGGTTTGAATCCACCAGTGGCTCTGAGGGAGAAAGATGACCATTCTCCTTTGGTGTGATTCACAGCCTCAAAAACCTACTAGTAGGTCAGCTAGGAATCATTTCTGATTCAACAGCCCCGGGTTATAATAACCCATGAGGGAGGCCCTGACACTAGCCTCTGTACAAAAAAGTCAAGGATGCTCAACAAGATACAGCAGCAAGAACATGCCCATAGCTTTGTAGTGGCAGAGCCGATTTGAACCCCTGGTTATCTGAGCCCAAAAGTGAATGTTTAAGAATTTTTTTATCTATTCTTCCTATTTACCAGACATTGCCTGTTTCTGATCTCTTTTTCTCTAAGCAAAATGTAGTGACAAAGATTTCAGCCTGATATTTTTTTTCCTGAAAGTTACTGCTTATTTTAAATTTTAAATGCAATTGGACATGAAACTCCTTGGGATATAAATAAGAGGCATATTTGGATAAGTAGTTTTGGGCTTTCTACCATAAGCTCCCAAAAGGGGCAATGATATAGAGAGTAATTGTGTGGTGAGTTTTGATATCTGATGCCACCCAAAGGGAAACTAGTAAACTAGTTTCTGAATCAAGTAGGTAATTTCAGCAATTGAATCCTCCCTTCTAAAGATCACAGGGAAAATCTAAGGAAAAGAGTTGCAGGCGACTCAATGGCACATAACAACACAACAACAACAACAAAATAAATGTTATCTATGGCTTTGACTTTTTAAATAATCTCAATTTTGTTTGTACAAGATAGCTCACAAGAAAAAGTATATTGGCTGCCCCCAGCAACTCATCACAACCATTGTAAGCTGGAGAAAAGATAGAGGCAGGCACAGAAAAGAAATTGCACTAAAATATTTGTGTGAGTGTATGTATATAAATATATATGTGTGTATGGATGTACTTGTGAATAAAATTGTGTATATATGTATATATGTACATCTATCTATGTATATATAAATTTATACATATGTATACACACAAAAAACTCATAGTTTGAAATTCTTTAAAATTTTGAGTTTGTGGCACTTAATATTATTGCTACAATTTCTATTGTTCAATCTTAAATTTTCAAAAGTTGAGTTCCCCAGGTGATATAATACTGTTCTGCTTTCCAAAAACTCTTTTCTGCTGCGGTTGTACGCATTCATACATGGTACAGAGAACATTAATACTATAACTAGGTTTTCTATCTCTAGATAGAAAACCAAAAAAAAAAGTACATTTTAGGAAAAACCAAAATTGTAAAAACTGACTTTCCCATCTGAGAAAATTTCAAACTATGCGTTTTCAAATCTGTTCATTCCATAAACACTAGATGTATATGATGATGTTTGAGATGGGAAAGAAAAGAATACAGGTTTTTGACAGCTCAACTTCAATGGTTATTATACTAATAACACTCCATCTAACTGTTGGTTAATTAACTTCTTGTTGATTTCACTTTGTCACTCATGGCGCTTACTGCAACCTACGTAGATTGTAGGTAGAGCTAATTATCTGTTTTCTTTTTTTAAAGAGATAATAAATAATTTATTATATGCATATTGTAAATAGGTATAACACTCAAGGGCACATTGTAAGAATAAGTGAACATTTTCTAGACTCCTTGAAAAGAACCATTTTAGTTTATCTCAAGAAATACCAAACTTGTTGCTCAAAGAAAGAACACAACAGAGTCAAATGAAATGAAACATTACTTAGCTGGTTTGGCATCTTGTAGACATAACAACCAAATGGCTGGATTTGGGACACTTTTAAGGACAATTCTAGGTCAAGTTTTCCTTCTCAACCATGTGCTTTGCCTATTATTTTAGATGTAAGCATTGTTTTAAGTCACCTATGCAAACAGAGTGTTCCTGTGCGCCTTGAGAGCAGTCTGCGTGCACCCAGGCCCATTCTTTCAGAAGTCAGCCTGGCTCCCAGCTAGGACTTGGCTAATTGTCCAGGCAAATTTCTCCTCCAAGGGACCTCTCAGGTTTGCCTATATGAACAGAATAACTTGCACACTGACAGACTGTCATCATTCATTTTTGCATAGGTCCTAAGTAGATACAGCATAAAAAGCTTAAGGAAGGTAATAAATGTTGCAATAATATAAATGTTCTAATCATGTTTAAGGACACATGAGGAAGTAATGGTTTGTTTCTCAAACATTTTAGAGCAAAGGAGAGGTTTTACATTTTCCCTGGCTAACATTTTCCACACTACCTTCTTTTACTTATTTACTTTCCTTTTAATTAACTTTTTTTATTACAGAATAGGATGTTGAATCAGATTAAGTTTGCTTGTATGACTTTGCCTAGCCTAAGGAGGGACAATGGATGTATTTTTTGACTCCTGGTTGAGGAAGAGGAGAAATGTCAAAGTGCCGCCTTACCTTCTTTCTACCCAAATAAAATGAACTGTGAACTACTGATGTGGTATCCCATTAGAAATGAACTAACCAAACTCCACAAAACAGGGGGTTAGATTTCAAAGACTCTTCTTGAAAGATGTCGATGTTCCAAATAGGTCTGGCTTTAAGTAGATCGCCCTTTCAGTTAATTGACAATGGTTTACAACTTCTCTTAGAGCTCTTGGCCTGTAAATCAAATATCTTGTGTTGGCTGGAGGCACTGAACTGATGAATTTAGTTGGTTTTCTATTTCCTACACATTTCTGAACTCAAAGATTTGGTTGAATGTAATGAAGAAGAATAATCCTAATTAAAATAATATCTTTAAGTAGTATTAGTACCACCGTGACACTTTAAAAAAAAAAATAGAGACCTAGTTGATTACGTTACCCAGAGATCTCTACATGGATTTTGCCAGGGATTATCAAGTTCCACTTACATTTGCCTCTGATGCTTTGAGTGTCATATGCTTCAGAGAGACAAGGGTCTGAATTTTGTTAGTACCAACACTGAATAGTGATCTACTGGGGCTTTGCTCATGTTCCCTTTTCCTGACCTCATTCAAGCACTTGATGGCTTGGGTCAATTTGTTGCACATTGATGTATACCAAGTGACACCCACTGAAATTACCTCTTCTCTTTTCCAATGCAGTTCACTTGTACATAAGTGTAATGTCAAATTGTTTACAGGTTCTTTCCGTGTGTAATTGTAATAGCAGTTATAGCTCAACTTTTAAAGGAATCTGTTTACTGAATGGTGTTAACAATGAATGTGTTTATTACAGTATAAACATCATCAATTATGGACTCACATGAATGCATGTCTACATGTTGTCAATTTGAACATCTCAGTTATTCAGCAAAAAGTCTACAGTCTCTGGATAAAAGAAAATATACACAAACTCTTGTGACTCTACTAACTCAGTAATTGTTTTCTGCTGTGGTACGTAACACTGTAGACTTTAGCCTGCTGTATTCATTTCTTACCTTTTTGTTTTGGAGAGAGAAGTATGATAAGAGATAGCATTACTAACTGTCCCAATGGAATTACACCATTTTGGAAATCATTGTTCCACCAAACAGACAACAGCCAATTGATGGAGCAATGATCCTGAACAGCACATATGCATACATATCTGTGAATGCAGTATCTATAATACCATCTCTTCTCACTGCCAATGGAAACAAACTAGTATTTTCTTTGGAGTCACTAATGGATATAAAAAAAATAATCTGCTCTTAACTGCTTTCATATTCTGTTTAGTTTTTATGATATGGTAAATGGTACAGGTGCAGTAACAGTATTGTAAAATTGTGTGGTGAAAACTACAAAAGATACTCTGTGGATATATTTTAAAAGGATGACCAGAAACTATATTTCAGATTTTTGTGTGAATATAATTATAGAAATAGGTAACTATTTTTATGTGTTTCCATCAACAACTTCATTTCAAATACATTGTAATTTAGCACCAATCACAATAAATCATTTGGTAACATTTAGTTGTTATATACATATATATCTATGTCCAGTATATGGAAGAGATGAATGATTCAACGTTATTTCACACTAGCTCAAGAATCTAGATGGAAGGTAATTGACATTGCAATCAGTTTATTTCTAGTTTGTTGCAGCGGCTTGCTGAATTAAGGTTCAAAAATAGATTTAAGAAAGTAGTTATTCAAAAGGTTTAGAATGAAGATCCAATGACTGAGTTATTTCTTATTTACCAAAATCCTTTCAAATTCCATGTCCTCACCCACAAGTTAGAAATAAAAATGCAACCTTATAATGTTCTTGTAGAGATTGTTGTTGTATTTGTTTAGTGCCATTGAGTCAAGTGTGACGCATAGTGACCCTAAGAACAATAGGTCTCCAACACCACTACTCAAATGCATTGATTCTTTTCCTATCATCCTTATTCATTGTCCAGCTCTCAGATGCATATCATGTGACTGGAAAAACAGTTTCTTGAGTAAGTCACACCTTTGTCTTCAAACAGACATCATTGCTCCTGAAGACTTTGGAGAGATCCCTGACAGCAGATTTTCCCAATGCGGTTCATTTCTTGATTTCCTGACTGCTGGTATCAAAAATGTTAACTATGGATCCAAGAGAAATCATTAACTATTTCAATCTTTTCTCCATCTATCATGATGCTTCCTATTGGTCAATTAGTGATGATTATTTTGTTCTTGATGTAATCCACATATTAAACTGTATGGATTACCGATCATTGAAGGCTGTAGTCCTTGATCAGCTCAGGTCCTCCTCTGTAAGTAAGGTTCTGTCATCTGCGTAACACAGGTTGTTGATGAGTCTACCTCCAGTTCTAATACCACATTATTCTTCCTAAGTCCAGTCTCTGGAATGATTTGCTCAGCATACATATTGATTGGATATGAAGACAGAATACAATCCTGATACATACCTTTCCCAATTTTAAAACATGCAATGTTTCCTTGCTCTGTTTGGAAAACAGTTTCTTGGTCTAGGTGAAATTTGTATAAACACAATTAATCTTGTAAGGGTTGGAGTAGATAATACAACAAAGAATTTAGCACAACACCTAACATATCAAATAAATGTTTAATATTCCATAGCTCTGCTGGCCTAGTGGTAGGGAACTGCGCTGAAATCCCAAGGCGCACAGTTCTTATTCACTAGCTGCTCCACAAAAAAAAAAACAAAAACACAGATGGGTAATCTTCTCCTGTGTGATTAAACTGCTTTTGAAAACCCCGTGGAGGGTCAATTGCAGGTATGTTTTAACTTGACTATATAGAATAACAACAACCACAACCACAACAAGTATTCTTACAAGGAACCCTGATGGTGCAGGTTTTGAACCCTCACCTGCTAAAAAAAAAGGTTTGGTGAATCCAGTCATTGTTCAGGATAAAGATGTGCCATAAAATTATAGCCTTAGAAACTATTAGGCAATTCTATTCTATCCTATAGAATTGCTAGACAAGACAATTACTTTGGGTTTTGTTCATTTATTTTATTCAATTTTATACTGTTATAAAAAATACATCTTTCAAAGGCAAGTTTTCCTTTCATCTTCTAAATATCTTGACATATTTATATTTTAACCTATATAGTTTTTTACAGAGTTGCATATATATATATATATATATATGTATGTATATATATATATATGGCTAAAAATTCTGCATCCATCTTATTAGAAAGGAGAAATGATACAGAGATCTTAGAGTTCTTACACTTGTAAGAATTTATACTTCTTCAGCATGAAGGAAGCAAAGAGTTTGGTGAAACACTTGTCCCATGGAACGTGCAGAGAAAGGGAAAGAATTAAAGATTGGCTGTTGGGAAAATACGACCCCACTTCATAACCCACTTCATATGTTAAAAAACACACTTCACCCTATTTGAAGGCCCAAGGGTCATGTATAAAGGAACTTGAAACTTTATTTATTCAAGAATCATCTAGATTTCCTTCACCAAGAAATGCCAATCATTTTGAGAAACGTGCTTTAACTCATTATACAAAAGGGAAGGAGGGGAATAAGAACCAGAAAGGAAAAATGACATGCTGAAAGTGTGATGGACTGGGGTCTACTCAGACTCACCCTCATCACTGTCGAGTCAGAATCGATTTACAGTTGACCTTCTATTGGGTTTCTGAAGCTATAAATAGCATGAGAGGAGAGTGTCTATCCTCTCCTGAGACATCATTGGTGAACTTGGATTAGCAGAGAGGAATGACTTTCAGTTATTAGTGAAACTTTCCTTTAATTAAACTATCCCAATTCTCGTGGACCAGGCTCTAGATGGCCAATTATCTACTCAATTAGGGTACATGCTCCCCAACAACTTTTATTTAGATGACTGACAACAGCAATAATAATTTTCTGGAAAGTTGTGTGTGTGTGTGTGTGTGTGTGTGTGTGTGTGTGTGTGTGTGTGTTTTTAAATACACAATATCCTTTCTACATGAAACCAAAGTAAATGGACATACCCAACACACCAGTACTGAAGATCTGGGTACTTCCAGTACTGAGTACTGGAAAGTGATAGAGATCTAGTGAACAGATACAATTACTTGTGATCAAGGTGAGGGGTCTTTCGTGACCTCCCTAAGCTTTCCATAACAGATAATTATGACTGTGGCATGTGGAGCTGCTTGTTCTTTGCCACAGCAGAAATGGAAAGAATTAGATAGACCAAAATGGTGATTTTCCTATGAATTAGGAAAAAATCATGAGGGCCATTTTCCTATGAAGTTGTGGAAAGCTGTGGACTTGCTTTCCCCTGCGAAATGTAAAGAACAAATTTTTGTGTTGGAAAATTAACTGTAGGCAGTGGAATAAAGTCAATGATCTTAAAAATCTGTAAAGTTAGTTAAGTAGGGCTGTATCAGTAAATGGAGGGAACAGAGAGAAGCTTTACATACACAAAGAAAACTGACAAGTTAAAATCAAGAAGAAATGCTTCTTATAGTCTTCTAAGAGGAAATATTGCAACCAGCATCAATAAGCTCATTTTCTATGACCATTCTTCCTAATAAGCCACTAATTTCTCCACAAATCAGCCGTCTCCATAACATTCCTTTGAGTCTCTAGAACATTACCTGGGGTGTTTGTAATTCAGAGTTCTCTCTACCAAGGTGGGAGCCTGAATGGTTAAGAGAGAGTCTGGGCAGCCACCACAGGAGAAAAATCTCACCTTTGAGCAATTTGTGGAGACATAATTGAATATCCCTCATCTACTTCAGCCTTGATAACAAAAATCCAGTTACACACAAAACTCCTGTCCCAAAATGTGTCCATCTGAATAAGCTTTTAGAATGGGGCCAGTGGAATAGGGAAAAACATCATCTTCTCAAGGCAATACTTACAATCTCCCCTAAACTGGACCCAAGGCAGTGCTCTTGCACACCCTTCTAAAACAATCTTACACCATCAATCTTAGCCCCTGTGACAACTGCCTCCAAGAAAGGTTAAAATAGATGCTTATCCGAATGGGGCACTAGTAACCACCCCTTGTCTGGAAGAACGACTTCAAGTTTACTAGCTTTATCTTAGAAAGCTTAAAAATAGCAATGTAAGAAAAAAAAGCAATGTATTAGGAACAGATGCCAAGAAAGGCAGGGAATCCAAGTGCTTGGAATATTGAAGAGATCCAGGTGCACTCCAAGGAAACTTTGCCTGTTTTTAAAAGCCATCACAAAAAATCACGCCCACCCCAAAAAAAGATTGTAACCCCTGAATTCAAGCCTGGGTTAGATGTTCTATTTCTCAGACACATCATATGAACTTTCCATAGAGTTTCAGTGGAGAGCCTGTGTAGTGTCAATGGTTATGCTCGGCTACTAACTGAAAGTTTGGAGGTTCGAGTGTAACCATAGGTCTCTCAGGGAACAAAATTTGAGGATCTACTTCTGAGAATTCAACCACTAAAACCCCTTGCAGCAGAGTTCCACTCCGATATACAAGGGGACACGAGAAAGAAATCAGAGTCAACTCCATGGCAACTGGCATAGGGTATTAACAAACAGAACATCCTTTGGAAATTCAATATAAAGTTTATATTGACATGGAAATGCTATTTCTTGGTACTATACCTAGATTAAAAAATGATCTTAAGCCTACATGCTTCTAGTGCACCTGATACAAAAAATCTGTCATCCCAAGTACAAACTTGCAAACACAAATTTGCAAATGCTTCCAGAGGCAAATATTATTTTCTGTTTTTTTACACTTATATCTCTATATTTCGGTTTCCTTCTTATTCTCCTCGTTCGTCATGCGTCTGGTATGCAGAGCCAACATTTTGAAATAAATGCCACCATCCCTTGTCTACCTCCTCCTCATGCACACTTTTCCCAGTGTCTCAGTTCCTTTAGCTTACCTGCAATGAGAACTTTGGAGAAGAGATTGCTATCACCGTCTTGTTTTCCTTTTTCCCCCCACCTACTTTTCTTCAAGGTTCTGGTAAAACCACTCTTTCCCAGAATTGGAACATTTTATGTTGTTTTTGTTGTGGTGTCTGAGAGAAAACAATTGCAATACCTGAAAGAAGTCCCTGGGTAGTTAACCACTAAATAAACTGTTAATAGTTCAAACCCAGCCAATGAAGTTGTGGAAGACAGATTTGATGGTCTTCTTCTGAAATGCCACAGCCTTGCAAACCCAGAGAGCAGTTCTATCACACTCACCTGGGATCACCATGAGTCAGGACAATCAGCAATTACAATGTAGGAGGAAATCTAAGACAATATGCAGGAGAACTGATTGCTGTAAGACCTTTCACGTTGCATTGTGCCGAGTGTGCGTGGATGAAATGTCCTCACTTTCTTTCCTCTGTCCCATAAAAATGGGAAGTTAGATGTACTTGGAAGTGAAATTGCCATCCAAACACCTATTGTTGGCCTACCCAAACATACCCTAGCGTAATAACACATCCTTTGCATTTCCTAAAACCCTGGGTTTAATTTCAGCCATCCTAGCATGAACTTCTATTTTAACGTTCAACATGAATAGATTGGAAAGGATTGGCAAACATGAGAATGTTAAGTGGAGATAAAGATGGGAAGTGCTTTAATTGGAAACAAATTGTTCTCCTCTCCCTTGCCCCCAGGAAAGTGTTAGCTCTAAGTTCTTAGAAATAATAAACTGTCATTTTTTTAAAATAAGGAGATAGATCCCCTAAACTCTCTGCCTCCTGACTTTAACAAATGTTGAGAGCGGATGAGGATGGAATGAGAGAAGTTAATAACCATCAGGTTGGTGTACCTGAGGCATAAAAGGATTTTTTTTTCTTGCTAGAGTAAATGAATAGCATGGTAATTACCTTGATCTTCTTTTCAGGAAGCTGCTACCTGCGGATCCCTTTGCAAAGCAACAACTCTAAGCTCAGAATGTAATAAGTCTGCAGTGTCATCAGGCACTTTGAGGATTTCAATGAATAAGCTTGTTCATCTAAAGTTTCCAACAGCTGAGGCAGAAGTTTAGCATTTAGAAAGATTTTCATCATTTTATCCTAAGATATGCATTTAAAACTCATGTTTGAAGGCTTCTAATAGGATGAAGAATAGTTAGAAAAATCCACCTGTCTCCCACAAGGTCATCAAAATAACCAAGGGAAGGCAAACAATAACTGTTGTTATTGTTAGGTGCCATTGAGTAGAATATGACTTTGTGACCCTATGAACAGTGGATGTGAACCCTTCCTATGTCAGATTCACAGTTCCTCACACACTACAGATTATTGAGACAATCACTGTGCCAATTGACCTGGTTGAGGATCTTACTATCCTTCACTGATCCTTCACCCTTCCAAGTATCATGTCCCTCTCCAAGGAATAGCCCTCTTAGCAACATTCCTGAAGTATGTGAGGCGAAGCCTTATCATTCTTGCTTCCAAGCAGCACTAAGTCTGCACCCTCTCCCAGACATATTTGTTGGTTCTTTGGGCAGTCCATGGGATGTTCAGTGTTTTTCTCCAACACCACACCTCAAAGGCGTCAATTCTTCTTTAGTCATTTCTATTCATTGTCCAGCTTTCAGATGCATAGCAAGTGATTGGAAAGACAATGGTCTGCCTGAATCAGGTGTACCTTAGTCCTAAAACTGATATAATTACTCCTCAATAATTTGAAGAGATCCCTAACTGTAGATTTTCCCATTGCAATGTGTCTCCTTACTTCCTGATGCTGGCACTAATGGTGTTAATTGTGGATTCAAGCAAGATGAAGCTGTTGACAGTTTCATTCTCCTTTCCATCCATCATGACACTGCCTATTGATCCAGTGATAAGATTCTTTGTTTTTTTGACATTGAGATGCAATCCATGTTGAAGGTTACATTCCTTGATCTACAAAAGTGCTTCACTTTTGAAAAGTCCTCCTCACTTTCAGGAAGCTAGGTTGTGTCATCTGCATAATGCAGGTTATTGATGAATCATTCTACTGCTACATTCTTCTTCATAGAGTCCAACCTCACAAATGATTTGCTCAACATACGGATTGAATATCTATGGAGAGAGAATGCAACCCTGATGCACTCTCTATGACTGACTACAACAATTATAGTACACTGAAATTTGTAGGAAATTATTGAGATGAAAACCACACAAATGTTCAGAGAAGAAACTGAAGAAAAGAACCAATTAAAGAGATAGGTGAGGTATTTCTATGGACTCCTCATTCTGGGAGGCTGAGCTTGGTAGCCACCAATAGAGACCTTCCACCATCTGATCCATATCAAGGAGAAGCTAGAAATGACCTCACTCCAACCATCCCTCCTTACTTCTGAAGATGACCAAAAAGATTTCTCATCTGAACAAACAAGGCTCTCTGAAGGTCTGACTTGAATCCTTCTTTCACAGTAAGCAGGTTCGCACCATTTTAAATCAGGGGGTCAGAAAGCTTATATACATCTGAGAGCTCTCAGAAAACATGAACTAGCTTTATTGTGAAATTTAACAATCCCCCATGAAGCAAGCCCATTGGCTATCATCATAACTGGCATACTTAATTCTAGCTTAGTAGCCTTACATCAAGCCCCATCCCTTGACCGCAGAATCCCAACAAGCATGTGCTGACACTTTAAGGATTATCTGTGAAATGTCCAGATCATACCCATCACTAGACCCACCACACAGTGACCAGAAATAGTCTTAAAGTCTCCCAAGACACTCTTTCACCGTATTACAGCTATGGGACACATCAACACACTTGGTCATGCTTAATACAAGCCTAGTAGCCTTTTTTTTTCTTACCTATTACCCATGCCTAAACACTACACTAGAGATAGCTGATCACTTGTAGGCATAGTAATTCAAAGATTCACTGATTTACAGAAAGTCTTGAGTCAAGAAAGCCTCTGATTGACAGAGTTTCATAGTGATTGAAATTCAATGACTTACAGGGTCTGTTACATACAGGTTCAGTAGTTCAAGAATCTCTTTGTTAATTGGCACTGTGTAAAGATGACAGTTTGCATCCACTACTGTGGGTCTATTACTGGATCACAATAACTGTAGGTTCCAGGATATGCCAGACTAGAGTGCCAACATATGTCATCAGAGCAAGAACCTGCCTTACTTCACCTGGCTAGCATGAGATGGCAATCACTACCAGCACTCCTAACAACCTACTGCACTGCACAATGAACAGATAATTACACAGCCACACCATTGACTATTGCACACACTCCAGAAGAAAGGAAGGTAAAAACTGTAATTATAACATTATCACAACATTCAAAAGTATCCAACTTCACAGAACAAAACAAGTTATGATCACACACACACACACACACACACACACACACACCCCTGATCAAAACACTGATTCAATAGATCTTCCAGAGAAAGAAAATCTGATGGAATTATCAGAGAAAAATGATGGTCAATTGTTTTCACAGAATGGAAGCAAAGATGAAGAACTGAAGAAATCTAACAAGCAAATCACTAGAATGTTAAAAAGGAATTCAAGACAAAACAGATAAAAACAGGAGAATATCGGAAGCCATTGGAAAACTAGGAATTGTAATCCAGAACAACAAGATCAATATATCAGAAGAAGTCAACAAGTGAAAGGACAAAAAACAAAACAAAACAGAATTGAAGAAAGGAACACAGAATCACCGAAAAAGAAGACGATACCCTTAACATTAATCTATCAGAGGAAAACTCAGAAACAAGACAAAAAGGAAAACAAAGGGAGTGTTAGAATTACGTGAATTAACATCAGGAGAAATAATATGAGTGATATTGGAATTCCAAAAGAGAAAAAGGCTAAAGAAAAGATCACAGAGAATATTATGGAAGATTAACTAAAAGAAAACTTTCTAACTATTATGAAATTGGAGAAATTATACAATCAAGAGACCAAGTGAACCCCAAACAGGATAGACCCTTAAAGAAATCATATCAAGACATATCGTATTAAACGTCTCCAAAACTAAAGTCAAAGATAGAAAACTGGAATAACTCCAGGAAAACAGAGTTACCTACAAAGGAGAACTAATAAGACTAAATTCCAATTTCTTATCAGAAACCATGCAAGTAAAGAAGACCACCTGGCTACTGGTGCCAAGAGTGTTGATTGTGGAGCCAAGCAGACTAAAGTTGGTAACAATCTCAATCTCTTCACCATCCATCCTGATGCTGCCAAGTGGTGAAAATTTTTGTCTTCTTGACATTGAGCCTCAATCCATATTGAAGGATGCAGTTCTTCACCCTCTGCAGCAAGCGCTTCAGTTCCTCCTCAGTTTCAGCAAGCAGGGTTGTGTCATCTCCATAACACAGATTGCTGATATGCTGAATTTCTCCTCATAGAGCCCAGGCTCCCAGATAATCTGTTGAAAAGGTATGGAGACAGTGACACATCCCTGGCATACGCCCTTCCCAATTTTGAATCATGCAGTGTTGCCTTGCTTTGTTCTGACAACTGCCTCTTGGTCCAAGTATAGGTTTCACATTAGCACCACCAAGTGTTCTGGAATTCCCATTCTCTCAGAGTCATCCACAGTTTGTTATGATCCACACAGTCAAATGTCTTTGCATCATCAAGATAGTTCCTCTGGTACTCTCTGCTTTCAGCCAAGATCCATCTAACATTAGCTACAATATCCCTAGTACCATGTCCCCTTCTAAACCCAGCCTGGACGTCTGGCGGTTCTCTGCTGATATGCTTTTCCAGTTGTTTTGGATAATCTTCAGCAGAATCTTGCGTGCATGTGAAATCAATGATACTGTTCTATAGTTTCCACACTCTGTTGGGTCACCTTTCTTTGGAATGGGAACAAATATAGATCTCTTCAAGTCAGTTGGCCAAGTGGTTGTTCTCCAGATTTCTTGACACAACTTAGTGAGCACCTTCTGTTAGCTAAAATATATCAATTGGTATATCATCTATTCCTGTGGCCTTGTTTTTTGCTGTTCCCTTCAAAGCAACTTGAAATTCTTCCTTTATCACCATAGGCTCTTGCTCATATGTTGTTTCATTAAATTCTTCTGTGTCTGGCAATTCCTTTCGATACAGTGACTCAGTATATTCTTTCCATTTTCTTTTAATACTTCCTGGATCATTTAATAATCTGCCAAAAACATCCTTTATTATAGCACCTCAAGGTTTGAATTTGTTCTTCAGTTCCTTGAACTTAAGAAATGCTGAGCGAGTTCGGCCCTTTTGATTTTCTGTTTCTTGAAACATGAAAATCAAAATGCAGAATACAAAACCTGTGGAACACAGTAAATGAAGTACTCAGTTGTCAATATATAGCAATGAAGAAGTATGTTGTTATTGTTGTTATGTGCCAGCAAGACGCTTGTGACTCATAGTGACCCTATGTACAAGAGCCCTAAATGTTGTACTATCCTGTGCCAACCTCGCTGTCTCAAACGCACTCATTACCACCACTCCACTCACAGATTCTATCCATCTCACTGAAGTTCTTCCTCTCCTGCACCGTCCCTCCACTCTCCCAAGCATGATATCCCTCTCCAAGGACCAGTCCCTCCTTGCAACATGCCCAGCGTATGTCAGATGAAGCTTCAGAATCCTTGACTCCAAGGAGCATTCTGGCTTCACCCTCTCAAGGACAAACCTGTTTGTTCTCCTAGCAGTCCCTGGTATATTCAATACTTCTCTCCAGCACCACAGCTCAAAGGCATCAATTCTCTTTCTATCATCCTTATTCACTGTCCAACTCTCTGATGCATAGCACGTAATTGCAAGGACTATAGCCTGGATCAGGCGCACTATAGTCTCTAGCTTGACGTTGTTGCTCTTCAGTACTCTTTAGAGGTCCCTCACAGCTAACTTTCCCAATGCAATTCCTCTCCTGATTTCCTGGCTGCTGTTACCAAGAGTGTTGACTGTGGAACCAAGTAAACTAAGAGTGTTAACAATCTCATTCATATATATATGTACACACACATATATATATATGTATATAATCAAAAAAGGTGAAAGAATAAAACTGATTCTCAATCCAATATCTCTAACAAATACAAAGAGAACAGAAAGCAAACCCAGAAACTTGTTTTTAAAAAAGTAAATAATAAGGGCAGACATAAATGAAATCGAAAATAGAAAAACTATAACCAGTATTACAAAAATGAGTAGTTCTTTTAAAGGATTAATAAAGTTGAAATACTCAAGCCAACCTAACCAAGGGTGGAAAAAAGAGAAGAAAAATAACTTTAATAAGAAATGAAATAGACAATGTTACAATGGAACCGACTGAAATAAAAAACAAACAAACATAGAAACCAAATAGTACAAAGAACTATAATTTTACAAATTTTGAAATCTAAATATGCTGAACAAATTACTACTAAATCTATGAAATCTAAGCATGCTGAACAAATTACTACTACCTAAACTATCGCAAATCAAAATTGAACGCTTGAATAAATCCATCTGGCCATTAAAAAAGGGGGAAAAAACAACCAAAACTCTAAACAGGTGAAAAAACAAAAGGCACTGGCTGAGATACCTTCACGGATGAAATCCATCAAACTTTCAGAGAAGACTGTCACAAATCCTATATAAATTATTTCACAAAATAGGAAAAGAACATTCCCAGATTCATTCTATGTAGCAAGCTTAACACTGCTATCAAAATCAGGTAAAGGCACCACTAGAAATCTCAACTGTAGACCATTATTTCTGATGAATATATGTAAAAAAACTCATCAACTAAATCCTTTCCAATAAAATTCAACATAAAATCATAGAATAATTCATCATGATCAAGTAAGATTTGTATTAGTATTCTAGGATTGTCCATATAAGAAAAACAGTACAATCAAGATTGTCTAAAGTACAAAAAAAGTAAATTTCCCTTTAGCTGAAATACCTTTTTTAAAAAAGTAGACATTTTGGTTAGTTTAAAACACAAAAAAACACAAAAAACACACCACTCAAAAAACTACACCCCAAAAGCCAATAACAACAAAAAGAACAAGCCAGCAAGAAAGGAAAAACAAATACAAGATGGTCTTCAAATGCCTTTTGTAGACATCTGCTAGTGAAAAACATAAGCAAGTTCCTAAAAAGACTTCCCCTGCCTAGTCTATTCACGATATTCAACAGAGCTCTTTATATGGAAATATTTAAAAGAAGGCTTTTGGAGGGTATTAGTTTTTTAATGGTTGTGTTCTTTCCTTTTGTTTCAGATAAGAGGTACAAATGTATAAATTTAAGCTCTGTAAGGCAGAAACACAGGTTATACACATGGATCTCACTTGATGGTATGCACAGAAATCAGATTTATTACATCTGTGGAATGAACCGCTGAAGAAACTCAATATCAGCTGCGAACACTGGATCAGGTGCTGATTGTGAAACAGACCACCAACTATTCATATGCAAGTTTAAGGTGAAGCTAGGGAAAAATTACAACAAATCCACGAGAACCAAACTATACACTCGAGTCTATCCCACCTGAATTTCAAAACCATTTCAGGAACAGGTTTGAGGCCTTGAGTTGTGAGGAAATACCAAGAGTATCATACAGGAAGAGTGCAAATGGTCATTACAAAGACAGAGGAGGAAGAAAAGACCAAAATGGATGTCAGAAGAGACTCTGAGTATTGCACTAGAATGCCAAGAAGCCAAAGCAGATGGAAGAATTCAAGATAGTAAACAATGGAACATACCACTTTGCACAATGGTTGTATCGTTTTACACTCTCACCAAAATATGCACACCCATTTTCATTGCGGCTTTGTTCATAATACCTAGGAGTTGGAAACAACCTAAGTGCCCATCAACAAATGAATGGATAGAGAAGCTGTGGTATATTTGCAAAGTGGAATACTAGGCTGCATTGAAAAACAAGGAACTCATGCAATATTATTAAAAATGGATGACTCTGGAGGATATTGTTGTTGTTGTTATTGTCATGTGCCGTCGAGTTGCTTGCGACCCATAGCGACCATATGTGCAACAGCCCTGAATTCTGCTCTGTCCTGTGCCAATCGCACTGTCTCTGACACACCCATTCCGATTACCCCAGTCACTGAATCAATCCACCTCATAGAGGGCCTTCCTCTCCTGCGCTG
>NW_006399845.1:3979762-3988109 GCF_000299155.1 Elephantulus edwardii | reverse complement strand
TCCTTGATTATAACAACTCAAGGTTTGAATTTGTTCTTCAGTTCCTTGAGCTTAAGATATGCTGAGCGAGTTCAGCCCTTTTGATTTTCTGACTCCAACTCCTTGCACATTGCATTGTAATATTTTGCTTTGTCATCCCGTGCTTCCTTTTTAAATCTTCTATTCAACTCTTTAGTATCTTGAATTCTTCCTTGTGCTTTGGCCTCTCTGCTCTTCAGTACAATTTTCAGAGTCTCTTCTGACATCCATTTTGATCTTTGCTTCCTCTTCTGCCTTTGCAGTGACCATTTGCACTCTTCCTGGATGATACCGTTGATATCCTCCCACAATTCATCTGGTCTTCGCTCTTTAGTGTTCAAGGTCTCAAACCTGTTCCTGGGATAGTTCTGAAATTCAGGTGGGATAGACTCAAAGTCATATTTTGGTTGCCTTGGATTTGGTTTAATTTTCCTCAACTTCAGCTTGAACTTGTATATGAGTAGTTGGTGGTCTGTTCCACAATCAGCTCCTGGCCTAGTTTTCATACCTGATATTGAGCTTCTCCAGGGGTTCTGTCCACAGATGTAATCGATCTGATTCCTATGCATACCATCAGGTGAAATCCAAGTATATAACATGTGTTACATACTTTAAAAATGTATTTGGTACGAATAAGTCATTGATTGTGCATAATTCGATCATTCTCTCTCCAGGTCCATTTCCGTCACCTAGTCCATGTTTTCCAACTAGTGAATCTTCTTCTCTGTTCCCAACTTTTGCATTCCAGTCCCCCATTATTATCAATGCATCTTGATTGCATGTTAGATCAATCTCTGATTGTAAAGGTTGGTAAAAATCTTCTATATCCTCTTCCTTGGCTCTGGTTGTTGGTGCATATATCTGAATGACAGTGGTATTCACTGGACTTCCTTGTATGCACATAAATATTATCCTGTCACTGACGATATTGTACTTCAAGATGGATCTAGCAATGACTTTTTTAATTATGAAAGCAACTCCATTTTTCCTCACCTTTTCATCTCCAAAGTAATATATCATATGATCATCCAACTCAAAATGCCCCATGCCAATCCATCTCATCTCACCCATGCCTAGTATGTTAATATTTATGCGTTCCATTTCTTCCTTAACTGTATCTAATTTTCCTACATTCATGGTTCTCACATTCCATATCCTTAATCACTAGAGTCTGCTTACAACTGTTCCTCTTCCTTTGTATTTCCATACTTGAAAGCTCAACCTCAGTTGCTCTTTCTGTTATCTAACTGAAGGACATTATGTTGAGTAAAATATCTCATTCACAAAAGGACAAATACTGCATGGTGCCACTGTTGTAGAAAGTGACTGACATCAGGGTTGGGATAAAACTGAGAAAAACTGGATTGATTATGTATACTGAATTGAAACAGATGAGGGAGAGAACAGTTTAAAAGTGATATATGATAGCATAATATGATTATCACAGGAATCCTGAATTAAGGTTGCATAGTGGAGTGCATTTAGGGGGGATGGGGGAGGGGAAGAAGGGTTCGGGTCGGGGGGATTGTATACCAACAGAAAAGGTTATCTTTTGATTTTCAAAGAGAGGAGTGAACTGTGGTGTTGGTGGGGGAGTTAAAGAGAAAAGTGCAACAATGAATGAATGAAAATCCAAAATCTCTGTAAATGTTCATTGAAATTAATAAAATAAAATAAAAATTTTAAAAAGAGCTGAACATAATATTTCAAATGGCAGCTCAGGAAGACAAAATAAAATATTACAATGAAATGTGTAAACAGCTGGAGTCAGAATATCAAAAGGGCTGAACTTGCTTAGCATGTCCTAAACTCAAGGAACTGAAGAACAAATTCAAACCTCAAGTTAAAGATGCTAGGGGCAGAATATTAAATGATCCAGGAAGCACTAAAAGAAGATGGAAAGAGTATATAGAGTCACTGTACCAAAAGGAATTGGAAGACACAGAAGAATTTAATGAAACAACATATGAGCAAGAGCCTATGGTGATGAAGGAAGAATTTCAAGCTGCTTTGAAGGAATTGGCAAAAAATAAGACCCCAGAAATTTATGATATACAAATTGACATATTTCAACTAATAGAAGCTGTGTCAAGAAATCTGGAGGACAACCACTTGGCCAACTGACTGGAAGACATCTATATTTGTTTCCATTACAAAGAAGGGTGACCCAACACAGTGTGGAAACTATAGAACAATATCATTGGTTTCACTTGCAAGCAAGAGTCTGCTGAAGATTATCCAAAAACAACTGGAACAGCACATCAGCAGAGAACTGCCAGACGTCCAGGCTGGGTTTATAAGGGGTTGTGGTACTAGGGATATTGTAGCTAATGTTAGCTGGATCGTGCCTGAAAGCAGGGAATACCAGAGGAATGTATATCTGTGTTTCATTGATTATGCAAAGTGTTTGACAATGGGGATCACAACAAACTGTGGCTGACTCTGAGAAGAATGGGAATACCAGAACACTTGATCATGCTAATGTGAAACCTATACTTGGACAAGGAGGCAGTCATCAAAACAGAGCAAGAAACACTGCATGGTCCAAAATTGGGAAGGGTGCACTCCAGGGATGTGTACTGTCTTCATACCTTTTCAACCTATATGCAGGACAGATTATCCAGGAGACTGGGCTGTATGAGAAGTGTGATGTCAGGACTGGTGGAAGATCTAGGAACAATCTGCATTATGCAGATGACACCCCCCTGCTTGCTAAAACTGAGGAGGAACTGATGCGTTTGCTGCAGAAAGTCAAGGACTGCATCCTTCAATATGGATTGAGGCTCAATATCAGGAAGACAAAGATCTCACCACTGGGCCAACTGGCAGCATTTGGATAAATGGTAAAGAGATTGAGATTCTTAATAGCTTTAGTTTGCTTGGCTCTACAGTCAACACCCTTGGCACCAGCAACCAGGAAATCAAAAGACTCATTGTGATGGGAATGTCTGCTATTAGGGATCACTCCGAAGTACTGATGAGCAATGGGGTCACTCTGGAGACTAAGGTGCTCCATGGTTTTTGCAATCACTTGCCATGTCTCAGAAGGCTGGACATAGAAGGAGAATTGATGCTTTTGAGCTGTGGTGTTGGAGAAGTGTATTGAATATACCATGGATTGCTAAGAAAATGAACAGGTTCATCCTGGAGAGGGTTAAATCAGGCAAGGATTCTGAGGCTTCGTCTGACATACTTCGGACATGTTGCAAGGAGAAATCAGTCCTTGGAGAGGGACGTCATGCTTGGGAGAGTGGAAGGACAGCACAGGAGAGGAAGAACGTCAATGACATGGATTGATTCTGTCATTGGGATAATGGGGATAGGTGTGTCAGAGACAATAAGGTTGGCAAGAAATAGAGCAGGGCTTAGGGTTGCTGTACATAGGGTCGCTATGAGTTGGAAGTGAGTCCACGGCACATAACAACAACAACATTTTCCTCACGTATGATATCGTATGATACTGTTGATAATTTTCAAACTCTATTGGGTCAAATTTTTTTGGAACGGGAATAAATAATAGATCTCTTCCAGTTAGTTGGCCAGGTAGTTGCCCTCAAGATTTCTTCACATAACTTTGTGAACACATCCCAAGCTGCATCTGTTTGTTGAAATATGTCAATTGGTATTCCATCAATTTCTGGGTAAATAATAAATTGATAAAAAAAATACAGACAAACATCAACCACATAGGAGATACTTAGTCATTTTAAATGAAGAAAAATTACTAATTTCTTAATTTGGTATATAGGCAAAATAGATTTCTGTTTTTAATACCCAAAGGGGAATAAGAACTCAAAAATACAAGAGCTTGAGATAAGAGCCCTGGGGTCAACATTATAATGTCCACCACTCCAAAGATGTTCATATAGTATCTGGAACCTATGAATATGTAATCTGGGCTGAGAAAAGGATTCTAAAGAGGACACTAAATTAAACAACTGGAGATGTAAGGATTATACGGGATTATCTGGGTGGATCGATTTAAGTGCAGGTTCATATAAAAGAGAGACAGAAGTGTCAGAATCAGGAGAGATATGAGGTTGAAAAGACCACTCGGAATGACATATATTACAGGTTACAGGGACCACGGTATGTGAGAAGTTTTGTACTGATGTTAGTTGCCTCTGAAGTCAGTTGTGATCCATAGCAACCTATTGCCTAGACTGGGAATCTTGCCCATCCTCACATCTGCTGTGCTTTGGCCCATTATTGCAGCCACTGTGTCAGTCCATTGCATTGAGACAGATTGTTTTAAACCGAAGTTCTATTTTCCCCAAACATGGTGTTTTTCTACTGATAACGTGTTCAAGGGGAGATGAAGTTTCACCACCGTCACTTCTAAGGAGCTTGCCATCTGCACTTCTTCCAAGACAGACTTGTTTGTTTGTAAGAAGACTTTAGAAATTGGAAAAAGGCAAGGAAATAAATTTTCCCCTAGAGACTCCAGAGAAATGCTGCCCTAGTGACACCGTGATTTAAAGGCTTCTGACCTCCAGAACTCTAAGATAACAAACCTGTGTTGTTTGAAGCCACTAAATTTGTGGTAACATGTTATAGTAACAATAGGAAAAGGATTCAGAGCCCTAAGAAGTATTAAAGACCAGATTCAAGTAATTTCATAGATGTCTGATAAACCTAAATGTGGAGCTAGAGGAAGCCAGTCCAAGTGAACAGCTCTGAAGACATGATAAATTTACATAGACAATAGAGTGAAGTGACAAGATGTGAAGCAACGATTTCTTCCACATATCCACACTTTTCTGTGCTTCTTATAAACCTAACTTCATTAAATTAGCCCATAGTTCTCTCCTCCAGATCTTTCCTTCATTCTGACACTATCATGGGTTTTGTATTATTTGTTTATCTATTTTGCTCTGGCAATGTTAGTGAAACTCCTCAGTGCTTTTGTTTTGGTTGATGATCTTCGTGGATTGTTTCTTTGTTTAAGCCTCTTGTCTACAGTCAACAAGACCTCCAGGAGGACGCTTGCATTTAAGGCCAAACTCTAGTCTCCATTTTGAAGACTGGGTGAAGTGACTGGACTCTGTAAGATAGGCTGTCTTGTTTTGGTTGATTGTCATTTTAGAATGTTTGGCTGGGTTATTTTTGTGGTGTTTTGTTTTGTTTTGTTTTTATTATTAAAGCCTCTTGTCTAGCATCAACAAAACCTCCTGGAGGGCCCTCATATTTAATAAGTCAGGTCCGATGGATTACATTTTAATCCTTTGCTACTATATTTTGGAGGAGCATTCTTCTAAGTAGCACAGCAGCACTCTTCTGTCAATTTGCTGGGCTGAAGGAATCTGGGTTTGCTGTGATGCTGAACCTTGTACCACTGGGGTCTCAAATGCCATAATGATTGTCCATGGTGGACAGTGTTTTGGTAGAACTCCCAGTTTTAAGACAGGTTGGGAAGCAAGAGTGGCATCCACTTCCTAAACCACATACCTCTGGAAACTCTATGAACTAGGAGAAATGATGGTTAGAGAAAGGACTCAGGTCTTTTGTTCATGGAGTTGCTATGAGGCATGTGCGACTTGATGGAAATCAACAGCCACAACCACAACCATAGAAAGGATGCAGAAAATAAGCAGCAAGAAGTTGGACTGTCAAGAGAATCTAGTGAGGGAAAAGGAAATCTAGAGGTTTACTCCTCAAAATATGGTCTATGGATCAGTGGCATTGATACTGTGCTAACGTGTTAAGAATCTCACTAGCCACCCATTATTGTCATTGAGGTTCATGTCACCAGGTACATTGTGTTGCTCCATCGACATGAACTTCTTGTACTACACCATAAAGATCCTTAGTAATAACTATCAGCAATATTGATCATAATATAATGTAATATAGTTGCAAATTATAGATATATTTGTTAGATTAGATGAATATGAACAAGTTTTAAAAATATTATACTTAATAACATTATTAGTTGCATTATTAGTAATTGAGCAGAAGCCTGTTTGATTTCTCTTCTTTTCCATTTATTATTACTTCACTCAAAAAATATATTGATCTAAGTTCATAAATGCTAACTACCACACTATTGTAGCTAAAATACTGGAAAATTTTACAAAATCAACCACTATACATCAACAGCAATGCAAACAACAGAGCATGCTTAAAGCCTATGGAGAAAAACCCCCAAACATTTGATCTAAACCAGTTTAATAGCTGAGTAATAATGACAGCTCCAGCCGGAGCACATCAGAGTATCAGAAAGTAAATTAGCACAGGGTTCTAACCTTATGTCCTTGCTGCTACTGCATCTGGTGGCCTAGTGGCAAGAAGCTGTGCTGCAATCCCAAAGGCAGGTGGTTCAAGGTCACTAGCTGCTCCACAGGAGAAGGATCAGCTATCTCCTCTTGTGTGGTTAACTGCCTTTAAAAACCTGTCAGAGGGTTAGCTATGGATAGATTCCAACTGTACAATACACAACAACAACAGGTTTACAAATAAAGTTTTCATTGTTATAATTAATACAGATATATCTTGGCAGAAAACAAAGAGTTCCAGATGATTGTCTATTTGTATTTCACGACTCTGCAAAGGCATTTTACTGTGTGGATCGCAACAAATTGTGGCTAACCTTGAGGAGAATGGGAATCCATGAACACTTGATTGTTCTCATGCGAAACCTGTATGGGGACCAGAAAGGAGCCTTTTGAACAGAGCAAGGAAGCACTATATGGTTCAAAATCAGGAAAGGAGTGCATCAGGGATGTACTCTCTTTCCCTACTTTTGAATCTATGTGCAGAACAGATCACTCAGAAGTCTAGGCTTTATGAGGAAGAATGTAGCATCAGGGTTGGAGGAAGGCTCATCTACAACCTTCATTATGCAAATAACACAGCCTTGTTTGCTGAAACTGAGGAGGACTTGAAGCACTTCCTGCAGAAGGTCAAAGACTGTACTCTTCAATATGGATTGAAGCTCAACATCAAGAAGACAATGATTCTCACCACTGGGCCAATTTATAGCACAATGATAAATAGAGAAGGGATTGAGATTGTTAACAATTATAGCTTGCTTGGTTCCACAATCAACACTCTTGTCAACAGCCATTAGGAAATCAAAAGATGAATTGCACTGGGGAAATCTGCTGTCAGGGACTTTTCCAGAGTACTGAGAAGCAAGTATCCTACTGACTAAGGTGCACTGATACAAGCCATGGGCTTCACAATTACTAGATATGTTTCAGAGAGCTGGACAATGGCAAAGGATGACAGGAAAAGAATTGATACCTTTGAGTTGTGGTGCTGGAGTAGAGTCTTGAACATACCATGGGCCACAGAGAAAACAAATAAGTCTGTCTTTGTGAGGATGAAATCAAGTTTCTCCTTGAAAGCAAAGATTTTTTTCCTTCCATCTGACCAAAACAGTGAAAGAACTTTTTTTCCCCAAGAAAAAAGTAAACTGGAGGGTAGAGGGGAGGAAGGAAAATGTACAACAATGAAGCAAGTATTTTGAAGATCTATCTTACATACTTTGAGCATGTGGCGTGGAGAGACTGGTCCTTGGAGAAGGATATCATGCTTGGAAAAGTAGAAGGACAGCACAGGAGAGGAAGACTCTGGATGAGATGGGCCAGTACAATCTCAGAAATGCAATAAAAAATAAGTTTTGTTCTGATTGTGACATGAAAGCAGTAAGAAAATACAATTATTCATTTGCCCCACAATCAACACTATTGGTACCAGCAGCCAGGAAATCAAAAAATGAATTACATTGGGAAAGATTGCTGTCAAGGACCTCTCCAGAGTACTGAAGACCAACAATGTCATTCTAGAAACCAAGGGGTATCTTATCCAGGCCATGATCTTTATAATATATTTCAGCTAAAAGATGCTGCCCTGGATGTGCTCACCAAGTTGTGCCAAGAAATTTGGAGAACAACCACTTGGCCAACTGACTGGAAGACATCTATATTTGCTCCCATTCCAAAGAAAGGTGATCGGACAGAGTGTGGAAACTACAGAACAATCTCATTGATTTCACTTGCAAGCAAGAGTCTGCTGAAGATTATCCAAAAACAACTGGAACAGCACATCAGCAGAGAACTGCCAGATGTCCAGGCTGGGCTTAGAAGGGGTTGTGGTACTAGGGTTATTGTTGCTGATGTTAGATGGATCTTGGCTGAAAACAGAGAATACCAGAAGAATGTCTATCTGTGTTTCATTGATTATGCAAAGGCATTTGACTGTGTAGATTATAACAAACTGTGGCTGACTCTGAGAAGAATGAGAATCCCAGAACATTTAATTGTGCTAATGCGAAACCTATACTTGGACCAAGAGGCAGTAGTCAGAACAGAGCAGGGTAACACCG
>NW_006399845.1:3966564-3979087 GCF_000299155.1 Elephantulus edwardii | reverse complement strand
AGGGACGGGTCCTTGGAGAGGGACATCATGCTTGGGAGGGTGGAGGGACAGCGCAGGAGGGGAAGACCCTCTATGAGATGGATTGATTCGGTGACTCGGGTAATCAGGTTGGGTGTGTCGGAGGCGGTGCGGTTGGCACAGGATAGAGCGGGGTCTAGGGCTGTTGTGCATAGGGTCGCTATGAGTCGCAAATGACTCGATGGCACATAACAACAACAACAACGTATCTATCTATCTATCTATCTATCTTATGTATGCATGTATTATGTATGTATGTATGTATCTATCTATCTATCTCTCCATCTGTCATCATTGGGATCCACAGTCAACCTGTGCTTTGTACTAGCAGTTAAGAGATTAGGAGCCATACTGCATTGGGCAAGTCTGCTGTTAGGGACCTTTCCAAATTTCTGATGAGTAATGATATCAATTTGATGTCTAAGGTATGGCTGACTCAGGCCAAGGTCTTTTCAAACACTTGCTATGCAACTGAGAACTTAATTATGAGTTAGATGTCAGAAGAAGAATTGATTTCTATGAGCTGTGGTGTTGGAGAACAGTACTGAATATCCCATGAACTACCAAAGGAACAAATAGATATATATCATTTTAATTTAAAGTGCAGCTAGAATGCTCCTTGTAGGCATAGATGGTGAAGTTTTGTCTCTCAAACTTTAGGCATCTTGCTAGGAGAGGTTTTTCCCTGGAAAGGGGCATCACACTTGGAAAGGGAAGGGGCTGTTAAAGAGAGAAAGACTCTCCAAAGACATATATTGACACAATGACTGGAGCAAGTATGCCAGTGATGATTAATATGGTTCAGGATAAGGACAAAGTTTCAGGTTTGTTGTTCATAGGATCATCATTAGTCATACTTCATTTGATGGCACCTAATAACAACAAAGGTCATATGACTGTCTGATTTAAAGTGTTTTCCCTTGTATTATAAACTTTGTTGAAGAAATGAAAGCATCATTATCATTGAAGGTCACTATCCACACACAATACTAACTTTATTTAGTACAATACTGAGTTTCGTGGCTGAGAACTAGAAAAACAGAAAAAGGAGATTAGTTATGAGTGTGACCCTATAACTCATCCTATAAGGAAGTTCTTTTGAGAACTACTGCTCTTGGACGAGTGGCTCACTTTAAAAATGGGAATAGACTTTCAAATACTTAGAGTCAGCCATGTTCAAAAGCTATCCCATGGCAAAAATTGAAAAGAAGAAAGAAAAGGACTGTTACAGATCTCAACCATATTTCATTCTTTGCTATACTTGGTTGAGGAGTATAAGCTTCTCTAGAAAAATTGTGATCAGAGGTTACTTAGAATTTTTTTAAACCAATAGTAAGCAGCAGGGGACAAGTTTGCCACAGGAGACACTGGACAATACCTAATGATGTCTTTGTTTCCTACAGAGGTGGGGAGGCATGAAGCGGACCCATTACACTAGCATCTGGTTAGTAGAGGTCAGACATGCTACTAAACAGTGAAAGGGACCACTGTCACTTCCCCCAACAAGAAAATTATTTGGCACAAATATCACAAATGCCAAGTTTGAGATGGTAGTGTGAACAGATTAGAAAATGACTAGTTTCTGTTAATGATAATTACACTAGTAATTATCTCTTTTTTGTCTTTATCACTAATGAAATCTTCTCAATGGAAAACAGTGTATGTGAGTTTAAAATCAGAAGCACTTGGTGTGTGTAAATAGAGCTGTCTGAAAGCAGAACCTTAAACTATTTAAAAATCTTGACATAACTCTGGAATCCATGTTGGATTTTAAAAGCTACCTTTCTGACAGCAGTTCCTCGGGCCTTGTACTGACCTGGCCAAATACCCTGAGGATGACATTTCTTTTCTCTGAGGTCTGACAGGTGCAGGATATCAGAATGTATTCTCCAAGGGCACTTTTTACTATGGTCAGGCAGATGCAAGATGCAAAGCTTGTACCCAAGGGGTACACAGTATTCTAAAAAAAAATCTTTACAATGAACCCCCCAAAACATATATGATTGAGGAAACAATTTTACAATTCAGTTTCCACAAAAACTTGCCCTGTGCATATTGGGGCCCCTCTGTAAAAAACTGAAGGCATGGACCTTCAAACAAATAGCATTATCTCCTTTTAGTTTGAAAATCACCTATTCCAACAAAATTCTTACTTGTAAGTGTATTTCTTGCCATTCCTTTGATGATCTTTCAGCCACAGTATCATATCCTTCTTCCTTGTCCACTTGTTATTGTTAGGTCCCACCAAGTTGAATACAAGACAGTGGCAATGAAAGTAGATGTGTTCAAGTCACTGAAACAAGCTCAGGATAGGACATGTCTCAGAGGTGTTGTACATAGGGTCACTATGAGACACAGGTGACTTGATAGCACATAAAAACAAAAATGACAATAGCAGACAGGTGAGAAATAAAGCAAAATGGAACATCATCAAGAATCAAGAAACTTGGATTCTTATTTTGACTGGCACATAGAACTCCCCAGAAATTTGGAAGGTCACATAACTACATTATATTTTTTCTGTTATTTTTTTTTAAAAGGAAAGTATCAACAACTTAAAAAAATAAAACCAAACAAAAAACCCAAAACAGTATTCTAGTTAATTCCACTCTTAGCCACCCTACAGGACAGAATAGAAGTTTCCCACTGGATTTTAAGGATGTAAATCTTTACAGAAATAGTTAGCCACAGCTTTTTCCCTTAGAGCAGTTGCTAGGTTTGAACTAAGGATTTTAGGTTAGCAGTCAAACACTTAACCACCATACCACCAGAGCTCCTTAAACAAAGAAAAAGGAACACAACATTCATTGTGAATCTTCTACTGGCTAGACACCTTCATAACTTCCTTTCACTTAACCCTCATCACAACTCCACAAAGTAGAACTTCATATCCCCACTTTCCCTAAGAGACTCCAACATACCTGGCAATGCCTCATACCTAAAAAGTTCTATGCCTAGGATTTCAACTCATTTTTTTTTATGTCTTTCTCTTTTCCTCCTATCCAAGATCCTGTTTCCTCACTTTGAAAATGGAGAAGGTACATAAGTGTGAAAATTTGTTGACCTCATGTTTACAATGTCAGAAAATAGACATTTGATAAATATTGGATATTATTTTTATCATCATTATGATTTTGGCACCATCATGTTCAAATTAAATTCCTTTTACTTGTAAGCAATCACAGTTTAGACATGAAATTCACTTACCATTCGATGCTCAGCATAAAACAATTGTATAAAGTCCTCTTAGAATGAAAACTGTCTTGATTTTTCCTTTCATACTGAATCAAAAGAGGCTCAAGACTTCACATCCTGAGATAGAAACAGAAATCAATCTTATGTAGGCTTAAGTGGCCCATTTACCAAGCAAGGCTTTTGACTGCCCTATAGCGGGAAGTCTGGGGAGAAATGAAGTTGATAATAATGTTGCTGAGTGAACTGCCCTCACCAAATGTTCAGGAACTCTCCACGGTTAGCAAGGTCTCAAACTGCTTTCCCTGAATTCTCCACCATTAGGGTAAATGATCCCAGTTTAGAAGGATGAATAATTCAGTGATGGTAGTAAAATTTGAGGAAACATAAATGTGGGAAGCATGCTGGGTCACTACCTGTGCTTGACTGGGTCACCTGTAAGAGGTATTCTCTTGCAACATGTGGTTTAAAACTTTCTCATTACTCACCAGCACTTTCCCTAACTAGCACTCCTTCCAGAACACCTTCTAAGCTGTCCACAATCCCTACACTCACATTCATGTCCCAGGCAATGAAATAGAAAGTTTTTGGAAGCAAAAAAATACTAATATATTAACAATTAACACTGCATCTATCAAATTAGCAGTTCCACGGAGGGCTGATCCTTGGGAGAATGAAAGTTATTTTGTATTTGTATTGAGGTACTAGACCATTCATCTAATTTTTGTTGCTATTGTTATTGTAAGGGATAGTAGAATATGTTCTCACTCATATAGACTGTGCAAGAAAACAAAAAGTTGCCAGTTTTTGCGCCATCCTCAAAATCTTTGCTTTATTTGAGCCCAATGCTGCAACCACTATATCAATTCAACTCTTTGAAAGTCTTCCTCTTTGTCACGACCCTCTACCAAGCGTGATGTCTTTCTCCCAGGATCTGGCATTCCCAATAACATGTCCAAGGAAAATGAGAAAAAATCTAGTCATTCTTACAAGAATTCTAGCTACAGCTCTGCCTAGGAAAATTTGCTTCTTTTCCCGGCAATCCAAGGTATATCCAATATCTTTCATTGAAACTGTAATTCAACTGCATTAATTCTTCTTCATCCTTCTTTAGTCTTCTTTCCTTTGCATGCTTATTGCTTAAAATATCATGGCGAGGATAAGGTACACCTTAATCTTCAGAGTATCTTCTTCGAGGTACCTTCAAAGAAGTGTTTTACAGAGATTTGCAAAATACAATACACATTTTTAATTCTTAACCCTTGTTTCCAAGGGTGTTCATTAGGGTTCCAAGTTAAATAAAATCCGTGACAACTTCAATCTTTGTTCTGCTTATTCTGCTATTGCTTGTTAGTTCTGTTAGGAAGATTTCTTTTTTTTATATTGAAGCATAGACTATACTGAAGGCTGTAACCTGCTGGCATGCAAATGGCATCATCTGCATTTTGCAGTTTTAGACAGTTTTTCCTCCAATCCGGATGCCATATTCTTTTTTTTTTTCTCTGATTATTCACTCTGTAGAGATCAAATGAACAATGATTAAAAGATATAATTCTGGCACTCAGATTTCTGATTTTGTTTTCTTTTTAATTTTGAGTTGAGTGAAAATTTACAAAACAAATTCAATTTTCACTCAGTCATTCTGTCCTTTAACATTGATTATAATGTCCACAATACAATTACATGTTTCTGATTTCCTCTTTCTAATTCTAATTTCCATGAATCTTTTTTTCACCTCTGTGTCTTCCTTTTAATTGACTGACATTGCACTAATCAATTCTTTCTTGTATATTGATCTTCCCTTCATAATTTTCTGATTTTAAGCCAGACAATAGCTTCTCATTCCATTAGTAGAACTCTTTAGTTATGTACAGGTTGTACATGAACAAATTTTATTTCATTCTTGTTAATATTTTCTATCATTATGGAATTGATGCCTTTGAGCTGTGGTGCTGGAGAAGAGTATTGTGAATACCATGGACTGCTAGGAAAACAAACAGGTTTGTCCTGGAAAGGGTTAAACCTGATAGCTCCTTGGAGGAAAGGATTCTGAGGCTCCGTCTAACATACTTTGGACATGTTGTGAGGAGAGACAGGTCCTTGGAGAGGGACATCATGCTTGGGAGGGTGGAGGGACAGCCCAGGAGAGGAAGGCCCTCTATGAGGTGGATTGATTCAGTGACTGGGATAATTGGGATGGGAGTTTCAGAGACAGTGCAATTGGCACAGGACAGAGCGGAGTTTAGGGCTGTTGTACATAGGGTCGCTATGAGTCGCAGGCGACTCGACGACACATAACAACAACATGTTTTCTAGAGTCAAATGGCTTTGTGTAGTCAATAAAACACTTTTAAGTACACTTTTTGGTATTTTGTCCTTTCAAATTGGTTCATAATAAAATAGTTATAGTATAATAATATGAATACTTCTTTATTTTATACCATCTTCATAATTGCTGATATGATTCAGTTCATCTTGGTAACTTCTGTATGAATCTATCTTATTATGGGTTTTCCTAGATTGCAATGGCTCTCTACTTAACCCATCTTGATCCATGGCAATCCAGTCAATTTAAATAACTGAGTTTAATGCCTACTCTTTTAGAATTTAAAAGTTTTTAATATACTCTGACCTTACAGTATTTACTGTATCTTTTGGTTTTTACAACCTTGCTTGGAAAGAACCAAAACTTAGAGAGGTTATCGACCGGTCAAAATCCTTTAAATGAGAAGGAGTGGGTAGAGGGAAAAGACTGAAAATTAGGTGTTTAATGTCTGAATTCCAACCCAACAGGCATGTAGCATGTTAGTAGTAAATCTGTGGGGGGCTTGGGGTTTTTTTGTTTTTGTTTGGTTGTTGTTGTTATTTTTTACCTAGTGTGCAATTGCCTTGAGCCCATGGAGACTTTATCAAAATTATATTCTGCCCAGTCCTGCTCCAGCCTTATCATCTCCAAGGTGTCTAATTCCCCTTTTAATAATTTTGTCATTCAGTCTCACTAAGGGTATCACTTGCCTTAGATTTCACAAAACACAATGTCCTTCTCTAGCTATTGACTTTTCCTAATGATGTGTTCAAAGCCTTAGAGACAGCTAGTGTTTTATTGTGACCCATTGTTAGGGAATGTTGGGGAAGAAGGAAGGGTCTCTGGCCAGGACAGATTGCCTAAACTCTGGATAAGTGCAAGCCTCCCAACAGCCTTTAATACTGGATAGAAAAAGCTCTCCTGTGTTTAGCTGCACTGGCTTGAGAAAGCTCGCCACCTGGGAAGATGGCTGCCGCATCTGTTGAGCTGGGAGCAGTGCTCACAAGGCTACAGTTCTCCTATCCAATCCACATGTCCCATGTCTGCAAACCCACCCTATTCTGTCTTCCTGTTTACTTGCTCGTATATAAGTGCTTTGCAGCCCCCAATAAAGTTGAGCTAGGTTGATTCTGAAGGGCTTCCCCTAGCGCCATCAGGGTGTCACTGTTCATTGCCTGCAAACAGACAACGTCAAGCCATCATATTTTCAGTGGTTTATTTTCAAAAGCCAATCTTTCAAGCATCAGAAAAGCAAATGGACCAACACTCATCATGAAGAAAATCATGAATTTCTGTGCTTGAGTTTGAAAACTTGGGTTTGAGTTCTATGTTTGGCACAGATGTTATTTTGTCTTGGCTTACATGAAGAAAAAGATATGTGTTTATTTTAGAATATGAAGTGCATCTTTATGTGTGTGTCTAAGGTTAGAGGAGTAGATGGCCCTTGTGCTTAAATCTGCTCTGACAGTTTCCTGCTACCACATGGATGCAATATCTTGGACCTGGCATTTTGGTAAAAGGGAAGCCATTGGGTTTATCTTCACTGTTTATACCATAGACAGATGAAATCGTGTGAGTTTAAGGGAAAACTACTGGTCCCTCAACTCTCTTCGGATAGTTTAAGAATTGTGGAACTTTAACAATTGAAAAAGCACCCAACAAGAGTCCTGGCCAACAGTAAATGCACATGATTTGTGCTGAATTTTAGAAACATGTCCTGGACTTGAATTTAGATATGAAGGCCTTGAGAACCCCTGCAGGCAATTACTAACAGGTACTAACTGTGCAGCCTACCTCCATATTTATGAGGCCTATGACAATAGAAGCCACTTTATCATAAGCCTAAATGTTTAAAGATAACAAATAAAGCTTAAAAGCTGATAACTGAAATATGTATTTCTTCATCATTTAAAAAATTAAAGTATGTAAGACAGAGTTATTTATGTGATCACTAACCTGTAAAATAGAAAGACTTTTATTATTATGTGCTCTGTGTTTTGTTAATAACTAGCAAAATACAAATGAGTAATGAAATTTATTAAATGCATAACCTCCTCAACAATTAAAAGGCAAACAACCTATTTTTAAAAATTGGAAAAGCACTAAAAAAGACACTTCATATTCAGAGGGTCAAAAAAAAATCTAAAGAAATTCTTAGTTGTGATAATTAGCAATAAAAACCCAAAATCACTCCATTTCACTGCCAAAGAGTTGTTTATAGTGATCCTCCATTAAATTTACAAACTATTAATATTTAAAGGACGACACTTAATATCTGTTTCTTGAGGAACCTAATGGTAAACTAATGGTGTCATGTATTTGAGCCACAGGAGACAACCAACCCTTGATGTGCCAGAGAGGCCATCTTTACCATTCTGATACACTTGAAACCATTGTTGCAACTCATCCTGTCAATCTATCTCACTAAAAGAGTTTCTCTCTCTTTTTTGTTTCTTTGTTTATTTACAAAGCTCATTATTTTTCATACTATTCTTTATTCACATTGTGTTTCATACAATCATTTGCTTGCATCATGTTTTACAAAATTAAACACCATTTGACTTTCCTGTCACAACTTAGTAAACACATCCAGGGCAGTGTCCATTTGTCGAAATTTGTCAATTGGTATGCCGTCAACTCCTGGAGCCTTATTTTTTTGCCAATTCTTTCAGGGCAACTTAAATTTCCTCCTTCATTACCATCACCTCTTGCTCATATGTTATTTCATGAACTTCTTTTGTGTCCTCCAAGTCCTTCTGGTACAATGACTGTATACTCTTTCCATCTTCTTTTAATGCTTCTTGGATCATTTAACACTCTGCCCAAATGAACCATAAGTATTACCACTTGTGGCCTGAATTTGTTTTTCAGTTCCTTCAGCTCAAGAAATGAGGAGCAAATTTGGCCCTTTTGATTTTCTGACTCCAACTCTTTGCACATTTCATTATAGTATCTAGCTTTGTCATCCTGAGCTGCCCTTTGAAATTTTCTGTTCAGCTCTTTAATGTCTTGATTTGTTCCTTTAGCTTTGGCTTCTCAGCCCTCTAATGCAATATTCAGAGTCTCAACTGACATCTGTCTTGATCTTTTCTTCCTCTTCAGGCTTTGTAATGATCTTTAGCATTGTTAATGGATGATATTCTTGATATCCTCCCACAGCTCATTTGGTCTAGGTTCATTGGTGCTTGAAGCTTCAAACCTGTTCCTGAGATGAATTTGAAACTTGAGTGTAAATAGACTTAAGGTCAAATTCTGGTTTCCGTGTTTTTGATTTTCGTTTCTTCGACTCAGCTTAAATATGCATATGAGTAGTTGGTGGTCTGTTCCAAAATCAACACCTGGCCCGGTTTTCACACCTGATATTGAGCTCTTCAGCGATCTTTCCACACGTGTAATCTATTTGATTCTTATGCATACCATCAGGTGAAATCCATGTATTGCCTGTATTTGTGTTTCTTGTAAAAGGTATTTGCAATGAACAAATCATTGGACGTGCAGAATTCTATCATTCTATCTCCATTCTATCTTCTTTCTGTCACCAAGTTCATGTTTTCCAGCTACTTATCCTTCTTCTGTTTTCCCACCTTTTGTATCCCAGTCATCCACTGTTATCAATGCATCTTGATTGCATGTTTGATCAATTTATGATTGCAAATGTTGATAGAAATCCTCTCTCTTCCTCTTTGGCTCTAGTTGTCGGTGCATATATTGGAATGATAGTAGTATTCATGGGACTTCCTTTTGTTCATAAGGACATTAGCCTGTCATTCACCACATTGTATTTCATGATGCATCTTTTTAAATTATGAAACCAACCCCATTTTTTTTACTCACCTTTTTATCCCCGGCATAATAGATCATATGATCATCTGACTCAAAATGTTGCATGCTTAGCCATCTCACTTGGCCCATACCTAGTAGTGTTGTTATATCTGGAGGAATATTCTTCCGCTTTGTACATTATTCTTTGTCAATGTGCTGTACAAAGTAAACTGGGTTTGCTGTCATGCTGAACCTTGTGCCATTGGGGTATCAAATACCATAATGGTTTCCCAAATGTGGACAGTGTTTGGTCGAACTTCCAGTTGTAAAATAGGCTTGGAAGCAGGAGTGGTGTCAACTTCCTAAACCATATGTCTCTAGAAACTCAGTGAACTGAGAGAAATGATGATAGTTATGGAAAGGCATTAGAGCTTTTATTCATAGTCACTATGACTCATGCTCAACTCAATGGCAATCAACAAGAACAACATAGTCCACAGACTAGGTCATCTAAGCTTGATCCCAGTCTGTCTCTTATGAACTTTATGGTTTTCACTTTTACTCCCAGGTCTCTGTTCCATCTTAAGTTAAATTTTTGTGTATGGTGTGAGATATGGATCCTATTTCAGCTCTCCGCAGGAAGAAGTACAGTTTTGCAGGCATCATTTGTTAAAGTATTTGTCATTTTCCCAGTTGATAGGTTGAATATAAGTTGACCAAAAGTTCCTCAAAACAAATGATAATGAAAATACAATAACGCCTCTGGAATGCAGCTAAGTTAGTCCTCAGGGCCGGTTCATAGCAATAGGCAAACATATAAAAACACAGAAAGAAGTTAATGATCTAGTTCAACACTTTCATCAAATAGAAAACGAACAACAATTTAATCCTACAATCTCTAGAAGAAAGGAAATTATAAGAACAAGAGCTGAGATCAACAGGATAAAAAATAGTAAAACAATTGAAACCATCAATAAAACCAGGAGGTAGTTTACAATTGAAACCATCAGCAAAACCAGGAGGTAGTTTTTCTGTAAGAATCAATAAAATTGACAAACTAATTGGCAAATAAAAGCTATGCCACCAGTTTGTCCAATGCCACAAGGGTCACCCATGGTGGGCAGGTTTTAGTAGACCTATCAGATTAAGATAAAGTAGGAAGTATGATTAAGTAAGATTGGTCATCCAATTCTTACGTAATAGGCCTCTGAAAACTTTAGAACAGTCGAGGAACAGAGATAGATATAGTATTAGAGGTAGAACTGAGATTAGAAGTCAATAAAAATGAAGAAAAATAGTGGCAAGCAGAGGAAGAATACTGCTGCATTCACAGTTAAAAAGACTTCAGGTTTTATCTTGAAGTGCAATGCTGTAAGTAATGCACATAAATAAGGTCATTGATAACTGGAATGCAAAAATTTGAATTGATGAAGAAGAAATGAGTCTGGAAATAGAAGGATCAAATATTTTATGACCAATGATTCATGTTTCTCTTTTTAAGGAGTGCTTTATTGCTTTGGGTCTCTTTCCACTCCAGATGAAATTGGACATTGTCTTTTACATCTCATTGAAAAATGAAATTGGTACCTATATTGGGATTAATATGAACTTACAAACTACCTTTGCTTGAATTGTCATTTTCACAATATCGAGTCTTCCTATTCACGAGAACAGTATATTTTTCCATTTCTCCAGGTCGTTTTTGTATCTTTATGGTTTGCAGTTTTCTTTGAATAGATCCTTAGTGTTTCTAGTTGGATTAACTTCCAACTATTTAATATTGTTGTTAGCTATTGTGAAGAGTATTATTTTTCTTACCTCCATTGTCACTGTATAGAAATCCAATTGATTTTTGTGTGTTGATCATGTCTCCTACCACTTTGCTAAATTGGTCAGCTATGTCCAGTAGTTTTCTTCTTGAGTTTTTAGGGTTTTCTATTATACTATCATATCGTATGCATATAGAGATAATTTTACCCATTCTTTGCCAATTTGAGTATTTTTTTATTTCTTTCTCTAGCTATCACTAAGTCTTCCAATACAATATTGAATAGGAGAGGTAATAATGGGCATACTTAACTAGTTCCTATTTTCAAAGGGAATGCCTTTAATCTCTCTTCCTGAGAATGATGTTGGCTTTTGGTTTTGTGTATATACTTTTTATTTTATTTTGGAAATCCTCCTTTATTCCTATTTTGTTGAGTCTTTTAAATAGGGAAAAAGTGTTGGTTTTGATCAAAGGCCTTTTTTGCATCAATTGATAGGAACATGTGATTCTTTTTCTTTGTTTTGCTAATATGATGAATTACAGTGATTGTTTTTCTTATGTTGAACCATCCATCATATCTGTTATGAATCCCTCTTGGTCATGATGAACTTATTTATTTTTTTTATGTACTGTTGGATTCTATTTGCCAGGATTTTATTGAAGATCTTGTATCTATGTTCAGTAGAGATATTGACCTATAATTTTCTATTTTGGTAAATGTCTGTCCTTCACGTTGTATCAAGAATATGTTTGTTTCAAATAAAATAAAAAAAGGGGGGAAAAAAGAATATGTTTGTTTCATTGAATGAGTCTGAGAAAATTCCATGGCCATAATCTTTTCAATCATTTGCTATGCATCAGAGAGATGGACAATAAATAAGAATAGCACAAGAAAAAATAATGCCTTTGAACTATGAAGAGTGTTGAACACCCCATGGAATGTCAATAGAACAAAAAATATGTCATGGAGGAAGTGGAGCCAGAGTGTTCCTTGGAGTCAAGGATAATAAAGCTTTACATCAGGCATGTTGCTAAGAAAGGCTGTTGCTTGGAGTGGGGCATTATGCTTAAGAAGGCAGAGGGTCAGTGAAAGAAAGGTACACCCTTAACCAGATAGATTGGCGCAGTGATTGTTGTAATTCTCATGTGTCAGAAATTTGAGCGTTAAAAAAAAAAAATTGAGTGTTGAATGAATGGGTTCTTATCTGTCATTTAGGGGGTCATTATGCATCATACTTGACTTGGAAACACATAACAACTCTTCCAAACATGATGCCCTTTCAAAAGAATAACCTCTCCCATCAACAAGTCCAAAGTATGAGATATGAAGCTTTTCCATCTTTATCTACAAGGAGCACTCCAGTTACAATTTTTAAATTATTAACTGTTTTTTATTATTATTAAATTTTATTAGTTTTAATGAACATTTACAGGGATTTTGGGTTTTCATTCCTTCATTGCTGCACCATTCTCTCTAC
>NW_006399845.1:3964001-3965064 GCF_000299155.1 Elephantulus edwardii | reverse complement strand
TGGCCCTGTGTACAATAGCTCCAAACTCTTTCATATTCTGAGTCAATCTCAGACACATAACCACAACCACAGTTTGTGTCTATCTATCCCACGCAGGGTCTTCCTCTCCCGAGTTGTCCCTCCACCTTTCTAAGGATGATGTTGTCAAATCTTAAAGATTCTAAAAACAATGAAGAAGATTAAGAAATAAAAAAAAACCTGTTGTTTCGCTTCTATCCGTCCTCATCCTCTCTACTCCCACTCCTTTCCCCACTTAGGTCCCCATATACATTTTACTGCTTATCCTTCTATTTTTACAATGATGGTCTTATCCAATATTTGTCCTCATCAGACTGAATTAGTTCACTCAGCATAATGCTCTCCAGTCTCCCTTCCATGTAATGTAGTATTTTCTGAAATCATTGCTCCTGAGTGCTGCGTAGCATTCCATTGTGTGACTGTATCATAATTTCTCAATTCAAGGGAGGGAGGGACTAAAGGAAATGGGAAGTATACAGCAAGGACCTGAAGAAACAAGGTAATTATGGGCAAGGTCCAATAGTAATTCATTTTATAAACATAATGCAAGCCAATGATTGTATGAAGCAGAATGTGAATTAAGGAAAAGTATGAAACAATCTATATAAACTTTGTGAGCAAACTAATAGAATTTTTAAAAAAAGAGAGAAAAAGAAAATATAGAAGTAACTTTTCAGTGAGTTCTCAGTCCCAGTAAAAGATGAATGTGATAACCTTGTTCATGTGTGCAAAATACCTAACCATCCAGACTTTACTAGAAAGCACTCTGGTGACATAGTAGTTAAGCATTCAGCTACTATCTAGAAGTTGTTTCAACAAATTGCTCACTGAGAAAAAGATTAGAGAGTCTATTTTCATAAAGATGTATAACCTTTATAGATAGACATTTTGCTCTGTCCTAGAGTTTATAGGAGCAGAGTTGAATCTAGAGTAATAAATGTTGAGATGATATTTCATTTTATTTTAAACTTGTTGTTAGATACAATTGAGTCACTTGCAACTCATAGAGAACCTATGTGCAACAGCTCTTAAACCTGCTCTATCT
>NW_006399845.1:3962595-3963441 GCF_000299155.1 Elephantulus edwardii | reverse complement strand
GTCTCTACACATCTACTCCCACAACCCCAGTGACTGAATCAATCCATCTCATTGAGAGTCTCCCTCTCTTGCACTCTCTCTCCACCCTTCCAAGTATGGTGTCCCCCTTCAAGGACTGGTTCTTCCTTGAAACATTCCCAAAATATGTCAGATGGAGCATCAGAATCTTTACATCCAAGGAGAAGCCTGGTTTCACCCTCTCTAGGACAAACATTTTTGTTCTCCTAACAATCCATGGAATATTCAATACTCTTCTCTAGCACCAAACCTCAAAGGCATGAATTTTTTTCTGTCATCCCTAGTCACGGTCAAGCTCTCTTAACACATAGCAAGTAATTGCAAACACTATGGTGACCTGGATCATGCTCACCTTAGTCTCTAGACTGACATCATTGCTCTTCAGTACTCTGGAAAAATCCCTGACAGCAGACTTCCCAGCACAATTGGTCTTTTGATTTCCTGAGTGATGGTACCAAGAGTATTGATTGTGAAGCCAAGCAAACTAAAGCTGCTAACAATGTCAATCTCTTTACAGTCTATCATGATTCTGCCAATTGACCCAGTGGTGAGAGTCTTTGTTTACTTTTTAAAATAATTTAATTAATTAATTAATTGATTACTTTATTAGATTTCCATTCATTCGTTCTTGCACATTTCCCTCCCTACGTACTCCCCCAGTTCATTTTTCTCTTTGAAAATAAAATTCTTTCATTGTTGTATAATTTCCTCCCAACCTCCCACCCCCAGTCCACTTTGCTATGTAGCTCTTATTCTGAAATATTGTCATGCAAATAATACTGAATCAGATATTCCTTTCAAACAGTTCTTCCCCTCATCTATTTCAAT
>NW_006399845.1:3957631-3961960 GCF_000299155.1 Elephantulus edwardii | reverse complement strand
TGTGATCCACACAGTCAAATGCCTTTGCATAATCAATGAAACACAGATAGACATTCTTCTGGTATTCTCTGCTTTCAGCCAAGATCCATCTAACATTCATAATATCCCTAATACCATTGCCTCTTCTAAATCCAGTTTGCACTTCTGTCAGCTCTCTTTTGATGTGCTGCTCCAGTTGTTTTCAGATAATTTTCAGCAGAATCTTGCTTGCATGTGATATTAATGATATTGTTTTATAATTTCTGTGCTCTGTCAGGCCACCTCTCTTTGGAATGAAAACAAATATGGATCTCTTCCAGTCAGTTGGTTAGGTGGATTTCTTGGCACAACTTGTTGATCACATCTAGGGCAGCATCTATTTGTTGAAATATGTCAATTTGTATTCCATCAGTTTCTGGGGCCTTGTGTCGGGTTTCTGTTTGTTGGGTTGTTTTTTTGTTGTTTGTTTGTTTTTTATTGTCAATTCTTTCAAAACAGTTTGAACTTCTTTCTTCATCATCACAGGTTCTTGCTTATATGTTTTTCATGAAATTCTTCTGTGTTGGTCAATTTCTCTCTGTATACTCCTTCTGTCTTCTTTTAATGCTTCCTGGATCACTTAATATTTTGCCCAAAGCATCCTCAAGTATTGGAATGTGGTATGTGAGAAGCATGAAAGGAAGAACGTTTGATGTTGTTAAGAAAGAAATGGAAGGCACAAATATTGACATACTAAATGTTTGTGAAATGAGGTGGAATGGCATGGAACATTTTGAATCAGACAATTATATGATCTGTTATGCAAGGAAACACTGTATGGTTCAAAATTGGGAAGGGCATATGTCAGGGATGTGTACTGTCCATACATTTTCAAGCTGTATGCAAAACAGATTATCCAGGAGGCTGGGCTCTATGAGGAGAAACGTGGGGCCAGGATTTGTGGAAGATCGATCAACAATCTGCGTTATGCAAATGACACAACCCTGCTTGCTGAAACTGAGGAGGACCTGAAATGCTTGCTGCTGAGGGTCAGAGACTACAGCCTTCTATATGGATTGAGGTTCAATGTCAAGAAGACAAAGATTTTCACCACTGGACTGATTGGTAACATCAAGATGGATGGTGAAGAGATCCAGATTGTTCACAGCTTTAGTCTGGTCTGCTTGGCTCCACAATCAACACTCTTGGCACCAGCAGCCAGGAAAGTAAAAGACGTATTGCGATGGGAAAGTCTGCTGTTAGGGACCTCTCTAAAGTACTCAAGAGCAACAGTGTGTCTCTGGATACTAAGGTGCATCTGGTACAGGCCATCGTCTTTGCAATCACTTCTTATGCGTCAGAGAGATGGATAATGACCAGGGAGGATAGAAAGAGAATTGATGCCTTTGAACTGTGGTTCTGGAGAAGAGTATTGAGGGTACCATGGATTGCTAAGGAAAAAACAGACTCATCCTTGAGAGGGTTAAACCAGGCTGCTCCTTGGAGGCAAGGATTCTGAGGCTTCGTCTGACATACTTTGGTCATGTTGTAAGGAGAGACCGATCCTTGGAAAAGGACATCATGCTTGGGAGGGTGAAGGGCAGGCGCAGGAGGGGAAGGCCCTCTGGGAGATGGATTGATTTAGTGACTGGGGCAATCAGGATGAGGGTGTCAGAGACAATGAGATTGGCACAGGACAGAGCAGAGTTTAGAGCCGTTGTACATAGGGTTGCTATGAGTCGCAAGCGACTCAACGGCACATAACAACAACAACAGCAACGCTGAAGATGAAAAGCTAAGGAAAAATAGTGTTGCTTTAAAAAAGTCATTTCCAGATCCATCTTGAAATACAATATTGTGCATGGCAGGATAATATTAATACACATATGAGGAAGTACAGTGAATACAACTCTCATTTAAATATATACACCAACAATTAGAGCCAAAGAGGAGGAAATAGAAGATTTCTTCAAAGTTTTGTTTTAGAAATGAATTGAATATGCAATAAAAATCCATTTGTAATAACAGGTGACTGGAATGTATAATTTGAGAACAGTGAAGGATTAATAGTTAGAAACCTTTCACATGGTGACAGAAATAAAAGCTGGAGGAAAAAAATGACAGAATTCTACACAATCAACAATCTATTCATTGCAATTATTTTTTTATAAGAAACACAAATTGAGGGTATACACATGGATTTCACCTGATGGTATGCATAGGTATCACGTAGATTACATCTGTGGAAAAAATCACTGAATATCAGTGATAAAAGTTAGGTTAGACGCTAATTGTGGAATAGACCACCAAGTACTCATATGCAAGTTCAAGCTGAAGCTAAAGAAAATGAAATCAAATCCACAGGAACCAAACTTTGACCTTGAGTCTATCCCATTTGAATTTCAAACCATATCCAGAACATGGTTGAGGCTTTGAACACTAGTGAGTGAAGATCAGGTGAGCTGTGGGAAGATACCAAGAATATCATCCAGGAAGAATGCAAAGCTAGAGGAGGAAGAAAAGACAAAGATTGATGCCAGACAATACTATGAATATTGCACTATAGCACCATGGAGCCAAATCAAGAGGAAGAAATCAAGAAATTAAGGAGCTGAATAGAAGATATCAAAGGGCAGCGTGGGAAGACAGAGTAAAGTATAATAATGACATATGCAAAAGAGCCGAAGTCAGAAAATCAAAAGGACTGAACTCACTCAATATTTCTTAAGCTGAAGGAACTGTAGAACAAATTCAAGCCTCCATTTGCAATTCTGAACATAAACTAGAATTTTTAATATATTTTCAAACTCTCAAACTCATTGTGCTTGAGTCAGAACTTGATACTCCATTGGATTTCTAAACCTTTAAATTGCATATTGTTGTCCATTGGAGCCAATGGTATATTAGAACCAGTCAATAGGGACTATATTTGGGTTAGCAGTGCAACTCCCTTTAGGCTATGCCAGAATATAAATAAAACAAACTAAAATCCTCTAAAGGGATTCTAAGAATCCTTTGATTATAGGCCTATGTTCATAGAAATTCATAGTTAATTAACACGTGGTATGTTGTGGTACTGTATAAATTAATGTTTTTATTCCTTTTTTATACCTTTTAGGTTAAAATATGTATTCAGGAAAATAATAAGCTGGAGTTTTACAAATATTAATCCTCTTTCAACACCAAACATTTGCCAAAATTGTAAAGATATCCTAAACAATGCACCCAGTTCTATAGTGTGCAAATAGGGAAAATGTGACAGCTGGATAATTGAAATACCAGTTGCAATAGGTAGATTAGGTGATATTTTTTTTAACTTCACAGATGGAGGAAGTACTTCTCATAAAAATGACTTGTCTAAAAGTATATATATATATATATATATAATACTTGTTTTTATGGAAACAAAATATGAATTTTCAAAAAGCACATGAACCAAATAACACTTAAAATTCTGCACCCAGAATTGACACAGTGCCACTCCAAACTTTGAGCATTCACTCTTATGACTAAAATTGGTCTGTCCGAAAAAATTATGTTCCTCACTTCTTGTTTTACAAAGGAAATGACACTGAAAAGCTGGTTACTTTTGTGTTTGTCCACTTCTGGTGACAGATACAGAAACTGCTTCAAAGAGAGGGGAGGATTTGAGCAGCAGAAGTGCTTAGATAAAAGAAAAGACAAATTAATTAACTTGTCAAAACCTTTCTCTCAAATAGTATAAGCAATAGATTTCTGTAGAACTAAGTATCATTTCCCCAGAATGCTTTCATTTTTTTTGTCTTTCTTTGCTTTCCAATGCATAATGCCTGAGGTACTTATGAATTAGTGCAGTATTGGCAACAGTCACTTATGATCACAGAGGAGCAGTCTGAAATATTAAACAATTTTCATTAAACTTTTGGAGATAGTAGTAGCAAGTATTCTTTTTATGTCAACTAGTTAAACTAGATGACGTTTGTTGTTGTTGGTGTTAGGTGCCATTGAGTCTCCTGCGTTTCATAGCAACCCTATATACAACAGCCCTAAATCCTTCTCTGTCCCTTCCTAATCTTATTGTCTCCAACACGCCTATCCCCATTACTCCAGTGATGGAATCAATCCACGTCATCGAGGGTCTTCCTCTCCTGTGCTATCCCTTCACCCTCCCAAGCATGATGTCCCTCTCCAGGAACTGATCCGGCCTTGCAACATACCAAAGTATGTCAGATGGAGCTTCAGAATCCTTTCCTCCAAGGAGCAGCCTGGCTTCACCCTCTTCAGGATGAAATGGTTTGTTCTCCTAGCAGTCATGGTGTATTCAATACTCTTCTCAAGCACCAAGGTTCAAAGGCATCAATTCTCCTTCTATCAGCCCTAGTCATTGTCTAG
>NW_006399845.1:3956066-3956591 GCF_000299155.1 Elephantulus edwardii | reverse complement strand
ACAGTCAAATGCCTTTGCATAATCAATGAAACACAGATATACATTCCTCTGATATTCTCCGCTTTCACCTAAGGTCTCTCTAACATTAGCTATAATATCCCAAGACCACATCCCCTTCTAAACCCAGCCTGGACTTCTGGCAGTTCTCTGCTAATGTGCTATATCATATACAATTGAGTTGTAACCAACTCATTATTTACTTTACAGGGTGTTTTCAGAGGCATTAAATCACTTGGGATGATATGTCCCATCTTCCTCCAGTGAAACAGCTGGTGGGTTTAAATTACCTATCTTTGAGTTGGCCATTCAACTCCCTACCATGAAGACACCAGGACTATCATTTAATAAGAGGTAATATAATTTTCAAATTTAAGATAAAATTCCTTTTAAACCACTTTTGAAAATGTGTCTATTCCATTTTTTAAAATCACTTCCTATGAATCAGAGAGCTGGACAATAATTAGGGATGTTAAAAGGAGAATTTATGCCTTTGAGCTGTGGGGTTAGAGAATAGTAACGAATATA
>NW_006399845.1:3952781-3954581 GCF_000299155.1 Elephantulus edwardii | reverse complement strand
CTCATATGTTGTTTCATGAAATTCTTCTGTGTCTGCCAATTCCTTTTGATACAGTGACTCAGTATCTTCTTTCCATCTTCTTTTAATACTTCCTGGATCATTTAACATTCTGCCTAAAGCATCCTTAAACAGACTGCTCTTTGGAGGGAAGTATTCTGAAGCTTAGTCTGGCATACTTTGGACCTGTTGCAAGGAGGTCATTCCTTGGGGAGGGATGTCATGCTTGGGAAGGTAGAGGGACAGCACAGAAAAGGAAGACCCTCAATGAGATAGACTGACTCAGTAATTGGGGATAGAGCTGTTGTACGCGAGGTTGCTGTGGGTTGATGGCACCTAACAACAACAACACACATTTTAATTAATTTTTTACAGTTTTAAATAATTTTAATTATATTTCATAAATATGTCTATTCTTTATTAAAACTTTCCCTTTTAACCTTCACAGATGATTTTCAAAAATAAGAAAAATTGTCTTTGAAATATGTAAGCCTGCTGCTGTCCAGTAGATTCTAACTGATAGCAGCCTTAGAGGACAGAGTACAACTATTCCAAGTGTTTCCAAGGTTGTTAATAAGGCCACAGAAGCAGACTGACTTAACTTTCTCCTGTGAATTAGCTGGTGGATTTCTGCTGCTGACTTTCTGCTACATAGTCAAATAGCTTAACGATAGTTGTACTAGAGATCCTAAATTTGAAAATACAAGAAAAAATACTTTAAATATTTAATTCTACATAGTTTTGGAGAAAGTAATGTAGAATGATAAACATTTTAAAAAATTCTATCTTTGAATAATGAATTTTAATAAAATCAATTTATTTGAGAAAACATCATACTAACACATAATACAAAACATTATACATGCAAAAATGAATGAACATACAGTAATTTATTAACTGGAACTTTTTTCAACTTTTTTTCTGTAGTAGTATATCTCATGGCTATGATGAGAGCACAATTATACTAACAGATATGGCAACTGAGTCTGAGCCCTCAAGTATGGAAACACACAGGAGGAGGAAAAGTCATAAGCAGTGACTGGAATATGGAACACAAGAACCATGAATGTAGAAAAGATGAGCATTGTTAAGAAAGAAATGAAATGCATAAATATTGACATACTTGGTATTGGCAAGATGAGATGGACTGGCATGGCACATTTTGAGTCAGATGATCATATATGATCTACTATTCTGGAGATGAAAAAGTAAGGGAAAATGGGGTTGTTTTCATAGTTAAAAATATAATTTCTAGATCTCTTGAAATTTACCATAGTGAGTGACAGGATGATATTCAAATACATACAAGGAATTCCAACTCATAGCAACCCGATGAACAAAAGGCCTGAAGCACCTCTACTATCAAGTATATGCATCAACAGCTACAGCCAAATAGGAGGAAATAGAAGCTTTCTATGAACATTTGCAGTCAGTAATTATTCAAACGTGCAATCAAGACACATTAATAATAATTGGCGAGCAGAATGGATAAGTTGGGAACAGAGAAGAGGGATTAGTAATTGGAAAACATGGACTCGGTGACAGAAATGAAGCTGGAGATAGAATGATAAAATTTTCTACAATCAATGATTTATTCATTCAAACACTTTTTTCACAAACATCAATGCAGGATATATCTAATGATATGCATAGGAATGGGATCATTTATATCTGTGGATAGAATATCTGGAGAAGTTCAGTATCAGCTGTGAAAACGAGGCCAGGTGCTGATTGTGGAAGAGACCACCAATACTCATATGCAAATTTTCAAGCTAAAGCTAAAGAAAATGAAATGAAATCAAT
>NW_006399845.1:3950661-3951310 GCF_000299155.1 Elephantulus edwardii | reverse complement strand
TTGAAATGAAAAATAAATAAATGAAAATATAAAAAAAATGAAAAAAATAAGGGGGGCCTGAATTGCTTGCTGCAGAAGGTCAATGACTACAGGCTTCAATATGGATTAAAGTTCAATATCAAGAAAGATTCTCACCACTGGGCCAAATGGCAGCATCATGATAGACAATAAAATGATTGAGATTGTTAACAGCTTTAGTTTGCTTGGCTCCACAATCAACACTGTTGGTACCAGCAACCAGAAAATGAAAAGACGACTTTCACTGAGAAAGTATGCTGTCAGGGACTTCTCCAAAGTGCTGAAGAACAACCATGTTGTCTGGAGACTAAGGTCTGCCTAATACAGGCCATATGTTTGCAATTACATGCTATGTGTTAGAAAGCTGGACAATCACTAGGGATAATAGAAGCATGAATGCCTTTGAGCTGTGGTGCTGAAGAAGAGTATTGAATATATCATAGTTGGTTAGGAGAACAAGCAGATTTGCTTTAGAGAGGGTGAAACCAGGTTGTTCCTTGGAGACAAGGATTCTGAAGCTTTTCGTAACATCCTTTGGGCATGTTGCAAGGAGGGTTCAGTCCTTGGAGAAGGACATCATACTTGGGAGCATAGAGAGACAGCACAAGAGAGGAAGACCTTTGATGAGATG
>NW_006399845.1:3941938-3948271 GCF_000299155.1 Elephantulus edwardii | reverse complement strand
AGACCAAAAGATTTGTTCAAAGATCACATAAGTAATGAATAAAATAGTTGCAAATAAGATTGGTGTAATTTGGAAATCTCATTTTTAAATGAGGAAGCTCAAGTGGCTTATTCTGTAGGAAATAGAACTGCTAACCTCTCTGGCAGTTTGAATCCACTAGCAGCTTCTCAGGAGAAAAATAAACAACCTCTACCCACATAGTTTATAGCTTCAGATATCCAATAGAGTGTGAATTATGAGCAACTCTAACTTGTTGGCAGTGAATGGAGTTAAGCTAAATCTTTACTTATTATATTGTTGCATGTTACGTATTGGATTGCTAGTCAAAAGATTGAAGGTTTGAATTTGCCAGTCGAATAAACTCAATGATAGTGGATTTTTTGTTTGCTTTCTTTTCTTTTACCCTTGATGGTAAGCCAGTTGTCATTGATCCTTGTTGAATTCACTTGTATAAGTAGAATGGTGACCCATTTGTTTTTAATAGTTGATTTTTCAGGATGAATCACCTTGCCTTTCTTTTTTCGCCTCTTCATTTAATTGTCATTTTTAATAAAAATTTACAGAGACTTTGGATTTCCAGTCATTCATTGTTTCATTTTTCTCCCTTCCCACCCCACCCTCTAGGTCACTCTTCTCTTTGAAAAGTAAAAGAAAACGTCTGTCATGGTTATACAATCCCTCCCCCAAGTCCACTTCACTATGCAGCCTTCTTTTTGTCTGCAGAAAACTCAAGCAAGGTCCACACTTCACTCCATAGACAAAAACCAACTCAAGGTGGATTATGGACCTAGGACTATAAACTTCATTAAGGAAAAGCTTGGAAGAACTCTTGAAGTCCTAATCCACAACATAAACAAAAATCCTGAAAAATCTACAACCAGAAGATAAAATAGATGAATGGGACTTTCTAGAATGAAATCCCTATACACATCCAAAAACTTCTGTTGCAGGGTAAAAAGGGAAGCTACAGACACGGGAGAAAGTATTTGCCTTTCTTTTAAAGTAACTGGATAGTCTAACTACTGTTATTTCAATTGGCATCTATGTGTTTTGGCAGTGACTTTCAGATAGATTTCTAACACTGTTAGTCTAGGTTCAAAAATAAATTAAGTTACTGTTGTCATTTTTCTTTAAATTTTTGATATTGTCTTGATTTTCTCCAGAATCAGAAGTCCTTGATTTAGGTCTCACATTAGGGAAAATATATGTAAGGTAGAAATCTAAGTTGCGAGCCTGATTTACTGATGCCAGTTGTGCTGAGATACACAAAGTGATGATTCTGGGGATACTGGTTCAAGACACAGGCAGTCCTTGGGTCACAAAAGAGATCCGTACTGAACTGTGTCTTAAGGAGAATTTGTAAGTAAGTTGAACAGGTGCATAGATTTCTTTTTTTCCTTTTATTTATTTATTTTTAGAGTTACCCTATCTTTATTTGTAGAGGTTATCCAATAATTTCTTTAATTACATCACATACTTCTGAGTCCATTCCCTAGCTATTCTGTTGTACTTTTCTCTGTTTTGTAGATCCGAGCAATCTCAGGCACTAAAGGATCATCTGGATTGGGATCACACAACAGAGAACAGATGGACAAGAGTACTTTTGAAATAGTGCTGGAGACCACTGTGACCGTAGAATATCAAGACAAATGCTGCCATTACTGTTAATATTTGGATGGTAACTTCTTGTTGTAAATGCAACCTTAGGTGGTTTGAAGGGGTAATCTGTGGGAAATGAATTGTCAAGAAAAATACTCCACCCTGATAGGGACTGTCATTTGGCCCCATTATTGTAGCTTGCCAATGGAACATATCATCTCCAACAGGACCTGCTTAGCATTGTGCTGGGGGGTCCCATGCCAGGTCATTCAATTCCTTGTGGATTCTCTTTAGAGCCATTGTGGGAAGTGGGTGTCGGTGGCCCCCTGGGTGGGCATCACAGATTTCTTCTTTAGTCTAACTTAAGCACAACAAAGGAACTCTGGTGGCATAGGGGTTATGTATTTAGCTGCTAACTCATAGGTTTGAATGCACCAGCTGCTCCACAGAAACAAGGTGAACAATCTCCTTCAGTAAAGAGTCCTAACCTAACTGCAAAAACCCAAAGGAGAGTTACTATGACTCATAAGAGACGCAATGACAGTGGGTTCGGGGTTTAGTTTAATAATAATAAAAGGCTTAAGACCTTTTCATTGACTAAATGAGTGTACATGCGGCAAGTGAAGTTTGTTGTGATGAATATTTTGTCACAGACAGAAGTTCTTTTTGATGTGTAAAATAAAATGGCCTCATTGAGAAAAACTGGATAAATTGTGTATACTGCACTGAAACAGATGAGGGAATGAATAATTTAAAAGCGATGTATGATAGGGTCTTATGGTTATCACAAGAGTCCACAATTAAGGTTGCATGGTGGAATGTACTTGGGAGGTGGGAGGGGTATGGGGGGATTGGGTCCCAGGGAGGGAGTGTTTTTACTTTTGAAAGAGAGGAGCAAACTGGGGGTTGGGGGGAAGGAATGGGTGGGGAGAGAAGTGCAGCAATGAATGAATGGAAATCCAAAATCTCTGTAAATGCTCATTAAAATTATTAAAAATAAATATATAAAATGGCCTCATTGTTGCTAGGATTTTTACTTCTTAGATAAAGCCCTCCCCCTAGTTCCAGCCTGTTCAACTGTAAAAGGAAGCCAAATTGACAAAAAACCACGACTTTCCAGGTCTACCACAGAAAATGAGCTGACCTAAAATTATACTGGTGAGATAAGAAAAAGGTATTAACAGAACAACGCCCAACCAAAACGTATTCGTGTCATCTGCTGAACCCACCAACAATCTCTATCTATACACCCAGCACTAATAGAAAAAAACTTCTAATTTGAAGACTCAGTCAACCTGCACTCAAGTGAAAAATACACTGGTTTATTGTTTCACAGGTAAACCATGCATGGTTGATTATAGTACTCCTGGTCTGACTTCAGACCAATCTACTCTTCTCTGAACGTTTTAGCTTTCAATAATTTAGAAATGAGAGAAAATTTATATATTAAAGGGTAAATAGAAGTTGTCCATAAATTGGACATCAGTGATTCTGGAATTTGCTATCCAGAATCTACCAAAGACTGTGCAGATAATAGCCTGAAGTTGTAAATTACTTTCCTCCAATTATGGTAAGATATTTTTGGCTGATTCTATCTGAAGGTCATTCAGAAGCGTACTCAGCACCTCCGGTAGTGTACTGTAGTCAGCAGTAATATGACTCATGGTCACTAATCATTATACTGTGTTTGGTGCTGCAACACCTGCTCAAAGGTTTGTTTGAGCCTACAGGAAAATCAATAATTTCTTATAATTAAAAACAACAGGGTTATAACCAAGTGTTTTCTATTTTCTTATTGTGATTTGTTATTGTTAATTCATATAAGTAACTTTAGCTCTCCACCATGACTGAGCTTACTCTCCACTATGTATATATAACCTTGGTACCAGCAGTCGGAAGATCGAGAGATGGTGGCATTGGAAAGTTTACAATAAGAAACCTCTCCAAATCACTGAAGAATGATTACATAGCTTGAAGACTAAGATACACTTGATTCAGAAAATTTTTATTTCAATCACTTGCTATGCCTCATAGAGCTGGACAATATGGACGACAGAAAAATTAATGCCTTTTCACTTTAGTTTTAGGTAAGAGAACTGAATATCCCATGGTCTGTCCAAAACACAAATACGTTTATCTTGGAAAAATCACAGTCAGAATGTTCCTTGGAGGTAAAAATGACAAAACTGTGTCTCGCGTATTTTGGACATGTTGCTAAAAGACGCTAGTGCTTTAAAGTGGGACATTATGCTTGGAAAGTTGGAGGGTCAGTGAAAGAGAGGAAAACCCTCAATGAATTGGATTGACAGAGTGGCTGCAGCAATGGGCTTAAGTATGTCAGGAGTAATTATGGCACAAGATAGGAAAAGGTTCAGACCTGTTGTTCAAATGGTTGCTTTGTTTGTACTTAACTCAATGGCACCTAATGACAACAACATCAATGTATATAGTATATCATAATCAATGGAGAAAAGAGAGATTTTAAATTATTTAATTTTACTTGGATCCACAATCAACAGACACGGTAACTCTAGTTAAATAAAAATATATATTGCCTTGGACAAATTCAGCTATCATTTTAACATGTCAAAGAGCAAGGGCATTAGTTTAAAGACTAAGATTCTTTGCATGTGAAAGTTGGACACTAAATAAGGAAGATGAAGAAAAAATGATGACTTTGAATTGTGACGTTGGCAAAGAGTAATTAATACGCCATAGATTACCAAAAGAATAAATATTATTGGAGGAAGTGTGACCAAATTTGTTGCAAAAATGGTGAAATTTCATCTCATCTATATAAGACATGTTATCAGAGGAAGCTAGTTCTGAGAAAAAGACATTATGCTTGGCAAAGTAAGTCAGTAAAAAAGAGCTAGACTCTCAAAGAGATGGGTTGATACAATTATTGTGATACCAGGACTAAGTATGAAAAAAATTGTAAGATTAGGGAGGAAAAATTCAATCACAATGAGTTATAGTGGATTCAATAGCACTTATTATTAACAGGTGTATGCAAAGAAAATTTGGTGGAACATAAGTTAAAAATTCAATGGCTAACTCAAAGTTTAGTGATTTCAACCCACCTACTCCTCTATGGGAGAAAGAGGTGGCTGTTTGCTCCTGTAAAGGTTTATAGCCTGGCAAATTTTGTAGTTTTCTTCTATCCTTTAGTATCGCTTTAATTTGAAATAGATTTGATTGCAATGGGTTTTGTTTTGGTTTGCCAGGTATAAGCTTTCTTGTGCCTAAAATTCTCAAAGAAATCTCTTCTAATTCTATACAGGATTCTTAATCTTTGATTATTTAGAAGTTATCTGTTTTGAGAAAGAAAAGAAATATCAGATAGAATGAATCTGTTAGGGTGGGGGGTTTTTGTTTGTTTTTTAATTTAAACTTATATTCATTTCAGTAAAAATTTACAGAGACTTTGGATTTCCATTCATTCATTGTTGCACTTTTTGCTTCTCCCAACTCTCTCCCCTAGTACACTACCCTCTTGGAAAGGTAAAAGAAAAATTATTTTACTGTTTTACAAACCCTCCCCCAGGTCCACTCCACCATGTAGCCTTCACTCTAGACCCCTGTCATGACAAAAATACCTAATCACATATCCATTTTAAACAGTTTTCTCCCTCACCCCAACCCCAAGGTCAGTCCTGTTTTACAACAGTGGCACCATGCACCATTGTTCATAACAGCCTTATTCTCCATTGCAAGAGCATGGAAACAGCCCAACTGTTAAACTACAACTGAATGGATTAAGAAATTATGGTACATGAACACAATTGAATACAATGAAACACTCAGGAGCAATGATTGTTAAAATATTACATAATTAGGAAAGATTAGAGAGCATTATGATGAGTGGGCTAAACTTAATCTTGTCAGGATAATAGTGCATAAGATCATTATTACAAAAACAGAAGAATAACTAACTAGTAAAACATGTACGGGGACCGAAGGAGGGAAGTGGTGGGAACAAAGGGGTGAGGATGGGCAGGGGATTGAACAATTTGGTGGGTCAAAGAAGAGGGTAAAGGAAATGGTAAATATCTGATGGGGACCTGAAAAGACAGGGTAATGATGGGCATAGTCCAATGATGGCTAATTTTATAAAATATAATGCATAAAAATGATTATATAAAACTCAATGTGAATGAAGAATAGTGTGAAACACAATGTAAACAAACTTTCTTAGCAAAACAATATAAAATAAAAATTTAAAAATTAATCCATTATTTTATTAATTAAAGACTAGGTAATCACTCTTTTCCCTCCCTGAAAAAAATAAGACCCTTGCATACCAATTCACAAACACAGATTCAACACTTAATCTTGGAAGATAATAAAGTTTTATTACAAACATATAACTGCTATTTATCTAAGGAGGACAGATTATTTTAATTTTTCTTATATAAAAAGATAATATCTAAACAGATTATATAAATGTGTAACAATAAGATATGCAAAAATAATCTTGGTACACACAATTTATGAATACAACCATGAACAAGGAATGGGAATCCCAGAACACTTGATCGTTCTAATGCGAAACGTATACTTGGACCAAGAGGCAGTCGTAAGAACAGAGCAAGGGAACACTGCATGGTTCAAAATTGGGAAGGGCGTACACCAGGGATACATCCTATCTCCATACCTTTTCAACCTATATGCGGGAGGCTGTGCTCTAAGAGGAGAAATGTGGGGTCAAGATTGGTGGACGATTTATCAACA
>NW_006399845.1:3918541-3941389 GCF_000299155.1 Elephantulus edwardii | reverse complement strand
ACCGGTCCTTGGAGAGGGACATCATGCTTGGGAGGGTGGAGGGACGGCACAGGAGAGAAAGGCCCTCTATGAGGTGGATTGATTCGGTGGCTGGGATAATTGGAATGGGAGTGTCGGAGACAGTGCGATTGGCACAGGACAGAAAGGAGTTTAGGTCTGTTGTACATAGGGTCGCTATGAGTTGCAAGCGACTCGACGGCACATAACAACAACAGTGATCAAAAAGAACATAAGTTAAAACAATATATAGACACTGCCCTGGACATGCTCACCAAGGTATGTCAAGAAATCTGGGGAACAAACATCCACCTGGTGAATTAACTGGAAGACATACATATTTGTTCCTGTTCTAAAGAAAGGTAACCTAACAGTGTGGACATTAACAAACAATATCATTAATATTGCATGCAAGCAAGATTCTGCTGAAAATGATCCCAAAATGCCTGGAATAGCACATCAACAGAGAACTCACAGAAGTGCAGGCGAGATTTACAAGAGACTGTGGCACTAGTGATATCATCACCACTGTTAGAAAGGTCTAGGCTAAATTCAGAGAGCATCAGAGGAATGTCTATCTGTGTTTCATTGACTATGAAAAGGCATTGACTGTGTGTAGATCACAACAACCTATGGCTGACCCTAAGGAGAACAGGAATCCCAAAACACTTGATTGTACTTATGTGAAACCTATACTTGGACCAGGAGGCAATCATCAGAAAAGAGGAAGGAAACACTGCATGGTTCAAAATCAGGAAAAATGTATACCAGGGATTTGTTTTCTATCTCCATACCTTTTCAATATATGTACAAAACAAATCAACCAGGAAGCTGGTCTTTCTGAGGAGAAATGCAGCATCAGAATTGGAGGAAGACTCATCAACAATCTGCGTTATTCAGATGACAAAACTGAGGAGCAGCTTTTGCTGCTGAAGGTCAAAGACTGCAGCCTTCAATATGGATAGAAGCTCAACATCAAGAAAACAAAGATTCTCAATACTGGGTCAATTAGCAACATCATGCTAGATGGTGAAGAGATTGAGATTGTTAATAGTTTTCATTTTCTTAGCTCCACAATCAACACTCTTGTTACCAGCACCCAAAAAATTGAAAGACAAGTTGCATTGGGAAAATCTGCTGTCAGAGACCTCTCCCAAGTTCTGAAGAGCAACAATGTCAGTCTGGAGACTAAGGTGATCCTGATCCAGGCCATAGTTTTGGGAATTACTTGCTATGCATCAGAGAGCTGGAAAATGACTAGGGATGATAGAAGGAGAATTGATGCCTTTGAGCTGAGGGGTTGGAGAAGAGTACTGAATACCATGGACTGCTAGGAGAACAAACAGGCCCATACTAGAGAGGGTGAAACCAGGCTGTTCCTTGAAGGCAAGGATTCTGAAGCTTCATCTGACATACTTTGGACATGTTATAAGGAGGGATCAGCCCTTGGAGAGGGACATCATGCTTGGGAAGGTGAGAGGACAGTGCAAGAGAGGAAGACCCTCAATAAGATGGATTGATTCAGTGATTGGGGTAATGGTGGTCTTTGGGTCAGAGACTAAGACTGACACAGGATAGAGCAGGGTTTAGGGCTGTTGTACATAGAGTCTATATGAGTTGCTGGTTACTCAAAGGCACATAACAACAACAACAACACTGAGTTCAAAATTAACCCATAGTTTTCCCTCCAGTGGGTTTTCAGAGGCAGTAAATCACATGGGAGGAGACTGCTCAATGGTCTCACACAGAGCACTGGTGGAGTTGAACCCCATGATTGCAGTACAGCTCCTTACCACTATGCCACCATACTTCCCTTGCAAAATAATTGCATCACAATAATATTCATTCAGTAAATATTATATACATTTTCCCTTATATTTTGAGTTCCATAATGAAATTATAAATAGTTTATTACATAGTGACATAAAATAATATTTTCCCCAGGAACTAACAAAAATAACAATTTATGAAAAACTTAGAAATTTATCATTATTTGTATTTGGCAAGATTTGTTTCATAGTTACTTTTCCTAATTTTAAGCAGCTCTAGTGATATATATATATAGTCAGTTATTGTTAACCAAATGGTCAATGGTTTAAATCCACATATATATTGAATGACCCAGAAAGCATCAAAAGAAGATGGAGAAAGGGAGCTCTGGTGGCCTAGTGACAAGAAGCCGTGCTGCAATCCTGCAGGCACATAGGTCGAATCTACCAAATACTCCACTGGAGAAGGGAGGGGCCATCTCCTCTTGTGCCTGTTGGGTCCTACTCAACAGTACACAACAAGAAAAAAAATAAATAAAAAGAAGATAGAAGGAATACACAGTATCATTATATCACTGAACCAAAAAGACCTGACCAATACTGGAAAAATTTCAGAAAATATGATCAGTATCCAGTGGTAATGAAGGAGGGAGTGGAAACTATGTAAAGGTATTGGGAAAAAAAATAAGGCCCAGGATCGATGGGATACCAATCTACAGGTTTTAATTATCAGATATAGGTCTCCATACACTCACTGGTCTAGGCCAGGAAATTTGTAAGACAGCTGTCTGGCCAACAGATTGGAAGAGATCTATATTTGTTTCCCATTCCAAGAAAGGTGATCTCACAGAAGGTGGAAACTATTGAATAATATCATTGATATCACATGCAAGCAAAATACTGCTGAAGATCATTAAAAATGGCCAGAATAGTGCTAGTGACTATCAGAAGTTAAAGCAGGATTTAGAAGATGCCATGGCACCAGCGATATCATTAATGATGTCAAATGGATCCTGGCTGAAAGTAAAGAATACCAGAAAAATGTTTATGCTTAGTGACTATACATAGGAATTTGACTGTGTGGATCATAACACGTTATGGATAACATTGAGAAGAATATGAATCCCAGGATGCTTAATTAAACTCTTGGGAAACCTATACCTAACCAGTAGGCAGTTGTGCAAACAGAAAAAGGGAACATTGTTGTTGTTATTATGTGCCGTCGAGTCGCTTGCTACTCATACCGACTCTATGTACAAGAGCCCTAAACCCTGCTCTATCCTGTGCCAATCTCACTGCCTCTGACACACCCATCCCGATTACCCCAGTCACAGAATCAATCCACCTCATAGAGAGTCTTCCCCTTCTGCGCTGCCTCTCAATAATCACAGTAAATGGTTTACATGCACCACTGAACAGAAAAAGAGTAGCAGATTGGATAAAAAAAGAAAATCCATCACTATGCTGTCAAGAGAGACCCCTGAAAAATGGAAGATAAAGAAAGACTAAAATTAAAGGTGGGGAAAAATATACCAAGCAAATGACAACCAGTAAAAAGCTGGAATTGTGATACTAATCTTTGATAAATTTCAATGCAAAAACCATCACAAAGGAAAAATAAGATCACTACACAATGGCTAAAGGGTCAATAGAACAAGAGGATATAACAATAATAAATATTTATGCACCAAATGATAGAGCTGCAAAATATATAAACAAACACTTATAAAATTGAAAAAGGAAATAGACTACACAAATAGAGTAGTTGGAAACTTCAATACACCACTCTTCAGAAAAGATAGAATTACCAGAAAACAAAGATGTTGAAGAATTAAACCACACAATAAACTAACTCAGTCTCATAGATATTTATAGACTAATGCATGCCCCCCGCCAAAAAAAAACAAAACAAACCAAAAACAAAAAACCACAGTATACCATCTTCTTCAATGTGAGTGGAATGTTCTCAAGAATAGATCACATTTTAGGACACAAGGCAAGCATCAATAAATTAAAATACATATAAATAATACTAAGTGTCTTCTCAGACCACAATGATACAAAATTAGAAATTAATACTGAGGATAAAGCAGAAAAAACTGCATATATTTGGAAGCTGAGATACACGTTGCTTGAACATGAGTGGGTGCTAGAAGAAATAAAAAAATGAAATTAAAAAGTGTCTTGAAACAAATGTCAATGAAAACATCACTTATCAAAAGCTCTGAAAAACAGCCAAAGTAGTAATTGTTGTTGTTGTTATGTACCATCGAGTGGCCTACGACTCATAGCGACCCTATGTACAACAGCCCTAAACTCCGCTCTGTCCTGTGCCAATCGCACTGTCTCTGACACTCCCATCCCAACTACCCCAGTCATTGAATCTATCCACCTCATAGAGGGCCTTCCCCTCCTGCTCTGTCCCTCCACCCTCCCAAGCATGATGTCCCTCTCCAAGGACCGGTCTCTCCTTACATGTCCAAAGTATGTTAGAGCCTCAGAATCCTTGCCTCAAAGGAGCCACCCAGTTTAACCCTCTTGAGGATGAATCTGTTTGTTTTCCTAGTAGTCCATGGTACTCTCAATACTCTTCTCCAGCACCACAGCTCAAAGGCATCAATTCTCCTTCTGTCTTCTTTGGTCAGTGTCCAACTCTCTGATGCATGTCAAGTGATTGCAAAGACCATGGCCTGTATCAGATGCACCTTAGTCTCCAGAGAGACACCATTGCTCTTCAGTACTTTGGAGGGGTCCCCAACAGCAGACTTTTCCATGGTAATAAGCAAACACATTAAAAGGCAGGAAAAAATTACCATTGACTCTCTAAGCCAATATTTCAAACAAATTGAAAAAGAACAGCAAGAAAACCTGATACCCTCCAAAAAAAATCTGAAATCATAAAAATTAGAGCAGAAGTAAATGAAAAAGAAAATTAAAAAAAAAACAATTGAAACCATCAACAAAATAAGGAGTTGGTTCTTTGAAAAGGCCAATCAAATTGACAAACCACTAACAAAACTAACAAAGGAAAAAACACAAACAATACAAATAAAAGGTTAAATGGACAATGTCACAACAGACCCAACTATAATAAAAAGGCTAACATAGGAATATTATGTAAAACTATACTCAAACTAATATGAAAACCTAGAGGAAATGGACAAATACTTAGAAATGCACAACCTACCTGAACTGACACAAACCGAAATTGAACATCTGAACAAACCCATCACCAAAGAAGAAATTTAAAAGGTTATGAAAAACTTCTAGCCAAAAAAAGCCCTGAACCCAATGGTCTTACAGATTAATTTTATCAGACATTCAGAGAACTGTCACCAATTCTACATAAAGTATTTCAGAATATAAAAAAAGATGAAATTCTCCCAGACACATTCAATAAAGCAAAAATATATCCTTGACACCAAAGCCAGGTAAAGACATGACCAAAATAGAAAAGAATAGGCCAATATCTTTCAGTAACATATATGCCAAATTCCTGAATAAAATCCTGGTCAATAGAATCCAATGACACATTGAAAAAATAATTCACCATGACCAATTGGATTCATAACAGGTGTGCAAGGATGGGTCAACACAAGAAAAACAATCTGTGTAATTCATCACAGTAACAAAGCAAAGACATGATTTTATCAATTGATGCAGTAAAGGCCATTGACAAAATCCAACACCCTTTCCTTATTTAAACACATAACAAAATAGGATTAGAGGTGAATTTCCTCAACATAGTAAAATGTATATTCACAAACCAAGAGCCAACATTGTTCTCAATGGAGAGAAATTAAAGGCATTCCCTTTGATAAAAAGAACTAGACAGGGATGCTTACTCTATCACCTCTCTTATTCAATATTATATTGGAAGTTTTCAGCATAGAAAGAGAGAGCAGTTGGCTTAGCGGACCGAAAGCCATGCACCTACACCAAAGGTGGGTGACTCTACTCTGTGGCACTCAGGCCTGCCTTTAGTTGTTTTTGGTGAAACATTCTTCTAGGTTGTGTAACCCTGGTATGCCCACTTGCTGTACAGAGGTAACTTGTGGTTGCTGTGAAGCCACACACTATGACACTGATGAGTCAAATGAGAGAATGGTTACCCATGGTGGACAGTGTTTAGTGAAGCTCCCTGATTAAAAAAAGCTTGGAAGCAGGAGTGGCATCCACTTCCATAATAGCTTGCCTGTAGAAACCCTTTGAGCCTGGAGAAAGGACGGAAGTTATACAGGACGTGTCCAAGACTTTCGTTCATAGGATCGCTATGAATTGCCTGTGACTTGATGGAACTTAACAATAACAACAACAATAACAACATTGGAAGTTTTAGCAATAGTAATAAGCCAAAGAAGGAAATAAGATGTATCCAAATTGACAAAGAGGAGGAAAAATTATCTCTCTATGCAGATGATATGACAGTATACTTATGAAACCCTAAAGACTCAGCAAAAAAACTACTGGACATAGTAGACCTATTCATCAAAGTGGCAGGATACAAGATCAAAATAAAAAAATCAATTGGATTTCTCTAGAGCTACAGAGAGAACAGAACTGGAGCTACGAAAAACAATACCCTTCACAATAGCTAATCACAAGATTAAATACTTTGGGTTAAAATAACCGGAAACAAAGGATCTATTCAAAGAAAATTATAAAACATTGCTACACGAAACAAAAAGAAACCTGGAGAAATTAAAAGATATACCTTGCTCTTTGACAGGAAGACTCAATATTGTGAAAAAGACAGTACTACCAAAGGCAATTTACACGTCCAATGCAATCCCAACCCAAATACCAACTACATTTTTCAACGAGGTGGAAAAGGAAATCTCCACTTACTTTTGGAATGGAATGAGCCCTGAATCAGCAAAGCATTCTTTAAAAAGAGAAGGTAGGAGGCATCTCACTCTCTGATTTCAAATCCTACTACACTGCCGTGGTGATGAAGACAGCATGGTAGTTGTACAATGACAGAGACATAGATCAGTGGAATAGAATTTAGAACCCAGAAATCAATGCGTCTATCTATGGACAACTGATTTTTGACAAGGAGATGAAATCAGTTAATTGGGAAAACGACAGCCTTTTTAACAAATAATGTTGTCAAATTTGAAAACTGCAGAAAGCTCAATCAAGACCCATACCTCACACCATACACAAAAACCAACTCAAACGTGATCAAGGACCTAGGACTAAATCCAAGGACTATAAAGTTCTTTAGAGAAAAGCTTGGAAGAACTCTAGATACCCTAATCCACAACATGAACGGTCTTCCAAGTATCCTAAAAGACCTACAACCAGGAGAGGATAAAATAGATGAATGGGACCTTCTAGTAGTTAAATCCCTATGCACATCCAAAAACGTCTCCAACAGGGTAAAAAGTGAAGCTACAGACTGAGAAAAAAAAATTGGTAGTGACATGTCTGATAAGGGATTTACATCTGGAATTTATAGAATACTCAAGCACCACAACACGATAAAGGTAAACAAGTCAATTGAAAAATGGACACAGAATATGAACAGACACTTCTAAGAGAGAGGCAAATAAAAACAACCATGACATATTATCTCACCTCAGTAAGAATAACAAAATTCAACAGAACACCAAACAACAAATGCTGGAGATGTTGTGGAGAAACTGGAACCCTTATTCATTGTTGATAGGAGTGTACAATGATGCAACCACTATGGAAGACAGTATGACACTTTCTCAAAACGTTGGAAATAGAAATTCCATTTGACCCAGCAATTTCACAACTGGGAATCTATCTAAAGAAACCAGAACTGCCACCCAAGCAGATATATTCACAGCCATGTTTATTGCTACATTGTTCACAATAGCAAAGAAGTGGAAACAACCCAAGTGCCCATCAACAAAGAAATAGATAGAAAAGTTGTGGTATAGTCACACAAAGGAATACTATGCTGCATTGAAAAACAAGGAAATCATAAAATATTATACAAAATGGGTGACTCTGGAGGACATTATTCTGAGTGAAAAAGCTCAGTCACAAAAGGACAAATACTGCATAGTGCCACAGTTATAAAACAGGACTGACATCGGGGTGGACAGACCTAAGAAAAGAGGAGATAAATAATGTATCCTGTATTTAAATAGATGAGGGAGAGAGCTGTTTAAAAGCAATATATGATTAGTTATTATTTTAATGATAATTGTTCAGAATAAGAGTGGAGTGGGGGGATTGTATAACAATGGAAGAAATTTTGGGGTTTTGTTTTTTTTTTCCTTTTCAAAGAGAAAGTGAACTGAGGGGTTAGGGTGGGCAGGGAAGAAAATGTGCAACAATGTATGAATGGAAATCCAGTCTCTGTAAATTTTCATTAAAATTTCAATAATAAAAAAATGAGAATAAAGAAAAAATGAATTAAAAAAATGCCTGGAACAGTACATACTCAGAAAAGTGTCAGAAATCCAAGATAGCTTTAGTAGATTCTGGGCACCAGGGATATCATTAGTGATGTCTGATAGATCTTGGCTGAAAGCAGAGAATGTCAGAAATATGTTTATGTGTTCTTAATTGTGCAAACGTGTTTGACTATGTGGATTATAATTAATTATGGTCAACATTGAGAAAAATAGGAACAAGAACACTTAGTTTTGCTCATGAAAAACCTAGACCAAATCATAATGATAAAGAAGTATTATCAGAACAGAATAAGAGAATACTACATGGCTTTATATTAAGAAAGGTGTGTGTCAGGATTGTATCCTTTCATGATATTGTACGCTGAGCCAATTATTCAAGAATATGTGCTATATGAATAACAACATAGTATAAGTGCTAAAGAAGAGATTTATCAACAATCTGTATTATACTTACGATGCACTATTTTCCTTGCAAATGTGAAATGGATTTGATGCATTTGTTGCTGGCAATAAAAGACTACAGACTTAAATATGGATTACATCTCAAGATTGTGAAAACACCAGTGGGCCAACAGGCAGCATCATGATAGATGGAGAAAAGACTGAAGTTGTCAAAGATTTTACTTTACTTGCATCCACAATCAACACCAATGGTGACATTCATCAAGAGATTGAAAAAAAAAAGTGTTTCATTCAGAAATATCCGTTGTCAAGACTTCTCCAAAATGCTAAAGAAGAATTATATTGGTTTAAAGAGTAGGGTGCACCTGATCCAAGCCATCGACTTTTAAATTGCCTTCTATATATGTGAATAGAGGCAGTCGTCGTCAGAACAGAGCAGGGAAATACTTCGTGGTTCAAAATTGAGAAAGGTATATGCCAGGGATGTGTCCTATCTCCATACCTTTTCAACCTGTATGAAGTATAAATTATCCAGGAAGCTGGGCTGTATGAGGAGAAATGTGGGGTCAAGATTGGGGGAAGATCTATTAACAATCTGCATTATGCAGATGACACAACTCTGCTTGCTGAAACTGAGGAGGATCTGAAATGCTTGCTGCAGAGGGTCAAGGACTGCAGCCTTCAATATGAATTGAGGCTCAACGTCAAGAAGACAAAGATCCTCACTACTGGATGAATTGGCAGCATCAGGATGGATGGTGAAGAGATTGAGATTGTTAACAACTTTAGTCAGCTTGGCTCCATGGTCAACACTCTTGGAACCAGCAGCCAGGAAATGAAAGAAAAAAAAAAAACCAAACATATTGCTATGGGAAAGTCTGCTGTTAAAGGACCTCTCCAAAGTACTGGAGAGCAATGGTGTCTCTCTGGAGACTAAGGTGAGTCTGATACAGGTTATGGTCTTTGTAATCACTTGTTATGCATCAGAGAGTTGGACAATGACTAGGGAGGATAGAAGGAGAATGGATGCCTGTGAGCTGTGGTGCTGGAGAAGAGTATTGACTATACCCTGGACTGCCAAGAAAACAAACAGATTCATCCTTGAGAGGGTTAAACTAGGATGCTCCTTAGAGGCAACGATTCTAGGGCTTCGTCTGACATACTTTGGACATATTGTAAGGAGGGACAGGTCCTTGGAGAGGGACATCATGCTTGGGATAGTGGAGGGATGGCGCAGGAGGGGAAGACCCTCTATGAGGTGGATTGATTCAGTGACTGTGGTAATCGGTATGGGTGTGTCAGAGGCAGTGCAATTGGCACAGGATAGGACAGGTATTAGGACTGTTGTACATACAAGTGACTCAACGGCAGATAACAACAACAACATATACGTGAAAGTTGGTCAATGAATAAGAAGGACAGTAGAATTGTTCGAATTGTAGTGTTGCTCAAGATCACTGAATATCCCATGGACTGCCAAAACAACAAAGCCTGTCTTAATGGACATGGAACTAGGGTGCTCTAGGCTGCATCCTTAGAGTCAAGGCTGGTTAAACCACATTTCACATTCTTTGGGCATGTTTCCAGGATGGTCCAGTCTGGAAAAATACATCATGCTGGGAAAGGTGGAAGATCTGAGAAAAAGAGGAAGACCATCAGCAAGATGGATTGGCACAGTGACTACAACAATGGGCTTGAGTAGATCAGAGAGGGTGAGGATGACAAAGGAAGGAGAAAATTCAGATCTGTTGTTCATAAGTTCACTGAGTCATAAACAACTTGATGGCACCTAATAACAACAGACAGATGTAAAGGGTTCTTCTATAGCCTCATTGTAGTGCAAGAAAAGGTCTGAAGCTGTTTCAATGATATAAAAGCAGCATTTACAGAGTGTGAAGGTGATTGCGATGAAGAATTTGTTGAAGGAGTTGATTCCATGGTTTCAAAATGACATCAAATTTACATAAGATTAAAAGGCAATGTAGAGGTTGTCTGTAAGTCTGTCAAGAGACTGCCTGTATTGTATAGCTTTGGTGTAAACGAAAGATCTGTGTGTTTGGGGCACAGCTGTGTAATCACAGCCTAGATAGATTTTAGCTAATTGGTTCAACAGAAAACTCACAGCTGGAATCGAGCAGAACGGAGCCGTCTGGCATTGTGTATGTAGATCAGACTCAGTTATCTTCCCTGGCTGCTACTGAAACAAGTGCCCTACTTTGTAAAGAGGCACCAAGAGGCAGCACACACATAGCTAAGCTGCTTAGCATTTTCAGCCATCCTCTGCAATATATCTCCTGTCAATACACCACACACACATTGGGGGACTATGACAGCACTGCTGACACACTATTGATTCATGGCACAGGCTGTTTATCTGTGACGAGAAAACATCAGTTGATATTGACAAATCATCTGAAAATGCTCACCTGCTTGCACTCTATCAAGTTGAGTGAAATATACAGTAAACTGACTGCTGGGTGTGGTGATGAATCCACTGAGAAAGAAGTGTTTATAAGAAATTTTGTATTCTCTATAATGCATAATATCTCAGGCTTATTGATGAGAAAAGAATAATTTTCTTCCTGTGTATAGAGGAGTTCAGGGGCTGAGGCAGAATGAGATAGAGAGTCAAAGACTGAAAAATAAATAATGTGAATAACAAGAAAGGACAAAGAAGCTTGTTAATATAGTTGGGCTTGCTTATGCCATTCTTCTAGGATTTGGGCTAGCTCTTCCTTGGTTATTGATTTTAAAGAATTTTGAGAAACTCTCTACCATAAATTGTAGGTAGGTAAAAGATTCAAGAATGCTATGCTCTTATTTAGGGAAGGATATCATCAAAGCAGATGATTTTCACTTAAACCAAAATTTCTCAAGTAAATTGCAAGAGTTTCCTTACCATTGTAGTGATGTTTGGGGGATGAAAGTTAACAAGGATCTTATATTGTGTTGTACTTTTATGTCAGCCTAGTTTGTTCTATAAAAGCTCAGGTAGTATAGGGAGTAAGGAATTGTGTTGCAAGCCCAAAGACATGCAGTTCAAATCCACAAGCTGCTCTGTTGGAGAAAGATGAGCAATCTCCTCCTGTTTGATGTATAGTCTCTGAAAACCCATTAGAGAGTCAGGTACAAGGCAATTTAGATCTGAGGGCACACAGCAACAACGACAGCATATTCCATATAGGTAGAAAAGATTGGCAGTGGTTTATACATGCTTTAACCGTAACTTATTAAATACCTACTGTTTATCAGTTCTTTGAGTGTCACAAATAAGTTCTGCTCTACTACTAACTTAAAGGTTAGTAGTTCTAATTCACTTATTGGGACCATAATAAAAAGACTTGGAAACCTGGCAATCAGCTGCTATAAAGATTAAATCAAAGATAACTTCATGGAATGGATGTACTCTGTAACACAGGGGGCTCTCTATAAACTGGAATTAAACTCAAAGGCAATGTTTTTGTTTTGTTTTATCTCTTGGTGTCTGTGCAATGTTCTAAGTGCAGAGTTCTAAGTGAGAGTCTTTATGGAGCTTTTATTTTAGAATAAAAACCCAATAAATATAAAGATATCTTCTAAGCAATAATGTGGCTTGAAAGAAATCAAAGCAGTTTGAATGGGGCTTTTGTCAAGTGCAACAAGAAACCTCTGACTGCTAACAGAGCTGTGTTAGGCATCTGTGAACCTTTGCTGATCTTCCAGAGTTACATGCAACCTTAGTGCTAGAGAAGAGAACTTCTATTTACTTATGATCTTGTGGTGCACCAACAAATGCATTAGACACTAGTAGGCAGATTCTGTATTGTGAGGAAGAGGTTTAGAACAGTTTATGATTTGAAGTCAGACTATCTGGAGTTTAAATGCTGTGTTTACCATATTCTTCTGCTAAGACCTTGGCTAAATTAGTGTCTCTGAATCACTCAGTTCCCTTATTCATAAAATGGTGATAATATCTTGCTGAATGGTAGTAAGGTTTGAATGAGACAGTGTATTTACATTCATGACATAATACAATTAATCAATAAAGTAATTGAATATTTATGGCCTTTGGATGAGAGCATCAACCAGGATTGTATTGCTTGAAACTGACATAGTGCTGGTCATGCAACTTACAATCTTCTTTTTTTTTTTTTACAATCTTCTTATTATGTACCATTGAGTCAGAACTGAACAGTAACTGGCCCACAAGTGGGTTTTCAGAGCAGATAAATGTTGTATGAATCAGGATTTAGACTTTAATCTGATTAACAAATTTTTGTTCTTTTCATTTTCATATTACTAGTTTATGTTTGTTGAACCCTGGCAATGTGATGGACAAGATGCTAAATAATGGGATAAAATATGCCATCTAATTCTAACAACAGTCAAGGGCATATAATTTCAGAAGTAAAAGCCAATCTTGCTTCCTACCTACTCTTAACAAGAAGCTCAACTCAAACTTGTCCTCCACGTTCCATATAGGCAAAGAAGAAACAAAGGTTTATAAAAAAATCTTTTAAAAATATTTAGAATCATAAATTAATACTGGAATATTAGTAGCATAGCTTAGTTTATGCCAAGAAGTTTGTAAATTCCTGTCAACTGACTGGAAAAGATCCATACTTGCCCCCATTTTAAAAAAATGGCATCTAACAGAATATGAACATTTTCTAACACTATAATTTATTTGACATGTAAATAAAATCTGACTGAAGATTATTAAAAATGGCTATAGCAGTATCTTGACAGTAAACTGTCATAAATTCAAACTATATTCAGAAGATTCCATGGGACAACGGTTGCCTTTACTTTGTATCAGGTAGGTTTGGCTCAAAACAGAGAATATCATAAAGATATTAATTGTGTTTTAGATGGAGAGGTATTTGACTGTGCGCATAGGAACAAGTTATGAATAACATTGAGAAGAATGGGATTCCCAGGACACTTAATTGTGTTGAAGTAAAGGGTATATACAGATAGGCCAGGAAACAGACAATTATATAGTACAAGTAGATACTACTATATAGTATAAAACCAGAAAAGGTCTGCATCTGGGATATATCTTTTAACCATGTCATTCACTATTCATGCTCAATAAATAATCTGAAAAGTTGGAATAAGTGAGCAAGAATATAGCAAACATTAGGATAGAAGACTCATCAATAACCTGTGTTATACAGATGAAACAACTTGCTTGCTGGAAGTGAAGAGAACTTAAATAAATTTTGCTAAATAGGAAATATTATCAAAACATTCAGTATAGAGTACACCTCAGCATAAACTAAATATCCTTACATGGCCAATATTATATGATATTATTATGTGTGGATATTAGATTGGACTTGTCAATAATTTAATTTTACCTCCAGACTCATCACCATCCTTGGAAGCAGCAGTAAAAAAAAAAAAGAAAACCAACCAAACAAACAAAATGTCCCAATACTGTATTGCATTGGGCAAATCTGTCAAGAATGTCTTTATAGTACTAAAGAAGAAGGATGTTACTTTAAAACCAAGGGGTATCTACTAAACTATGGTATTTTCAATATGCTTGTGAAAATTGGACAGTGGAATAATGAATGACATTTAATTATGGTGTTGGAAAAGAATATTGACTGTATCACGGGTTGACAAAAGAACAAACAGATTAATTTTAGAAGTTCAGCAAAATAGTTCTGGGTTTTTTTGTTGTTTTGTTTTTCTGGACCTCCCCACCCGCCAAGTGCTTCTTGAGAAGAGAATCGTGAGACTTTGTCTCTCATACGTTGGGCAGGTTGTGCAGAAGTAATGAGAAAAGATTTTCCATGAGATGGATTGACACAGTAGTTTCAGCATGAGCTTTAGCAGAGCAGAGATTATGAAGGTGTTCCAGCTCTCGGTTTCATTCTGTTGTACACAAGGTAACTGTGAGTTGAAATCAACGTGACAGCACCCAGAGTAATAATTCTGATAATGTTATAACACCTTCTTTCATATACAATGAGAGTAGATGCAGCCTCTAGCTTAAGGAGTTAATTAAAATGAACTGAGGTAGTAAGAAATGAGAGTAAAAGGTAGCATACGCCAAAATTCTGGGTATACAATGAGAAAACAAAATGAGCATTTTTAAGGCACTTATTGACGTGATTGAATCATTCGGACAGCCACAGGTTCTAAAGGCACCCTGGTTACGTTGATAATTTCCACCCAGAAATCGGCTGTGCTGGCTTCAGAACCTGCTTGGCAGGTTCTGAAGATGGCCCCTACCCACACCTTACCTCTTTAGGCAGCAGCTTAGGACTTTGGAGTATTTTCTTAACAAGTGCTAATTTATAAAGAAAGATGAAAGGAAAGTGTTTCAAGAAGGAAAATTCTCAAAAGTAATATATTCCATTAAAAGAGCTTACTTCATGAGTTACTAATGAATCTCAAGAAAACAGTATTTTCTCCATTTATTGGGCCTCAGGTTAAAATCTGACAGCCTTAGCACATTTGCCAATTTACTGGAAAAGATTGTTGTTGTAATGTGCCATCAAGTCACTTGTGACTCATAGCAACCCTATGTACAGCAGCTTTGAACCTTGTTCTATCTAGAGCCAACCTCATTTTTTCTGACACACCTACAGTCATTACCAGTCTCTGTCTTTTTTATTATTATTATTAAATTTTATTAGTTTTAATGAACATTTACAGAGATTTTGGGTTTTCATTCATTCATTGTTGCTCTGTTTTCTCCACCCTCCTCCCCAGTCTCTGTCTTAATTCATCTCATTGAGGATATTCCTCTCGCACTGTCCCTCCACCCTTTCAAGCATGATTCCCCTCTCCAAGGGTTAGTCCCTCCTTGTAACATGCTCAAAGTATGCCAGATGGAGTTTTAAAATCTGTGCCTTCAAAGAGCAGCCTGATTTCACCCTATCTACAATGAACCTGTTTGTTCTTCTAGCAGTCTTCGCCAGCACCACAGCTCAAAGTCATAATCAATTCTTCTTCTCTCATCCTTTGCCATTGTCCAGCTTTCTGATGCATATCAAGTAATTGAAAAGATTAGGCATACTTTAGTCTCTGCACTGACATCGTTGCTTTTCAATACTCTGGAGAGGTCTCTAACAGCAGATTTTCCCAGTGCAATTCATCTTTGGATTTCCTGGCTGCTGGTACCAAGAGTGTTGATTGAGGGGTCAAACAAGCCGAATCTGTTAAGAATCTCAACCTCTTTACTGTCTATTATGATGCTACTAATCAATCCAGTAGTAAGAATATTTTCTTGCTGTTAGGTTTACATTCATATTGAAGAATACAGTCCTTTACCTTCTGCAGCAAATGCCTCAGGTCCTTCTGAGAGTCAGCAAATAAGTTTGTCTCATCTGTATTAAGTAGGTTTTTGACGACTCTTCCTCTAATTCTGATGCCACATTCCTCCTCATAGAGCCCAGCCTCCTGCGTGGTGATCTATTTTGCATATAGATTGAAAACGTATGGAGATAGGATGCATCCCTGACATACACCTTTTTTTTTTTTTTAACAACGAAGTGTTTCCTTGTTATGTTTTAACAAATGTCTTCTGGTCCAACTATAGGTTTTGAAAAAGCACAATTAGGTGTTCTGGTATTCCCATTCTTCCCAGACATACCCATAGTTTGTTGTGATCCACGCAGACAAATGCTTTTGCATAGTTAATGAAACACAGGTATTTATTTGGTACTCTCTGCTTTCAACCAAGATCCGTCTAACATTAGCTATAATATCCCTAGTGCCACGGCCTCTTCTAAATGAAGCTTGCACATCTGGCTCTTCTATACTGATGTGCCGTTCCAGTCATTTTTGGATAACTTTCAGCAGGATCTTGCTTTCATGTGATATTAATGAGATTGTTCAATAATTTCCACATTTTGTCGGGTCACGTTTTTTTGGATGGGAATAAAATGGAATATTCCAGTCAGTTGATCAAGTGGTTGACCTCCAGATTTCTTGCCACAACCTGGTGAGCACTTCTAATGCTGCATTCTGTCTGGTGAAATATGTCAATTGGTAATCCATCAATTCCTGGGGTCTTAGATTTTTGCCAATTCCTTGATAGCATCTTGAAATTCCTTCTTCATATTTGCACCAGACTTTTGAAAAGCCAACATAAAGGGAAAAAATCAGGATGTTAAGGAGCTGAACAAAAGATTTCAAAGGGAAGTTCAAGAATACAAAGCAAAGTATTATAATAAAATGTGCAAAGAGTTGGAGTAAGAAAATCAAAGGGACCATATTTGCTTGGCATTTATTAAACTAAGGGAACTGAAGAACAAAATCAAGCCTCCAGTTGTAACACTTAAGGATGCTTTGGGTAGAATATGAAATAATCTGGGATGCATTTAAAGAAGATGGGAGAAATATACAGTCACTGTACCAAAATAATTGGCTGACACAGAAGAATTTCATGAAACAGCATATGATCAAGAGTCTTTAGAAAGGATTGGATACTAAATGAAATTCTAGAGTTATATTTCCATCTGCTCTATCTTTTTTTTAGACTTATTTCTGGGATATTGCAAGGAACACTCTCTCTGATAGATTTAATAGAGACAGGAAGATATTATTTCTGAATGTATAGGGACTATTCCCCCCTACCCTAACTTATCTAAATATCTTTAGCTCAGTTGACTATTGGCTTTTATTAGTTATTTTGTGTTTGTTAATGATTTATTACTTTTGGAAATTTATTATTATTATTATTATTATTATTATTATTATACCCCCTTTTGGTGGCATGCCTGTATGAATTCGTAGGGGATGCTTTGAAGTTAGCCTTTTTTATAGATGGAAAGAAATCACCTCAGAGTCAGGCCTTTATGAAATTTTAATGAAACTGAGTTAGTTACAAGATTTAGGTTATTCCAAATTACAACTTAAACTGTCTGCTTACTTATTGTTGTTTGTTAGGAATCCTAAAGGAAGCTTGTGTCCCTTGATCAGGAAAAGATATGCTCTAGAGGAAAAAGTGTGTTTCTGACTCTAGAACGTCTCTGACACTGTTGCTGTTATTGTTAAATGCTGATGAGTCAGCACAGACTCATAGGGCCCCTATCTAACACAGGAGGAAACCCTGTCTTATCTGGTACATTTATCACAATGTTTGTTGTACATAAACCACTGGACCAGAGCATTGCATCAATCGTCTCATTGAATCATCTTTCACTGACTCTCTGCTTTTCTAAGCATGCGGTCCTTTTCCAGAGACTGACCTGATAACGTGATCTGCTTTATTGAGACATTGTTGTTTTGGGATTGGTGGGTATATCAGTAAAGATACTAACAGAAGTGACCCGTGAACTGTTGCTTAATGCAACTAGAAAAGAACTGTTTTCAGCTGCAGCATTTTTCTTTTCAACTGCTGGCTTTGCTTAGCTATTGGTTTGACAGTCACTAAGTTACATAATATTACTTGATTGTTTTTCCAATTAACTGGAATTTAAGGCAACGGGTTTCTTGCCAGGAGATTTCATATGCTACCTCGTTTATTCTTCACAATAGTCCTTTAAAGTACTGTGGTAGTCAGGGTATCAGAGGGCTTATATTGATCCTCACCTCTTATATTCACACCTGTGCCATCCCCTTCCTTACACACTAAATCAGTGCTAGTTTGTGTGACCAACAGAATATGGTAGAAATGATTATGTCTAACTTCTGAGTGTGAGTTAAGAGAAAGTATTGGATTTTCTACCTTCTCTCTCATGAGAACAAATAAACAGCATTGTAAAGAGGTCACATGGGGAGAAAGTGAAGCTTTGAGCCAACAGCTACCACTGACTTCCAAGACAGGTGAGTTAATCAGCTTAAAAGAAGATTCCCCAGCATCAGTTTAGCTTTGAATGCCTAGAACGTACACAAATCAGAACCATCCAACCTAACTCCTGCTGTAGAAAATTATAAGAAAGGAAAAATGATTATCATTATTTCAATCCAGTAGACCTTGAGTAATTTTTTGCAGTCAATAGAAAACCAGTTATATTTTCTCACTTTGCACAGGATGGAATAAAAATGTAACTTATCAAACTAGGAAGTGCTGGTGCTAGTATTTTGACCAGGTCTTTCAGATTCCAAATTCAAAATGTTTTTCACTTATCATGTCATTGACTTCCTACAGCCCAAATGCAGGCAGGACTCATTCATTCTTATTTTTTAACATAATTTCCATGATAAAATATATTTTTCACACCTTTCACATCTTCCTGTCTCCCAGATGTCACAACAATGTTTTATTTAAAACATCATTTGTTTATTTATCAAATATTTAAGAAATATTAATTTATGTCAAAGGATACAAAAATAAGACACAGTATTAGCATTCAAGAATCTTACAGTTCACTGATCTATGTATAGTATAAATTTTATGTCAGAATTTCCCTCATTATATTTTCCTAGATTACTGAAAATTTCTACTGTGCTTTTACCTTTTATTGTGAATTGATAGCTAATAACCTCTTCTGTATTACCATGTCCCAGATCATATATCCAAGCAATGAAAATACAAATTTATCAACTCAAAATTAAATAATTTTCATTTATTTCACATTTTATTTTATAACAATTCCATCTCAAATCCTAAGAATTGTATCATTTTGCTGAGGGAATATTTGCATAGTCATTAACATATAATATAGTATAAGGGTTTTTATTATTTTCACTGGTACGGCTAATCTAAACAGAATGGTTAACCAAGGTGAAGTGCAGTAGACAATTAAGGAATTGAGAAAGCTGAGAAAAAATGGTTTTATTTGCACGAATGATTTTTCAACGTGTTTCTAATTGCAAGCTCAATGGTTCAATCTTGTATTTTAATTTATTCTTTCAGGAATTTATCAAGTCAAAGAACCACTTTGTTTCCCTTTCTCTCTTTTGTAACTTTACATTTTATGGTCATCAAATAGTACCTGAAAGAATGGGTGACAGAGAAAAAATTCAAGAAGCAACATATGAGCAAGAGGCAATGGTGATGAATGAGGAAGTGCAGGCTGCTATGAGGGATGTGGCAAAAAACAAGGCCCCAGCAATTGATGGAACACAAATGGACGTATTTTAGCAAACAGGTGCAGCTCTGCATGTGCTCGCCAAGTTGTACCAAGAAATCTATAGAACAACTACTTGGCCAACTGACTGGAAGAGATCCATACTTATTCCCATTCCAAAAAATGGTAACCCAACAGAATGTGGAACTTATTGAATCATATCACTAATACCACACACTAACAAAATCTTGCTAAAGATTATGCAGAAAATATTTGAACAGTACATTGACAGAGAACTACCAGAAATACCAGCTGGGTTTAGAAGAGGTCATGGCGTGAGGGACCCCATTGCTGATGTCAAATGGACCTCATCAGAAAGCAGAGATTACCAGGAAAATGTCTATTTGTATTTCATTGACTATCCAAAGGCATTTGACTGTGTGGATCACAATATTGTGGCTAACCTTGAGGAAAATGGGAATCTCAGAATATTTGTTTGTGCTTATATGAAACCAATATGTGGACCAAGAAGTCCTCAGAACAGAGCAAGGAAACACTGCATGGTTCAAAATCAGGAAAGGAGTGCATCAGGGATGCATTCTGTCCCCACACCTTTTCAATCTGTATGCAGAACAGATCAATCAGGGGAGCAGGCTTTATGATGGGGAGGAGTGTGACATCAAGATTGAAGGAAGACTCATTAACAACGTACGATATGCAGATGACAAAACTTTCCTTGCTGAAACGGAAGAAAACCTGAAGCACTTGCTGCAAAAGGTCAAGGACAGTAGTCTTCAATATGGATTGAAGCTCAACATCAAGACAAAGGTTCTCACCAATGGGTAAATTGGCAACACCATATTAGATGGAGAAGAGATTGATGTTGTTAGCAATTATAGCTTGCTCGGATTCACAATCAACACTTTTAACACCAGCACTCAGGAAATCAAAAGATGAACTGCATTGTGAAAATCTGCTGTCACAGACCTCTCCAAAGTGCTGAAGATCTATGATGTCAATCTAGAAACTACGGTGTGCCTAATCCAGGCCATGGTCTTCACAAACACTTGGTATGCTTCAGAGAGCTGGACAGTGACTAAGGATGACAGAAGAAGAATTGATGCCTTCGAGTTGTGATGATGGAGAAGAGTCTTGAATATACCATGGACTGCCAAGAAAACAAACAGGTCTGTTTTGGAAAGAGTGAAACCAACTTTCTCCTTGAAGGTAGGCTTTTGAAGCTCTGTCTCACATACTTTGGAAATGTGGCCAGGAGTTACCAGTCCTTGGAGAAGGACACCATGCTTGGAATGTTAGAAGGAGAGGGAGATCCCAGAGTATATGGATGGATACAGTAACTGAGGCAAAGGGGGTTGGTGTGTCGGAATATGTAAGACTGGCTCAGGACACAGAAGGGTTCAGAGCTGGTTTATATACGGTTGCTATGGGTCACAGGCAACTCAACAACACATAACAACCACAACGGGAAGAATTCTGGAAAACAATTCAAATGTAGCTAATTTAACAGAGTATACCATCAACATTGTGTTATACCAATTACTTAACTGGATATCTGTTTTCTAAATTGTAAAAGAATCATAAAAATAATACATATTGATTATTTTCAGTGTTAAATAATACACTTTACAGTAAATATTTTACACTTGTATTATTTTTTAATGGTAATAATTAAATATTCAAGTGTAGGATGATTTGGCTTCAAGGCTGCCTGAACGAGTGTTGACTCATATATTCAGAATGGGGCTACTCACATTAGAAAGATAATTTTCTACTCTTCACTGTATTAAATAACAGATGATAAACCCTGTTTACTATCCTTTAATTATTACCAGTTGGAAAGAATCACTGACTGTTATTTGAAGTATGTCTGTGGTTTGAACAAAAGAGTACATGTGTAGATGATGTGGTCTTCTTAGTGCATCACACTATCAGGATTACTCCATCCAAGACAACTTATTTTTATTCTTAGAGAATATGCTTAGACATTTGATGATCTATATTCCCTGCTGAGCTTACTTTGAGAAAGGCACTAACTAGCTGTTCTTCACAATTTTTACCAATTGTGTGGCTATAGGTAGACCAACTAACCCAATTACCTAGATGGATTAAAGTTAAATTGATTTCAGATGCATCTGGTTATTTAGACAGAATTTACAGACAATGTAGGTAGTGCACACACAGGGAAAAAAGCAAATACCAGCATTAATCCTTCCACAGAGAGATATTGGGACTACAGATGAACTCACATTGTGTGGACTGCAATAGCTTTCAAGGCTGTCCTATTGAGACCAGACTTTCTCAGAGAGTTATAGTAATACAATTCTGAAAGGGCAGCAAAATCATATTGGTCAAAACCAGTCTTAAATTACACAAAATGAAAAACTGAAGTCTAGCTACCCAAAAGCTGAAATAAAGTGAAATTATAGGAAAGGTCTCGTTTGCCTCTTCAGACCTGGAAGTCTAGACTTGGTGGTCCTTTTGTACTTTAATTTCATTTCTAACTTTTCAGTTTACACACTACTGTCAGAAGAGATGTGTTAAAATCTCCCTTAAAGAAATGATTGTTCATTCTTTCCTAGAAATTTTCATGATCATTATAATCTGGTAGATTGTTTATCTCAATCCCTAACATTCCTCCTTATCTCCACTCCCAGTCTTATTTGGGAGAAGTTTTATATTAATTTTATATATGACACTGTTTCTTCATAGGGAGTTCTGGTGGCTTAGTCGTAATTGTACTGCCAATGCAAATATATGGGGTTTGAATCCACCAGCTGTTCCATGGGAAAAAAATAGACACTCTCTTCCCATAAGATTTACTGACTCTATGAATAAACTTGTAATGTGCTATGAGTTGGTTCTGACTTAACAATAAACAACAACAATATTTTTTCATAGCTCTGCTTGTATTTTCTCATACAAAATTGTATTCACAATTGGCTACAGTATAAGGAACTAGCAGCAGTGCTAGTTGTTCAGAATCACAGAAGCCCAGAAGGTTTGAGATGTAAGCCATCATATTAGGGGCTGGATAAGGGGAAAGAGGCCCTGAATGGTGTAGGAAGAGTAAAAGGGGATGCTTGTGGAGTAGGGAAAGGTGTTGGACAAGACACAGGCTTCAAAGGAGGGTAGCAACACTGAATCTATTAGTTCGTTCTATAATTTGGGAAATATCTTAATGTATTTGATCTGCTCCATTCTGTAAAATGCTTGTCTGTCAGATACTGTTCTAAATCTGAGTATTCAAATTAAGATGGACTAGGAAGAAGGATTGGCCATCCACTCCCAAGATAACAGGACTTCAAA